>NC_042972.1:50412763-50717555 GCF_901001165.1 Salmo trutta | reverse complement strand
GTCATTCAGATTTCTATATTTCAGATGATTTGGTGATGACTTTGATATGATTCATACATAGGGTTTCTCACTCCCATTGTGTAATTCCAGAACGGTGATGTCATTTCCTGCTGGACAATATGGGCTAATCCCGAAGGCATCCTGTGATTCTTGTGTGTAGTAAAGGATGTGTAATACTGAGCGCCTCTAAAATGTCTCTAGTTTGTCCAACCGAAAGAAGCAGCGAGTGTTTCCCTGTACATCCTGTTCCCACAAGCCATATTCTAATAAACTCAGAGCATGCCGCTGAGAAGCTTCTCCATAAAGCTGCTCTGAGGTTTGGGTGGAATGTCTGACTTGATATGTGGTGGTGGTACGGCTGCAGAGTGTGATCTCAACTGATTAGAATCTTGGTGCAGTGCTGGGTAGAAGCACAGGAAACTACTTAAGCTTTTGGACCAGGAGTTGGTGGATGGCATAGTTCTAATAAGAACTTGGATGGGGGTGGACTAACCTTGACATTCAGTTAAAGTGAACTGTGAATTTGTTTCTGTAGAAGTGCTCTGTTACACATTTTCTTCTGAAATGTCCTTAAACCATGTATGGAGGAGTCAGTGTTCAGTCTGTCAGTAACCAACCTGTTATATCTCTCTCCCTGTCTTTCTAGCTGTGTCTGCGGGACTCTGGAGACTGTCTGGTGGACCAGATGCAGTACATGATGAGGTCCTTGCAGGATCTGAAACACATGAAAAGGCCGCTCAGCGAGCCCTCCGGCCATTCCTACGCCATGACGCGCGTTTGCCAGCAGGGAACGCAGCAGCGGGAGCGCCTGACGCGCCTCCGTAGACCCATCTCTGAGGCCAGCGAGGCCAGCACCTATGACTCAGCTTGCTGCCTGGCCAGCCCCGTGGAGGAGGAAGAAGAGGTGGAGGAGGAAGGGCAGGAGCGGCTGATGCAGAGCTCCCCTAGCAGTGAGAAGAGTCTGGAGTTTGACTCAGGCTACTCAGAGGCGTCCTGGCAGGATGAGGGCGTGGTGCTCAGGAGGACCAGGAACGTACGGGTGTCTAACTCCGCCTGCCTCCGAACCAACCGGGGAGTGGGCTCTGCCGACCGGATCCGGCCCAAGTCCACGTCGGACGCTTGTCTGGAGCGCTGGACGTCATTTGAGGCAAGCAGCGACCCGGAGGACTGGACCACGTCACTGCTGAGCCGCAGCAGGAACAGACAGCCCCTGGTGCTGGGGGACAACAGCTTCGCTGACCTCATTAAGAACTGGATGGATCTGCCAGAGTGTCCTGAGCCAGCAGAACTCAAGCCCCACGCAGGCCGGCGCCTGGCCAAGGACCTCCTGGTCAACATGAGGAGGAAGCTGGCGGGGATGTCAAAAAGCGTGGAGATGAGGGCCAGACCAGCAGACTCCACCAGGGTCAGTAGGGCCGCGGCAGCCCCGAAACGCATGTCCTGCCCTGTGGGCTTCCAGCCACGCAAACCCTTCTTTCACCAATCCCACACAGGCCTGCATGAACTGGGGACGGACTTCTACCAGTTCAACGCTCTCATGAAGACAGGCAGCCGACAACCTATCATATGTAATGACATTATCGGGTACATCTGATCTGAGTGATGTTACAGCTACGGACTCCTACCACAGATTAATGTTATTTTATTTTTATATGCGCTTTATGTGGAAATAATGTTGAAATTGTTACAATAATAAAGTTTTTTTATTGAAAAGGGGAAAAGTGTTGACTGCAATAATTATTAACTTACAAGTTTTATTCTTAAATGACTATTGAAATAATAATGCATGCTTAGGTTTAGGTTCAGCTCTAAAAAAGGTAGTGACGATTACATCTTGGAATAAACACTCTAGCACATTCTTTAAATGACTATTGAAATAATAATGCATGCTTAGGTTTAGGTTCAGCTCTAAAAAAGGTAGTGACAATCTCGATTACATCTTGGTATAAACACTCTAGCACATTCTTTAAATGACCTGTCAACTGACCAACATGGTGGCAGTCAGATATCTTGCCTTTGAATACCTGCCTATTTGAATACAAATAGCAGGATGGGTGTTACTGTATTGTGTTTCTACTACTGTCAGATGGGAAGGTGAAAATGATATTTCCAATTGTGGGTTGTTAAGCCCCGTTTATACCTGGTGCTAACATGCACCCTTTGTCCTGATATTGTCCACATTTTGATTGTGCCCACATTTTTAGACGGATGTAGGTGATTAAAATACACATAATGATCTGATATTCTGGAGGTAGTCAGGCACACATGGTCTCTGGATAGCAATTAAGTGAAAACAGGTCTGGATGGTCAAACTATTTAAATCATCATTATACCGGCCTCTAAAATCATTGACAGGTAGTACCGCTGACTTAAGGCATCAGTAATTGTCTTAAAATAAATACAATCATATTATTTTGAATTAATATCTGTTAAATAATTTGCACACAGGGGGGCATTAGGTAATCTGGTCACAAAGTGGACACAGTGGATGGATAACAGACAACTTTTAATACAATGTGTAGATGCGACAAACTTGATCAGATAGGGATCGGATCATATTGATCAGATCACGAAACTACCATGTTAGCGCAAGGTGTAAAGAAGGCTTAGATGTGTCAAAAAAAAAAAAAAAAGGTAGGCAAGTTGAGAACAAGTTCTCATTTACAATTGCGACCTGGCCAAGATAAAGCAAAGCAGTTTGACACATACAACAACACAGAGTTACACATGGAGTAAAACAAACATACAGTCAATAATACAGTAGAAAAGTATATATACAATGTGAACAAATGAGGTGAGATAATGGAGGTAAAGGCAAAAAAGGCCATGGTGGTGAAGTACATACAATATAGCAAGTAAAACACTGGAATGGTAGATTTGCAGTGGAAGAAAGTGCAAAGTAGAAATAGAAATAATGGGGTGCAAAGGAGCAAAATAAATCAATAAATAAATACAGTAGGGGAAGAGGTAGTTGTTTGGGCTAAATTATAGATGGGCTATGTACAGGTGCAGTAATCTGTGAGCTGCTCTGACAGCTGGTGCTTAAAGCTAGTGAGGGAGATGTGTTTCCAGTTTCAGAGATTTTTGTAGTTCGTTCTAGTCATTGGCAGCAGAGAACTGGAAGGAAAGGCGGCAGAATGAGGAATTGGCTTTGGGGGTGACCAGTGAGATATACCTGCTGGAGCGCGTGCTACAGGTGGGTGCTGCTATGGTGACCAGCGAGCTGAGATAAGGGGGGACTTTACCTAGCAGGGTCTTGTAGATGACCTGGAGCCAGTGGGTTTGGCGAAGAGTATGAAGTGTGGGTTAACCAACGAGAGCGTACAGGTCGCAGTGGTGGGTAGTATATGGGGCTTTGGTGACAAAACGGATGGCACTGTGATAGACTGCATCCAATTTATTGAATAGGGTATTGGAGGCTATTTTGTAAATTACATCGCCGAAGTCGAGGATCGGTAGGATGGTCAGTTTTACGAGGGTATATTTGGCAGCATGAGTGAAGGATGCTTTGTTGCGAAATAGGAAGCCAATTCTAGATTTAACTTTGGATTGGAGATGTTTGATGTGAGTCTGGAAGAAGAGTTTACAGTCTAACCAGACACCTAGGTATTTGTAGTTGTCCACATATTCTAAGTCAGAACCGTCCAGAGTAGTGACGATCGGTTGAAGAGCATGCATTTAGTTTTACTTGTATTTAAGAGCAGTTGGAGGTCATGGAAGGAGAGTTGTATGGCATTGAAGCTCGTCTGGAGGGTTGTTAACACAGTGTCCAAAGAAGGGCCAGAAGTATACAGAAAGGTGTCGTCTGCGTAGAGGTGGATCAGAGACTCGCCAGCAGCAAGAGCGACATCATTGATGTATACAGAGAAGAGAGTCGGCCCAAGAATTGAACCCTGTGGCACCCCCATAGAGACTGCCAGAGGTCCGGACAACAGGCCCTCCGATTTGACACACTGAACTCTATCAGAGAAGTAGTTGGTGAACCAGGCGAGGCAATCATTTGAGAAACCAAGACTATTGAGTTTGCTGATGAGGATGTGGTGATTGACAGGGTCGAAAGCCTTGGCCAGGTCAATGAATACGGCTGCACAGTATTGTTTCTTATCAATGGCGGTTAAGATATTGTTTAGGACCTTGAGCGTGGCTGAGGTGCACCCATGACCAGGTCTGAAACCAGATTGCATAGGGGAGAAGGTGCGGTGGGATTCGAAATGGTCGGTAGTCTGTTTGTTGACTTGGCTTTCGAAGACCTTAGAAAGGCAGGGTAAGATAGATATAGGTCTGTAGCAGTTTGGGTCAAGAGTGTCCCCACCTTTGAAGAGGGGGATGACCGCAGCTGCTTTCGAATCTTTGGGAATCTCAGACGATATGAAAGAGAGGTTGAACAGGCTAGTAATAGGGGTTGCAAACATTTTGGCAGATCATTTTAGAAAGAAAGGGTCCAGATTGTCTAGCCCGGCTGATTTGTAGGGGTCCAGATTTTGCAGCTGACTGGATTTGGGAGAAGGAGAAATGGGGAAGGCTTGGGCGAGTTGCTGTGGGGGGTGCAGTGCTGTTGACCGGGGTAGGGGTAGCCAGGTGGAAAGCATGGCCAGCCGTAGAAAAATGCTTATTGAAATGTTCAATTATAGTGGATTTATCGGTGGTGACAGAGTTTCCTATCCTCAGTGCAGTGGGCAGCTGGGAGGAGGTGCTCTTATTCTCCATGGACTTTACAGTGTCCCAGAACATTTTTGAGTTTTTGTTGCAGGAAGCAACTTTTTGCTTGAAAAAGCTAGCCTTGGCTTTTCTAACTGCCTGTGTATATTGGTTTCTAACTTCCCTGAAAAGTTGCATATCACGGGGGCTGTTCGATGCTAATGCAGAATGCCACAGGATGTTTTTATGTTGGTTAAGGGCAGTCAGGTCTGGAGAGAACCAAGGGCTATATCTGTTCCTGGTTCTAAATTTCTTGAGTGGGGCATGCTTATTTAAGATGATGAGGAAGGCATGATGCTGCTTAGATCTAAAGGGAGTAGCCCTGTAAATGTGCAGCCTTCTAAAAACAAGTTGTCAAAACAGTCATATACATGTACGGTGTTTAATGTAGCCACACACTTAGGGTTATTCAATCTGTATCGCTGAGGCACGCTAGAAATGTAAAGGTAATTTCCTATTAAGCCGACATCTGCAGTGTTTACCGTGAATGCAATCTCCTCTAATGCGTGAACATTGCCTTTAAATTTAAATCACTCTGTATCGCAGAATTTCCGCGATACAGATTGAACAGAGCCCTTAAATAGCTTAAAAAGATTTTATTACATTTACTACATGAACACATCAATTAATTTATTGGAATCTAGAAACAAAAGGAAAGAAGCAGAGAAGCACATTTTCTTTCTCAATCAGTCACCTAATGAACAAAATCTAATCAAATCCCTAAACATAGGCCTATGTAGCAAAGTAGTGTATTTCAGAATAGACCTACAGATCTATCCGTCTGTCCATCTGGGGGCTTAGTTTGAAAGAGATTACTCCATGTGCATGTGAGACCTAGTGCTGGGTAGGTCTCCACAGAGAGAGACTGATCTTAGATCCCAGAGGGAGCGAGACCAGGAATAAGATGTTTACCTCTGAGGAAAGAGAGGAAGGCCTGCTCACAGCCTCCTGCCGCATTGGTTGATGAGCTCATGGCCTGGGTCCCCCTGGGGTTTCTGTGTTTGTGTGTGTGTGTGTGTGTGTGTGTGTGTGTGTGTGTGTGTGTGTGTGTGTGTGTGTGTGTGTGTGTGTGTGTGTGTGTGTGTGTGTGTGTGTGTGTGTGTGTGTGTGTGTGTGTGTGTGTGTGTGTGTGTGTGTGGAGGGGATGGTTGGTTGTTGGACTGGGCAGCTGGTGACAGATTCAGTGAGCCTCTACTCATCCGACCCTCAATATTCCAGCAAAAAGCTGACCAGGGGGCCGAGGCTCTGACTAGTCCGAACCAGTACAGCAGACTCCAGCCCAACCCAGCAGGCCTGGGCCAACTCATCTAATCCATATGCCCTGGCATATCCTCACAGCACAACTTCCCAAACACAGTCAAGACCTGCACGCAAATCTGATGATGTTTGCAAACATTGCCTCAGCATCTGTCACTTGGCATTACCCAAGGCCCAAGTTGATAAGAACAGATAATGAAGTAATCAAGGCTTGCCAGGCAGAGGCCAGAAGGAGATGCATCTCTCTAAATCACGGTCTAGCGGAGAGATCCCCTACAACCGCTTCAATCACTCCTCTGCAAGGGGACTGGGTTTATTTTTGGACAGTTTAGGGGAGTAATGTGTTACTTCATCTCTCCGCGCTTCTCTGTTTCCAGATGTTCTATGTGGGTCAATTTCAGTGAGTTATGACTCGCACTGGTCAAATCAAAGTTTATTGGTCGCGTACACAGTTCAGCAGGTGTTATAGCGGGTGTAGCCAAATGCTTATGTTACTAGATCCTAACAATGCAGTAAGATGTAAGATCATTATTTAGATTTTTTTGTCAAGAACTCAAGAATGGCGGGATGAATTTGATTAATGTAACGGCCGTCTGAAAGAGTAGACCAAGGCGCAGCGTGGTTAGTGCCCATCATAATATTTTAATGGAACACTTTAAACAAAACAAGAAACGAACGACAGCCAAAACAGTTCTGTCAGGTAACACTAAACAGAAATTAATCACCCACAAAACCCAAAGGAAAACAGGCTACCTAAGTATGGCTCCCAATCAGCGACAACGAAGTACGGCTGTCCCTGATTGAGAGCCATACCAGGCCAAAACAAAGAAATACAAAACATAGAAAAAAGGACATAGAATATAACCCCAAAACCCCAAAACACACAGAAAAACACCACCTGCCACGCCCTGACCAAACTACAATAACAAATAACCCCTTTTACTGGTCAGGACGTGACAATTAACAACCCAAATAGCACTTTAGCAGTAATCAAATGCAATCTATACGTATGTACACTGGGAGAATTTACCCAAATCCGCTAGGAATGATATGTGTGGGTGATTGGAAAAGCCATAGTCAATCGATCAATAATATAATAATTATTTTTGCAAAAATGTGTATCTTTAATTTACAATCCGTAGAAGCTATGAGAATAGAAAGGTTCAGTCCTTTTGTGAAGCATCATAGCACAGTTGAAAAATATATGGCAAATAGAAATCCAAAATCGATGGTGTTAAGAGATAGATGGGAGGGGTTGAATGGAGATGAAGGGTGGGACTAATAACAACAAGATAACAAATGTAAAACATGTAAAACAAATGTAAAATGTATATAAGTTCAGAAATGTTGGCAAATAGCAGAGTTACAAATATAAATCAGAAACAGAGGAAGGCCAGGACTAAAAACAAACAAAATATAACTAATGTGAAATAGATTGTGTCTGTAAAATGTGTATAGTATGTATAAACTGAAGGTAGAAGCCTAAGTGGTATTGTTTATTAGTTTACTCCAATTGGGGGAGGGGTGGTAGGGTTTGCGGGAAATAATAAAGGTATATTCTAAAAACAAGTGTGTATATGTATGTACAGTTGAAGTTGGAAGTTTACATACAATTAGGTTGGAGTCATTAAAACTTGTTTTTCAACCACTCCACAAATTTCTTGTTAACAAACTATAGTTGACCATCGTTATGTTTGGAGGAAAAAGGGGGAGGCTTGCAAGCTGAGGAACACCATCCCAACCGTGAAGCATGGGGGTGGCAGCATCATGTTGTGGGGGTGCTTTGCTGCAGGAGGGACTGGTGCACTTCACAAAATAGAGGGCATCATGAGAAAGCAAAATTATGTGTATACATTGAAGCAACATCTCAAGACATCAGTCAGGAAGTTAAAGCTTGGTCTCAAATGGGTCTTCCAAATGGACAATGACCCCAAGCATACTTCCAAAGTTGTGGCAAAATGGCATAAGGACAACAAAGTCAAAATATTGGAGTGACCTTCACAAAGCCCTGACCTCAATCCTATTTAAAATTTGTGGGCAGAACTGAAAAAGCATGTGCGTGCAAGGAGGCCTACAAACCTGACTCAGTTACACCAGCTCTGTCAGAAGGAATGGGCCAAAATTCACCCAACTTATTGTGGGAAGCTTGTGGAAGGCTACCCGAAACGTTTGACCCAAGTTAAACAATTTAAAGGCAATGCTACCAAATACCAATTGAGTGTATGTAAACTTCTGACCCACTGGGAATGTGATGAAAGAAATAAAAGCTGAAATAAATCATTCTCTCTACTACTATGCTGACATTTCACATTCTTCAAATAAAGTGGTGATTCTAACTGACCTTAGACAGGGAATTTGTACTAGGATTAAATGTCAGGAATTGGGAAAAACTGAGTTTAAATGTATTTGGCTAAGGTGTATGTAAACTTCCGACTTCAACTGTATGTATATGGGTGTGTATGTATGTATATAGACATATATATATATTAACCAAAAACATATATGGGGGATTGGAAATGATGCAGACAATTACATTGATGGAAGCAACAATCTATCCGCAATATTAAAGCTGATCCACCCCTTATAAAAAATAAATACAAAATAAATAAAGTAAGAACATACGTACAGCAGTAGATATATTGGAGTAAGCCATGTCAAGAATGCAGTGTATAATAAACATATGGTGCGTAACTAAAATACAATGTACATTAGTATAAATATTATGATGTGCTGTGTTGGGGATACAGTATTTAAATACACAGTGTGAAACAGGAAGTGACCACTGGTTCATTGTCTCCATAGCGTGGGACAGCAGCATTGGCCGTGTGTGTATTTGAGTGTGTGTGATTGCTTCTGTGTGTGTTTTGTTGTCAGTGAGAGTGAATCACCAGGTACACGGCTAGTGATGGCTGTTCAACAGTCTGATGAAATGGTAATGTAAGCTGTTCAACAGTCTGATAGACTGGTAATATAAGCTGTTCTTTAGTCTCTCTGTCTTAGCTCTGATGGACCTGTACTGTCTCTGTCTGTCGGTCGGTCCCGAGTGAACAGTCCGTGGTTCGGGTGGCTAAGGTCCTTAATTATGTTTTTGGCCTTCCTTTGACACCGGGTGCTAGAGGGCAGGCTGGAGGGCAGGCAGCATGCCCGCACCACCCTCTGGATAATTATGTGGTTGAGGGCGGAGCAGTTGCTGTACCAGGTGGTGATGCAGCCTGACAAAATGCTCTCAATGGTGCATCTTTAGAATGGGGCCATGCCAAATTTCTTCAGCTGCCTGAGGTTTTTCACCATGATATCAGTGTGGCGAGGCCATTTCAGGTCCTCAGAGATCTGCACGCCAAGGAACTTGAAGTTTTTGACCATATCCACTTTGGCACGGTCCCTGATAAGCTCCTTTGTTTTGTTGATGTTGAAAGAGAGGCTATTTTCCTGCCATCACTCCGCCATGGCTCTAATCTCCTCCCTGTTGGCTGTCTCGTCGTTCTTAGTAATCAGGCCTAAAACTGTCGTGTCGTCAGCAAACTTGATGATTCAGTTGGATGGACATGCAGTCATGGGTGAACAGGGACTACAGGAGGGGCTGAGCACACACCTCTGCGGTGTTGAGGATCAGCGTGGCAGAGGTGTTGTTGCACCATCTGGCGTCGGCCCGTCAGGAAATCTAGGATCTAGTTGCACAGGGAGGAGTTCAGACCCAAGGCCCCGGGCTTAATGACAAGCTTGGTGGGCACTATGGTATTAAAAGCTAAACTGTAGTCGATAAACAGCATTCTTATATAGGTATTCCTCTTGCCCAGGTGGGATAGGGAAGTGAGCAGAGCAACGGCGATCACGTTGTCTGTGTATCTGTTTGGGTGGTATGCAAATTGTAGTGGATCAAGGGTGTCTGGTATGTTGGAGGTGATTACAGTCCTTGACTTTCAAAGCACTTCATGATGATGGGACGAAAGTCTTTTAGTTCAGTTTCCTTGGCTTGCTTGGATACAGGAACAATGGTGGCCATCTTGACGCAACATTCCAGCCAACTGGTCTGTACATCCTCTGAGGACACGGCTTGGTATGCCGTTTGGGCCTGCAGCCTTCTGAGGATTAACATGCTTGAAGATCCTTCTCATGTCGGCTATAGAGATCGGGAGCCCGCAGTCCTCGTGAGCAGTGGGGGCCCACGTCAGCGGTTCTGTGTTGTTTTCCTCGAAGCAGGTGAATAAGGTGTTTAGCTTTTCTGGCATTGAGGCATCTGTGTCCGCGACGTGGCTGGTTTTCCCTTTATAATCCGTGATTGTCTGAAGTCCCTACCACATGTTGTATATCTGATCCATTGAATTGTGACTCCATTTGTCCCTGTACAGTTTTTATGCTTCTTTGATTGTATCAAGGTGTGTGCGTACTGGTAGCGAAGTCAGGTGCAGGAGAGCAGAGATTTGTGAACAGGCGCACACTTTATTGAGGCGAAAGTGCAAAACGCGCAAAACAGTCACCAGAATTATGTTTAACAATAAACATCTTTGTGAAAATAACACGGAAAAAACAAGCTAGTCTGGCGCGTCAACAAATACACACGTAACACAAACAATCCTACACAAAGACATGATGGGGAACAGAGGAATAAATACATGTAGATTGATTGGGGAATGAAAACCAGGTGTGCAGGGAACAAGACAAAACAAATGGATACATGAAAAATGGAGCGGCGACGGCTAGAAAGCCGGTGACATCGACCACCGAACGCCGCCCGAACAAGGAGAGGAGCCGACTTCTGCGGAAGTCGTGACAGATTGTTTCGTGGAGGTCATAGGTGGTCTGTTTGTAATTGTCCAGGTTTCCAGACACTTTACCGGGGTTAAATGCGGTGGTTCAGCGGGCAAAGGAAGGCTTTGTATTGATCTCGGAATGGAGAATAACAATGGTCTAAAGTATTTCTCCCGCAAGTGAGGCAAGAGATGTGTTGGTGGAATTTCGGTAGAATTTTCCTTGCATTTATTTTGTTAGGAATGCGGCCTTGGGATATGTTGTTTCCAGAGTTATTGAAAAAAAATGCACATTTTTCCACAATGCACAAACAATAATTTAGAATTAATAAACTGGATTCCTCAATCAATCAAATGCATTTATAAAGCACTTTTTACATCAGCAGATGTCATAAAGTGCTGTACAGAAACCCAGCCTAAAACCCCAAACAGCAAGCAATGCAGATGTAGAAGCACGGGGGTTGGAAAAACTCCCTAGAATGGTCAGGACCTAGGAAGAAACCTAGAGAGGAACCAGGCTCTGAGGGGTGGCCAGTACTCTTCTGGCTGTGGAGATTATAAGAGTACATGGCCATTAAGGCCAGATTTTTCTGTTCAAACATTCACAGTGGTAATAGAGGGTGCAACAGGTCAGCACCTCAGGAGTAAATGTCAGTTGGCTTTTCATTGCCGAGCATTCAGAGGTCGAGATAGCAGGTGCAGTAGAGAGGGAGAGAAAGAGAGGGAGAGTCAAAAACAGCAGGTCCCGGATAAGGTAGCACGTCCGGTGAACAAGTCAGGGTTCCATAGCAGGCAGAACAATTGAAACTGGAGCAGCAGCATGACCATGTGGACTGGGGACAGCCAGGAGTCATCAGGCCAGGTAGTCCTAAGGCATGGTCCTAGGGCTCAGGTCCTCCGGGATGGGAGGGAGAGAGGGAGAGAGAGAAAAATAATTGGAGGGAGCATAGTTAAATTCACACAGGACACCAGATAAGACAGGAAAATTACACTTGATATAACAGTGAACATTCTAGTGAACATTCTAGCAAAAGTATTTAGCACTAACTGAAGTTAATTTAGTGCTTGTCAGATCAAACAGCAGATCTCTTTGTTTCTTGGCACCTAGAACTAGCATGTCTGTTTTGTCCGAGTTTAAAAGTAAAAACATTTGCCGCCATCCACTTCCTTATGTCTGAAAAACAGGCTTCCAGGGTAGGCCATTTTGGGGCTTCAGCATGTTTCACCAAAATGTACTGCTGTGTGTCGTTCACATAGCAGTGAAAGTTGACATTGTGTTTCCGAATGACATCACCAAGCAGTAGAATAGATTGTGAAAACAATAGTGGTCCTAAAATGGAACCTTGAGGAACCCCAAAATTTACAATTGATTTGTCAGAGGACAAACCATCCACAGAGACAAACTAATATATTTCCAACAGATAAGATTTAAACCAGGCAAGAACTTGTCCGTGTAGAGCAATTGGGGTTTCCAATCTCTCCAGAAGAATGTGGCGATCGATGGCATCAAAAGCTCTAGGAGCATGAGGACAGATGCAGAGCCTTGGTCTGACACTATTAAAAGGTAATTTACTACCTTCACGAGTGCAGTCTCAGTACTTACATGGGGTCTAAAACCAGACTGAAGCATTTCAGATACAATATTTCTCTTCAGAAAGGCAGTGAGTTGCTGCGCAACAGCTTTTTCTAAAATGTTTGAGAGGAACAGGAGATTTGATATAGACCGATAGTTTTTAAAAACATTTTCCAGGTCAAGTTTTGGCTTTTTCAAGAGAGGGTTTATTACTGCCACTTTTAGTGAGTTTGGTACACATCCGGAGGATAGTGAGCCGTTTATTATCTTCAACATAGGAGGACCAAGCACAGGAAGTAGCTCCTTCAGTAGTTTAGTTGGAATAGGGTCCAGCATGCAGCTGGAAGGTTTAGAGGCCATGACTATTTGTGAATGTGTCATGAGATCCTCACTCTGCTATTGCATGCGGAAACTAACATTGCAGTGCATGGCTAATAGGACATGGCTGGAGGCTGAGGGGCTGAACTGGTTATGTATGAGGGGACAGACAGGACAAGGGTGTGAGGTGTGGAGATCATAATCATTAGTCACCTGCTCTGTACTCCATTTCCTTCAGAGCCCCTGTATTTTACATGGTGATGGATGCTGATGGGCAGATAAAGCACGGGTTGATCTCTATGAATCACAAAGACAGGCTGGCGGGAACCAGGTTGGATCCCAACACACACAGGGGCTAATCACCAATCACAGGTGATTACAACAGGTCATTACAGAGGTCAGTAATTCAATAAAATAAAAGAATAGGCCATTCTTCCTGCTTATTTAAATAACAGGAGTATGATAATAGAAGTTGAAAGCTATTGTTTATTTATCACAACATTGCAGCTTCTAGAAATCCACCCCTTTGCAAAAATATTCAATTTCAACATCCAAAAGCAGCTTGTTTGAATTTACCAATATAATGTATTGGATGTACCTTCTGCACTTGATTCGAGCAGATAACTATGAAGTGACAGGAGTGTGTGGTTGGAATAGGAGGGTTGATACAGTGGTTCTCTGTACGGCTCTATTGTTAGGGCCTCTCAGGTCTGTCTCCTCTTGATGACATCATCTGAACAGGTACCTGATGAGAGGAAACATCCCCCAGTCCTTGTCCTTGGCGAAGGAAGGGAAAATCTCCAGAATGTGCAGGTGTCGGGGGATCTGTGTATTGGTCACCTGACTGACCACATCAGACACACTGCCAAGACAATCCATTATACACATATCAACACCAGCCTTGTGGTTTAGGTGACTTAAAACAATGCTCTCCATTCTTACTTCTAAGAATTGTTTTAACAATGAGTAGTGATGATTTTATCTCTAGTAGGAAATATGGGACGTACTGTATATTATAGCAATTCAGAGAGATCAGAAGTTCTATAGCTTGAGACAGTTTGCCAGAGAATCAAAATAATCCTGCAGCAACAGGAAATGTGACTTTTTATGTGGATTATAATTAATATTTTTTTTTGTAGGGGCTGATACATTTTTCATAATGGCAAATCAAGTCTGACATTTTAAAGTGGAAATGACCAACTTTAGAAGCCTTTTTAAACCTTGAATACACTACACGTTTGCAATTCCTGTAGTGCAAGATAATTCTCAGCAACAGAAGAGATCCTACATCTGTATAAAGTGGTAAAGAACAGCTCCTGACTAGTCACAGCCATTGCACTGACTGTGTCCTATAGCTAAATGGCCATCAGACAAAATACATAAGGAAGGTTCTTCATATCATCTGGATCTCAGTCCTCCATACATACAACCCATCAGGCCTGTAAACACAGGAAGCTGAGTTGGTGCCAGGGCCTGATATCCCAGGATGTGACTCCTGGATAGGGCATTTGTCAAGTGAGGCCTGCTGTCCACACTAACGACCCTCTACCCCTGGCTTCACCCTGTCTTCTCTTAGCTTCCTGAGGCCAGGCACTGGGCTGAACACTGGGCTTTCCGGGGCCTGAGGTGTTAACACAAAGCCCAAAAAGACATATGCTGTGTGTCTGGAGGAACAGAGGGAAGGGGAAGGAGGTTCAGGTTCAGAGAGGTAGAGGGGGCGAGTGTCAGGAAGAACAAAGGATAGACATGGGGGAGAGGGGGAGAGCCAAGAAATTGGCTGTCGTTTTACAAAGTTAAGCTGGTGTATACTAGAAGTCCTGTTTCAGAGCTCTGAAACGCTAACTGTGTTTATGAACACAGGGATGGGTTAAGGACCTGAGGATACATATTCTTCTCTGTGTGCCAATGACTCTGAGTGAGTGAAAGAAAGAGCGTCACTTCATAATTTATTTCCAGCCTTCGGGTTGTTTTGCGTTTTGCTGTGAGCGTGCCTCGACAACACAGGTACTGCCATGGCAAGCCAAAAGGGCATTGCTCACAGTTACTCAATCTCGCTCCTCACCTTACGGAGCACAGGAAGCCAACAAACTAGGAAGAGCCATATCTCAGTCAGCAGTGCCCACTGACGCACGTGACAGTGTGGAGATGACTCCCTCAGCACTCCCTTACTTTTGAGGAAACACCTCATCCTGCCATTGCCTTGTTAACAAACACCAGGGCTGCTGCGTGTGTTGATGCTTGGCTTGGACATAACCCTGTTGCCAAGGTCTTCCCACACACGTTACCACATTAGAAGACAGACTAAGGTATGGTGATGGCGTCTCTACTGGCTCAAAAGCTTTGTTTCACCACAATGGTTCAGGACTTACCTCTTCACAAGCCTCTCCTTGTGATTGGAGTCAGCACGGTACAAGACAGAATTCCCATTAAACAAGCTGGTGATCTCCAAGCTGTATGTTTGCTGCAACATGAACAGTAATACAACATTACACTTAGGATCATGGAAATTAGAGCATAATAAAGTTCCTAATCAGTTCATATAGAATAACAAGCAAGATCCAATAGAGTCTTACAATTATTCTCAATTGCCAAGACACTTTTACTGAAACTGGGGTCCACTTGATCTCCATCATAACCTAATGAGCACACAATGCAATTGCTAAGCACAATTTTGCCAAAACAGTAAACACAACTCTCTACAGGAGACGCAAAACTCAGTTGAGTAAATCATGACAAACAAAATGAAAACATTTTGCACTATTGGTTAGAGCCTGTAAGCAAGCATTTCACTGTTGTATTCGGCGCACGTGACAAATAAACTTTGATCTGGTCACCGCTGATACATTTACATTTAAGTCATTTAGCAGATGCTCTTATCCAGAGCGACTTACAGTTGTGAAGCATACATTTCATTTTTTTTTTTTCATACTGGTCCCCCATGGGAATCAAACCCACAACCCTGGCGTTGCAAACACCATACTCTACCAACTGAGCCACACGGGACCTACAAATTGCTGAATGTGAATATGAACCTCTTCTGCACGTGTGCAAAACTTCTATGCACAATTGTTCAATCAGCAGTCAGTCCTTACTCATACATAAAAGATGTCACATCTGAATTGCTGTTTGCAAGAATGGACCAATTAAGAGGCCGAGGGCAAGGACAAAGGAGAGGTAGAGGGGCCCATAGAGGAAGATAGTTCAGCTCTCCGTTACTGTAAAATGGAAAAAGGTCAAATAAAGCCTTTTGTTTATGGATATTCATGCTCTTGAGTGACATTCTTTCTGCATTGATCATCATTTCCCCCAAAAAAATTTAGGAAGAAAAAAAACAGCCCATGCTGTGATAATATGTTTACTGGCCTTTTATGGTCAATACTTTACAGAGGCAAGAAAAAGTATGTGAACCCATCGAAATTATCTGGATTTCTGCATAAATTGGTCATGAAATTAGATCTGATCTTCATCTATGTCACAACAACAGACAAACACAGTGTGCTTAAACTAATAACACACAAATTATTGTATTTTTCTTGTCAATATTGAATACATAATTTACAGTTTTTCCAACTGCTTACACACAAAATCTTTTCATGTCACACGATTTTTGAAACCTCTCACTCAAAGTGCAAAACTACACACCAAATATCCAAAACCATAAGCTATTTCTCAGCCTTTGACTCAGTTGTCAATTGCCTTAAAACACTTTTTTCAAAACCTCTACACACAATTCTCTACCTAAAACACAAAAATCAAACAGGAAGTGACTTGCTTTCCTTTTCCAAACACAACCAATCAAAATGCTACACTTATTCACCAGGTCACACAGACACTCCTCACATGTGCAAACACTAATTGCTTAACTGATCACTAACCAATCACTGCTTTACTGTAGTATAGGCCTATAAATAGGTATAACTGTGTGCTGACATCACTCAAAACGGGGTCCTCCATCACAATGCCACACTGGGTCAGAACAACACCGGCCATATGCTCACTTTTCTGGATGTAATTTACACAATGCTTGTCCCTGATCCAGATCAGGAGCCTGCTAGATTTGTGGTTTTACGGGACAATGTAAGTTTTCACCAGGCTGTTCTGGTCCAAAACTGGTTTGCCACCCATCCACAATTTGTAGTTTTGTACCTACCCCCATATTCACCCTTTCTAAATCCCATAGAGGAATTCTTCTCAGCCTGGCGCTAGAAAGTGTATGATCGCCAACCCTATGCCTGTATGCCGCTTCTCCAGGCAATGGAGGACGCATGTGGGGACATAGAGGTTGCCTCTGTCCAAGGTTGGATACGCCATGCTAGGAGATACTTCCTTCGATGTTTGGCAAGAGAAAACGTATCTTGTGATGTGGATGAAGTATTGTGGCCAGACCCAGCCCGGAGAAGAGATGAAGCGTACCACTGGTGACTGCCCCCCCCCCCCCCCCCCCACACACACACACACACAATTGTGTTCTTTACTGTATTCTAAAGAATATACTTTTAGTTTACATATGTTTATGGTTTTGTTGTATGCTATATGTATAGAACAGTAATGTTTGGCCTAATAAATATTTTCTGTTTCTACATTGCATTGGTGTTTACAGTGTACTTGTTACCCCTCTCAGCAGATTACTTTCACTGTAGAACATTGTATTGAAATGTAGATATAAGCCTATGAAAGACCAAAGAGCTTTAGATTTAGAACAACAGTGTTTACATGGTATATTCAAAAATTTACTATTATGAAAGCAGTGTTTGCCATTTGATGCAAATGCTTCATTCTGACATGTGTTTATGGAATTTTGAATGCAGTGTTACATTTTGAAGAAGATGTGAGGCATTTTGTGTGTGCAGTTTTGGGAATTGTGTGTAGAGTTTGGAAAAAAGGAGACAGTTTTGAAAACGTGTAAGCAGTTGGAAAAAAACTGTAAACATTCACAGTGTAGGTTGGAAAAAGTATGTGAACCCCTAGGCTAATGACTTCTCCAAAAACGAATTGGAGTCAGCTAACTTGGAGTACGATCATTGAGACGAGATTGGAGATGTTGGTTAGAGCTGCCCTGCCCTATAAAAAACACACAAAATTAGAGTTTGCTATTCACAAGAAGCATTGCCTGATGTGAACCATGCCTCGAACAAAAGAGATCTCAGAAGACCCAAGATTAAGAATTGTTGATTTGCATAAAGCTGGAAAGGGTTACAAAAGTATCTCTAGAAGCCTTGATGTTCATCAGTCCACGGTAAGAAAAATGGTCTATAAATGGAGAAAGTTCAGCACTGTTGCTACTCTCCCTAGGAGTGGCCGTCCTACAAAGATAACTGCAAGAGCACAGCGCAGAATGCTCAATGAGACTAAGAAGAACCCTAGACTGTCATCTAAAGACTTACAGATATCTCTGAGTCTATGATACGTAAAACACTAAACATGAATGGTGTTCATGGGAGGACACCAAGGGAAGAAGCCACTGCTGTCCAGTTTGCAAAAGAGCATCTGGATGTTCCAAAAATATTCTGTGGACAGATTAAACTAAAGTTGAGTTGTTTGGAAGGAACACACACCACTATGTGTGGAGAAAAAAAGGCACAGCACACCAACATCAAAACCTCATCCCAACTGTAAAGTATGGTGAAGGGAGCATTATGGTTTGGAGCTGCTTTGCTGCCCCAGGGCCTGGACAGTTTGCTATCATCGACGGAAAGTTTATCAAGACATTTTGCAGGAGAATGTAAGGTTATGTGTCCGCCAATTGAAGCTCAACAGAAGTTGGGTGATGCATCAGGACAATGACCCAAAACACAGAAGTAAATCAACAACAGAATGACTTCAACAGAAGAAAATATGGACCAGTCAGAGTCCTGACCTCAACCTGATTGAGATGCTGTGGCATGACGTCAAGAGAGCGGTTCACATCAGACAGCCCAAGAATATTGCTGAATTGAAACGGTTTTGTCAAAAATTGTCAAAAATTCCTCCTGACCGTTGTGCAGGTCTGATCTGCAACTACAGAAAATGTTGAGGTTATTGCCGCCAAAGGAAGGTCAACCAGTTATTAAAACCAAGGGTTCACATACTTTTCCCATGCTGCACTGTGGATGTTTACACTGTGTGTTCAATAAAGACATGAAAACGTATAATTGTTTGTGTGTTATTAGTTTAAGCAGACTGTGTTTGTCTATTGTTGTGACTTAGATGAAGATCAGATCAAATTTTATGACCAATTTATGCAGAAGTCCAGGTAATTCCAAAGGGTTCACATATTTTTTCTTGCCACTGTAAGTCTAGTATCAACAAATTGCACAGACATATAGAAGAGGGTTCACAATGTTTGGGTATATTTAAGCAACGAGAAGTGCCCGGATACAGCCCTTAGCCGTGGTATATTGGCCATATATCACAAACCCCCGAGGTGCCTTATTGCTATTATAAACTGGTTACCAATGTTACCAATGTGATTAGGAGAAGGTAAAATAAATGTTTTGTCATACCCATGGTACATGGTCTGATATACCACGGCTGTCAGCCACTCAGCATTCAGGGCTAGACCCACCCAGGTTATAATGATAGTTATAAACTGGGTGGTTCAATGCATGCTGATTGGCTGACAGCCGTGGTAATTCAGATCTTATACCATGGGTATGACAAAACATTTATTTTTACTGTCTAATTACGTTAATAGCCAGTTAATAAAGCAATAAGGCACCTCGGGGGTTTGTGACATAGGGCCGCATTGCGTCGTGACTAAGAACAGCCCTTGGCCATATACCACACCCCCCCCCCCCCCCCCCGGGCCTTATTACTTAATTATACTCTAGTTAGTATTTATTGGGCCATTGTGTAAAGATTGATTGAATTAACTTTTTATTATTTCAAAGGTTGTATGTTTTGATGGAAGTAGTTGATTTTGTGTCATGTATTTAAAGTTTTGAGAATCTTACTGCTTTTTCCAAAACATGGGTCATTGTGGCCAACGTGTTTCAATCTGGGGCTACGTGTTCATTGTTTAAAAAAAAAAGTCAATTCTGTTTGGACAAATGTGCACAAGCAATCGAGAAAAACTGATTATAGAATCTGTAACCTCAATCAACCCCTGAAGCTCAGGAAGTGGTGCAGCACAAATAAACCAGCGGATCTCAGAGTCAGGGTGTCAAAGGTTAAGGGAAAACTGGAGCAAAAGAGAGCAATGTTGTTTTTGCCAAATTCTCTGCCTCAAAATAAACAGTTGGAGGAATCAACAAGCCAATATTTTGACCAGGGCAGGTAGCTACATGTGTACTCCACAGCCTATGGTTGTTGTGTTGACAGAGTAGTCATGTAGCTGACATACGTAACTTCAGATAACTCGCTACACTAGCAACTATAAGGGACAGGATAAACGGAGGGTGTGACATTTGGATGGAATGAGTCAGGAAAGTATCAGACGCTGACAGTCAAAGAGCAAAATGACACAGGGCACGTGCAGACAGGATCAGAATGCTTACAGGCATGCAGGCATGCACACATGCACACACATGCACACTCATGCCTAAAGAGTCACCGGTAAAGGCGTTGAATAAATCTGGAGTGAAAGAAAGACAGAGTTCCCATCCCTCATCGACAGCCAGATGAGCCACCCCATCATACCCCCCCCCCCCTCAGCCCCCTCCCCACTTAACTCCCATTGTGTTTGAAGAGATGAGGGTGACTAGGTCAGAGTAAGCTGTCCCAGAGAAACCCCTGCACGTCAAACTTTTCAATGACACACAAACATGTCATCCCTACATGAACAATGTAGTATGATTGCTCTGCCTCGTGAGTGTGTACAGCATCTGTCAATGGTTGGTGTGAAAATGCATGCATAGAATGTTTGCATACAATATTTATATAAGTGTGTGTGTGTGTGTGTGTGTGTGTGTGTGTGTGTGTGTGCGTGCGTGCGTGCGTGCATGCGTGCGTGCGTGTGTGTGTGTGAGACAGTGTGTGTGCGCACATGGATGTCTAGTTTATCTAGTGATAAAGAGTGTCTTGTCAGTGTAGGGAGTGAGGGAGGCTGTACTATTGTACCTTGATGTGTTGCAGTAGCTCTCCCAAGGTCATTTCACGTCCACGGTCACATATTTTTAAACCACTGAGATACACTACATGACCAAAAGTATGTGGACACCTGCTTGTCGAACATCTCATTCCAAAATCATTGGGCATTAATATGGAGTTGGTACCCCTTTGCTGCAATAACAGCCTCCACTTTTTTGGGAAGGCTTTCCACTAGATGTTGGAAGATTGCTGTGGGGTCTTGCTTCCATTCAGTCACATGAGCATTACTGTGGTCGGGCACTGATGTTGGGCGATTAGGCCTGGCTCGCAGTCGACATTCCAATTCATCCAAAAGGTGTTTGATGGGGTTGAGGTCAGGGTTCTGTGCAGGCTAGTTAAGTTCTCCCACACCGATCTCGACTAACCATTTCTATATGGACCTCGCTTTGTGCATCTGGTCATTGTCATGCTGAAACAGCAAAGGGCCTTCCCCAAACTTCGCAACAAAGTTGGAAGCATAGAATCGTCTAGAATGTCATTGTATGCTGTAGCATTAAGATTTCCCTTCACTAGAACTAAGGGGCCTAGCCGGAACCATGAAAAACAGCCCCAGACCATTATTCCTCTTCCACCAAACTTGACAGTTTGCACTATGCATTGGGGTAGGTAGTGTTCTTCTGGCATCCGCCAAACCCAGATTCGTCCGTCGGACTGCCAGCTGGTGAAGCATAATTCATCACTCTAGAGAACACGTTTCCACTGCTCCAGAGTCCAATGGCGGACAGTTTTACACCACTCCAGCCGACGCTTGGCATTGCACATGGTGGTCTTGGGCTTGTGTGTGGCTGCTCGGCTATGGAAACCCATTTCATGAAGCTCCCGACGAACAGTTCTTGTGCTGATATTACTTCCTGGAACTCGGTAGTGAGTGTTGCAACCAAGGAAAGACAATTTTTACGCGCTACGCACTTTAGTACTCGGCGGTCCTGTTATGTGAGCTTGTGTGGCCTACCACTTTGCTGCTGAGCCGTTGTTGCTCCTAGACATTTCCACTTCACAATAACAGCACTTACAGTTGACCGGGGCAGTTCTAGCAGGGCAGAAAGTTGACTATCTGACTTGTTAGAAAGGTTGCATCCTATGACGTGCCACGTGGAAAGTAACTGAGCTCTTCAGTAAGTCCATTCTACTGCCAATGTTTGGCTATGGAGATTGCATGGCTGTGTGCTCGATTTTACTCACCTGTCAGCAACGGGTGTGCCTGAAATTGCCGAATCCACTCATTTGAAGAGATGTACACACATTTTGTATATATATGAGCTATATTTGTATTTCCATGTCCACGGTCACGTCTACCCTGAACCAGGAAGTCATTGCACAGGGAGTAGGCCTACTCAGGGCTCCGGGCAGCTGAGCGGAAATGGAGGAAAACTCGCCTCCCTGCAGACCTGGCATCCTTTCACTCCCTCCTCTCTACATTTTCCTCTTCTGTTTCTGCTGCTAAAGCCACTTTCTACCACTCTAAATTCCAAGTATCTGCCTCTAACCCTAGGAAGCTCTTTGCCACCTTCTCCTCCCTCCTGAATCCTCCTCCCCCTCCCCCCCCCCTCCTCCCTCTCTGCGGATGACTTCGTCAACCATTTTGAAAAGAAGGTCGATGACATCCGATCCTCGTTTGTTAAGTCAAACGACACCGCTGGTCCTGCTCACACTGCCCTACCCTGTGCTTTGACCTCTTTCTCCCCTCTCTCTCCAGATGAAATCTCGCGTCTTGTGACGGCCGGCCGCCCAACAACCTGCCCGCTTGACCCTATCCCCTCCTCTCTTCTCCAGACCATTTCCGGAGACCTTCTCCCTTACCTCACCTCGCTCATCAACTCATCCTTGACCGCTGGCTACGTCCCTTCCGTCTTCAAGAGAGCGAGAGTTGCACCCCTTCTGAAAAAACCTACACTCGATCCCTCCGATGTCAACAACTACAGACCAGTATCCCTTCTTTCTTTTCTCTCCAAAACTCTTGAACGTGCCGTCCTTGGCCAGCTCTCTTGCTATCTCTCTCAGAATGACCCTCTTGATCCAAATCAGTCAGGTTTCAAGACTGGTCACTCAACTGAGACTGCTCTTCTCTGTGTCACGGAGGCTCTCCGCACTGCTAAAGCTAACTCTCTCCTCTGCTCTCATCCTTCTAGACCTATCTGCTTCCTTTGATACTGTGAACCACCAGATCCTCCTCTCCACCCTCTCCGAGTTGGGCATCTCCGGCGCGGCACACGCTTGGATTGCATCCTACCTGACAGGTCGCTCCTACCAGGTGGCGTGGCGAGAATCTGTCTCCACACCACGTGCTCTCACCACTGGTGTCCCCCAGGGCTCTGTTCTAGGCCCTCTCCTATTCTTGCTATACACCAAGTCACTTGCCTCTGTCATATCCTCACATGGTCTCTCCTATCATTGCTATGCAGACGACACACAATTAATCTTCTCCTTTCCCCCTTCTGATAACCAGGTGGCGAATCGCATCTCTGCATGTCTGGCAGACATATCAGTGTGGATGACGGATCACCACCTCAAGCTGAACCTCTGCAAGACGGAGCTGCTTTTCCTCCCGGGGAAGGACTGGCCGTTCCATGATCTCGCCATCACGGTTGACAACTCCATTGTGTCCTCCTCCCAGAGTGCTAAGAACCTTGGTGTGACCCTGGACAACACCCTGTTGTTCTCCACTAACATCAAGGCAGTGACCCGATCCTGTAGGTTCATGCCCTACAACATTCGCAGAGTACGACCCTGCCTCACACAGGAGGCGGCGCAGGTCCTAATCCAGGCACTTGTCATCTCCCGTCTGGATTACTGCAACTCGCTGTTGGCTGGGCTCCCTGCCTGTGCCATTAAACCCCTACAACTCATCCAGAACGCCGCAGCCCGTCTGGTGTTCAACCTTCCCAAGTTCTCTCACGTCACCCCGCTCCTCCGCTCTCTCCACTGGCTTCCAGTTGAAGCTCGCATCCGCTACAAGATCATGGTGCTTGCCTACGGAGCCGTGAGGGGAACGGCACCTCCATACCTTCAGGCTCTGATCAGTCCCTACACCCAAACAAGGGCACTGCGCTCATCCACCGCTGGCCTGCTGGCCCCCTACCTCTGAGGAAGCACAGTTCCCGCTCAGCCCAGTCAAAACTGTTTGCTGCTCTGGCACCCCTATGGTGGAACAAGCTCCCTCACGACGCCAGGACAGCGGAGTCAATCACCACCTTCCGGAGACATCTGAAACCCCACCTCTTTAAGGAATACCTAGGATAGGATAAAGTAATCCTTCTAATCCCCCCCCCCAAAAAAATATTTAGATGCAATATTGTAAAGTGGTTGTTCCACTGGATATCATAAGGTGAATGCACCAATTTGTAAGTCGCTCTGGATAAGAGCGTCTGCTAAATGACTTAAATGTAAATGTAAATGTACTCCTTTCCTGCAACCTGCTAATAGACACAACACACACACACACACACACACACACACAGTCAGAACACCTTGTACATTGAATATCAGTCAGGAGAGATATCTTCCCAAAACAAGAACAGCAGCAATGGACAATTTTATTTATTTATTCAACTAGGCAAGTCAGTTCAGAACAAATCCTTATTTACAATGACGGCCTACCCCGGGCAAACCTAGACGATGCTTGGCCAATTGTGCGCCACTCTATGGGACTCCCAATCACAACCGGATGTGATCCAGCCTGGATTCTGCACTGTCGGTTAGGGGCTCGTAAGTAAGCATTTCACTGTAAGGTTGTATTCTGTTGTATTCTGCGCATGTGACTAATACATTTTTGATTTGATAAGAACCAGGGACTGTAGTGACGCCTCTTGCACTGAGATGTAGTGCCTTAGACCTCTGCGCCACTCGGAAGCCCAACCTCAGCAGTGAGATCAGCTGCCCAATAAAACGAAGCAATATGAAGTACAATATTTTTTTAATATCACCTACACTGGATAGGTGCAGTGAAATGTGTTGTTTTACAGGGTCAGCCGTAGTAGTACAGCGCCCCTGGAGCAAATGATGATTAAGTGGCTTGCTCAAGGACACATTGCCAGATTTTTTACCTTGATGGCTTGGGTATTTGAACCAGAAACGTTTTTGTCACTGGCCCAACACTCTAACTGCCAGGCTACCTGCAGCCATATACTGCATACACAAGTCAAGCGTACTTCCTTACTATACTAGAAGAACCCTATTTTCAGCTTTACCAGTTTAGATAGAATAGGGTCCCATATCTTTGTCTACACTAGGTGAACAGTTGACTTCCTGAAGATCAGCCTCTGACAAACAAACAGACAGGGCTGAGTAGGTGCAAAACACAGACCTCCACGGGGTCCCAGGGTGCCTCCTCGGGGAGAGGAATATTATATCTCACATGGGGAGAATAAAGCTGAATACAGAAATTAAAGGGATAGAAAACCTGCAGTTTGCACAAGGGGCTACCCTCCCATTATGTATATATCTTCCCTTTCTCTTAAAGGGTAATTTCACAATTTCATATTCATCCTCTCCAGAACCAGCCCAACATTAACATATGTGAAGATGACACGTTTCTATGCTTTGTGGTAAAAAGATAGAGATAGAGAAGCGTTTCCTATTACATCAACAACCAATTAGTAGACCAGTAGTAAGCAATTAGAAGGCAATGCCAACTCATAATTGGTCAAAATCACACGATGCGCACTGATGATGTCATTGGAAACATATCTTCCTCTATATTTTTAACTACAAAACATAGGAACACACCATTTTCACATATGTTGATGTTGGGGTGATGGTTGAGATGATGAAAATTAAGTAGCATTTTTTTCCCCTTTAAGAGCCGAAACTCCAAAATAAAGTTGAAGAATGTAATGAAGTCCACACCTCTGTGAATATGAATCTGCTGCTTCTACTGTGAAATAACAACATAGGAATTTTCCAGAAGTTTGGCCAGACTGCAGATCAAATGTAGTAACAGTGAGGGGCTTTAGTAAAGAGTTTTATGGGCCAATTTCCCTTCAGTATTTCCTGAAGCAGTGTGTAAGTCTGCCAGTTCATAAAGAGACTGTCTCTAAGTCTGGCTGTTGGACTGGAACAGTTTACTCAGACCAAGGGGTACAGGCAGGGTGGAAAATATAGATAGACAGAGATGTGCTTTATCCTGTCCACTCTGGGCTCTAAGCCAGCTTCCACTCCCTAAACTCTTATTTTAACTAGGTCTGCATATTCAAGAGGAAACACAACAGTGCTGCAACACAACAGAAGAGCTACACATAAATGACAGTAGAAGTCTCTTTATGAATGTTAGGGTATATGACTAATTATCGAGTTGTGTTCTGTTGCATTCTAGCTTGAAATGTACTTATTCATGATACCATACCAGAACTTGTTGAGGACTTTACATGTATAAGAAATGTATATGCTGGGGGTCAAGGAAGGTTAAAGAGGAACTTGGTGTGGGGAAAGTTACTGAGTGATATGGAAAGTGACTGTTCAAATATATTATTGTCGAATATGAATGTTGCTAAGGAGGGCGTTAAAAGGCAACAGTCTAGTTTCAGTTCTTAATAAGGCAGACTAGTTGCTGCGGAGGACCATGAGGGATGTAGAACTCAACTCGAGACAAGGTCAACAGTTGAAGAGAGAAGACACTGCTGGGAGGGGGGTCACAGGCCCTCCCCGAAGACCATCTGATTACAGTCCTATCTCTCTCTCTCTCACACACACACACACACACACACACACACACACACACACACACACACACACACACACATTTCCACGCCCATGAGGGTCCTGGACTGAGGCAGGGCCATGACAATACTTGTAAGAGGAACTTACTGTGTTTCTGCCTAACACCAAAGAAGGATTGGTTATCTTAGATATGCAAGGAGGTGGCTCCGCCTAGTCGTGAGGTATAAAGATGTGCTTGTGTGGCTTGTATGTTGTCTTTGCAGCTGTATGACGCTGTATGTAGTAGCTAGACGTCCTCGGGTTTTAACTCTGTTTGCTCAGTACCAAACAGCATGTCATCGGTACACCCAGAATGCAACACTATTGCCAACCAAAGCCTGTCTAATGGGAGTAAGGGGCTTCATGACCCTAAAATGGCCAGAACATAAAGCTTCTGTCAGTATCCTACTGAGCTATATGAAGCTCTTCGTGTGACTCAACCATCATCCTCAAGGTGTGTTGGCTGGGAGACCTCTGGTTTTATGCCATGATTATACCAGGCACTACATCTAGCAATCAAACCATTCATTTTCAGTGGGGGGAGCAGACGTAAGGATACACCCAGCGACTTAATGGTCAGTGACGACGATCTCAGTGACAGGAGTTCAGAAAGTTTAGGCAAATTATCAGTGACGCGACCGCACGAAACCAATCGGCGAAGGGAGCTAGCTTTGACACTATGCTAGATGACGTGATGTTATACATGCTGTTTGGAATATACACTAAGTGCAGTGGCGGCTGGTGGGAGGAGCTATAGGAGGAAGGGCTAAATGCTGCACGGCCAATAAAGACGTATGATCGACCGTGCAGCACCTTTTACCCTACAAGGCCCGGAGCCTGCTGATTTTCTGTTCTACATGATAATTAATTGCATACACCTGGTGTCCCGGGTGTAAATCAGTCCCAGATTAGAGGGGAACAATGAAATATGCAGTGGAACTGGCTTCGAGGTCCAGAGTTTAGTTTGAGGGCCATAGAGGATCATGCTGCGATGGCCTCTAACCCCAACCACTGTTTCTCTAACAGGATCAATCCCAGTACTCTAAACACAGTCCGAGAATGCCTCATCATAGTAATCCAGTTAAAGCTCAGCAAACATTTTTGCTTCTGTTGCCACCAGATGGACATTACTCCAGTGGTGTCACGTGACCCAGCTGTTTACCATCAACATCATAATCCTCTCTCAGGCTCCATGTGCACAACCTGACAGAAAGCGTCAAGTCACCTGACCACGGCACTGCCAGGGTGCCTCACTCACAACGAGAATGTGTCAAAATATGTCACTTCCTGGGTCTAACCAAACGCAAGATCTGTCTGGCTGGGGGTTTTGTGACAGATTAAAAGTTGGCCTGAGACACGAATACCAAAACCAGAGCAGAACCTGGGTCCAATTATCTGTGCTTCCAGGCAGCCAAGAGGAACAGTCATGGAGTATCTTACTGTCTAATGTCTACTATCACTGCCTGCCTGCCTGGTGGGGTTAGGGATATGAAGATACACTTGCAGTTTGCTGCCTTATTGGGTGTGTAGAGATGTTCTCTTATGAATTAGAGGGAGAGCCAAGAAAGAGGGGTTGTTTTAAACTTAACAGAGAGACTGTAAAATCTATAAAAACACAGATGTTGTGAAACTGTCGTCTTTGTGAAGAACTGCCTTGTTGAGTTTTTCCAGAGAGAATGGACCAGAGCAATGTTTCTAATTAAGGCCTTTCTGCGTAGATTGTTCAGAATATAAACCAGGCTATTTTTACTCTGCCTCCCTCCCTTCCTCTCTCACAGGCCTCTCCAGGAACTCTACAAGGAGCCTTCAGCCAATCGGCCACCCCATCAGTTTCTATAAGTAAGAACATAAGTAAGAATGGTGGAAACAACCAAGACGGCTGCTGCTGGAAACAATTACAAAGTTCTGAGACTCAACCCCCCCCCAATGTTTCTTTCTGTTAGAATTCCCATAGTATAAAACCACAATCGTCCCCATTGAACTGTAAACTAAAAGAAAGGGACCCAAAATGGTGGACAACAGCATATGTCTCTGCTTTGATGGTTTCAATTAACTCGCACATTTGAGGGAACGTTCAATAAGGAAACTAACACAAAGCATGAGAGCCTCCACTTACTGGTGATGCATAATGATAGGCTTTGCCGGTGATTTAATTAGAACTGCCTTGAATCCTGATTGATTAAAACACCCTCTTGTCAAATAAAATTTGAACACCTTGGCACAGGGTCTTAACGCTGGCTGAGACTTCATTGGGTGAGTAAACCCCAAACCTGTCAGAGTATTGTGTTGAGATGGGGCAGTGTTTGGCAGCCACCCAAAGAGCAGCAATCCATATGAGATCTCAGAGTGTGAATCTACAGAATAAGGGCTGATGGTGGACAAGGGTGTGCAGTTCATGTCAAACACTGCCCCTCTGGAGTTTGTCCTGAAGTCTACTTTGGTCTAATTTGAGACAGTCAGTGCAAAGTTGTTTGGAACCGGATCTTCTGATGAGCTGGGATATATGAGCAGGCAGGCAGGCAGGCAGGCAGGCAGGCAGGCAGGCAGGCAGGCAGGCAGGCAGGCAGGCAGGCAGGCAGGCAGGCAGGCAGGCAGGCAGGCAGGCAGGCAGGCAGGCAGGCACACACAACATATGGCCCATGTTGAGTACAGTCTGTCATGGACACAGGTTTTAATGCAGCCCACTCCGTCCATGGAGCACAGCCAACATTCTTATCTGCTATCCTCATATCATAGCCTGCTTTATAACTCTCTACTCAAACACGTCTTTACAGCTGTTGCCAGAACAACTGAGTATCAGAGCATGTACAGTACCAGTCAAAAGTTTGGACACAACTACTCATTCCAGGGTTTTTCTTTGTTTTTACAATTTTGTACATTGGAGAATAATAGTGGAGATATCACATCTATGAAATAACACATATGGAATCATGTAGTAACCAAAAATGTTTTCAACAAATCTAAATATATTTTATATTTGAGATTCTTCAAATTAGCCACCCTTTGTCTTGATGACAGCTTTGCACACTCTTGGCATTCTCTCAACCAGCTTCATGAGGTAGTCACCTGGAATGTATTTAAATTAACAGGTGTGCCTTAAAAGTTAATTTGTGGAAGTTCTTTCCTTCTTAATGCGTTTGAGCCAATCAGTTGTGTTGTGACAAGGTAGGGGTGGTATAAGACCAAGTCCATATTATGGCAAGAACAGCTCAAATAAGCAATGAGAAATGACAGTCCATCATTACTTCAAGACATGAAGGTCAGTCAATACAGAACATTTCAAGAACTTTGAAAGTTTCTTCAAGTGCAGTCGCAAAAACCATCAAGCGCTACGATGAAACTGACTCTCATGAGGACCGCCACAGGAAAGAAAGACCCAGAGTTACCTTTGCTGCAGAGGATAAGTTCATTAGAGTTACCAGCCTCAGAAATTGCAGCCCAAATAAATGCTTCACAGAGTTCAAGTAACAGACACATCTCAACATCAACTGTTCAGAGGAGACTGCGTGAATCAGGCCTTCGTGGTCGAATTGCTGCGAAGAAACCACCACTAAAGGACACCAATAATAAGAAGATACTTGATTGAGCCAATAAACACGAGCAATGGATATTAGACCGGTGGAAATCTGTCCTGTGGTCTGAGGAGTCCAAATGAGATATTTTTGGTTCCAACCACTGTGTCTTTGTGAGACACAGAGTAGGAGCACGGATGATCTCCGCATGTGTGGTTCCCACCGTGAAGCATGGAAGAGGAGGTGTGATGGTGTGGGGGTGCTTTGCTGGTGACACTGTGTGATTTACTTAGAATTCAAGGCATACTTAACCAGCATGGCTACCACAGCATTCTGCAGCGATACGCCATCCCATCTGGTTTGCGCTTAGTGGGACAATAATTTATTTTTCAACAGGACAATGACCCAACACACCTTCAGGCTGTGTAAGGGCTATTTGACTGAGAAGAAGAGTGATGGAGTGCTGCATCTGATGATCTGGCCTCCACAATCACCCAACCTCAACCCAATTGAGATGGTTTGGGATAAGTTGGAACGCGGAGTGAAGGAAAAGCAGCCAACAAGTGCTCAGCATATGTGGAATGTAGAAAATACTCAAAATAAAGAAAAACACTTGAATGAATAGGTGTGTCCAAACTTTTGACTGGTACTGTATATCATAGGATTATGCACATGCACACACATCAAAAATCCAGATGAGGAAGCTACATTACAACATTATCTATGCTTTCAAAATGATGGCCCTCATGCTGCATTCCTCCCTTCATCTATATTGTAAGATAGATAACCATGATTAGAAGTGGATCCCTCTCCCAGACAGAAATGTTCCTCTCAGATTGAGGCAGCTCCCCCTCTCTATCAGGATGTCTACATGAACCGCATGTCGCTGTGCTGTTAGGGATCTCCTCTTCTCTCAGGCAGGAAGCTGGGTGGGACATCCACTGAGACTCCACTGCTACTTCCTGAGGAAAAGGAAACCAGGCTGGGGCTGTGGTGGCTTCCAGGAAAAGACAGGAAATCAGGAATGGTCCTCTATAGACACCTTGACATCACGGGATTCTTTAACACCCAACTTCCCAGAACCAGCTCAATTCAGCCGGTTACACCCCTGTACATATATCCAGTTAATCCACAGCCCTTTACAAGACAGACACACATACACAGTCAGGGACACAGAGATAGAGACACACACAGACACACACACACACACCTCACCACACACACCTAACTCTGCATCCAAATGAAGCCAGACGTAAACACAGAAAACTAGGAAAGCCATTCATTAGCAGACCAGACACATGGCTTAATGAACGGCAACACACACAAACTTAGTTTGACATATAACAGAGCTCAGTGATTGACGGAGTCCACAAATAGCAACAACTCCTGACAGCTGATATAACTCGCAGGGAAGCCAGGGGAAGTTCTGCCATTTAGTCTAGTGAACCCCAGCACCGGACTGATAAGGCAACCAGAATGGACCTGAGTCTGAGTCCCAGTCAAAGAGGACAATCGTATGTCATTTTGAAAAGGCTACATTGTTAGCTGTGGTACTGGGACTGTAATTACGATGTTAGGCAGCAATCTGCCCCTTCATACAATGGCCCATTCTCCTGGGCAGGAAGCTGGCTCAGGGGGCTAACCTTGATAAGTCCTCCTTCCTGCAGCACCAAAATCTCAACAACGGATTCCCTTTTAGAAACTTAACCAAATTGACTTGAGTTTTTTGGGGGGTAAAGTGGGCCCTTTTTTTCCTTTGAACATTTTCAAAGTGAGCTTTTGAGAGACAGATGGGATACGATCTGTGCTCTCTTACAGATCATCACATTATGACAGCGATCCATCCTGTATTCACCCTCTTCTCTTTCTTTCTGTGGTCTTTATCTTTCATTTCATTTCATCATTTCAAATCAGAGAGAGAGAGAGACAGCTTTGACATTTTCAAATATCCTCCTCACACCAAGCCAGAATGTGACAGAGGTAATTTCAGGAAATACCTATCTCTGGGCAGTTCTCTCTTCCGGCTGATGGTAGCAGTGAAACCAGAGAAATAAGTTAACAATCAATTTCCTCTTTTCCCCGTTGTGCGTATCATGGCAGTATTGCAAACCCTCCACTGACGTCCTCTCTACGTCATACTGACACCACACAGGGCATGCCGGAACGGGATGCAACCCATGTGTCTGAATATCAATAACTGCCTGTGAAGAGTCAGCTGGGGTTGCCGTATTGTCAGTCTTTTTTTTTTTTGACATGCTACTTCTAAAAGTGGTGTATAATAGCTACCCAATTGTGATGATAATGCAGAGATGCACTTGTGTTTGTTTTCGATTGTATTGGTGGTGGTGTTGTACATCTAGAGCCTGGGGTCATTATTGATCATTATTGATCAAGGTTCCCATAAGAGCAAGGAGGCAGATGCAAGGAGGCAGATGGCAGCATAAAAGCCTCAACGTCCAAACGTCTCTAATCTCTTACCGCCACTCAAAAGCTTTCCAGTGTACCCACCTATCTGACATCACTCATCAATCTACCAACACCTGACACACACCACCACAATCGGGGTATATTATGGAGCAATCCGAATTCCAGATGATTCATTGTTATTAAGCAAACACACCTAGGCTACGTTCCAGTATGTACTGCAAGTTTACACTAATTGTAATTCTATCAATGAAAATTCACCAATCCAGGGAAGCAGAGGAACAAAAAGGGAGGGAGTGGTGGCAGGCAGGCAGGCAGGCAGTATGGAGAGGAATCCCTCAGGAGACTGCAAGGGATTTAATACTCAGGCTAAAAGCGGCAGCAGCCAGTCAGTCCATTTCTAAAACCATCTATTGACATGTGAAAAGACAAACAGAAGCTTCGAAGATTGTCTTTTAAATGAGCAGAAAGCAGCCCTCCACCGACTGTGATGACCTAGGACTGAGTCAATAAAATCTGTTCCTTACAAATATTCCTCTCCATTGACAGGTTGGGTCCTGTAGATACTCAGTTGGAAAATGGTTTGAACTGACTCACTGATACAAACAAGTGTGTCAAAGAGCTTTGTAAGTAATACTAGCAACTTTAAAGCCAAAGACTTGTTTTGAGGTAATGATGATTCATGTTTGTTACAAGGATGATCTTTTTTTGGAAAACTCATCAATCATCACGTGCAGTTAAGTATGTGCAGCTGCTTTTGTAAAAGTGCCAGAAAAGATCACATGCAGGGTTTTCCTGCTTTTCACTTTCAAGTGCTGAGCTTGAATATGATTTTGATGTTACCAATATTCTCACCTCATTAAAACAGTAGCTATTCTGTATGTGGTACACAGACAAAATTACCCCATTGGCCCCATGTGGGTATTTGGTGGGCAGGGTGGGCAGGGGCTAGCCCACACAAAGACTACACCAGTCTAACGTGGGATAGCCCAGCACAGGCTAGCCCACAGCAATCCCACATCAGCCTGACCTAGCCCTTTTTTCAGATAGAACCTGACAGTTCTAAGCTCACAAATTATTTTTGCACAACCGTTACTGAGATTGTCGTTCCAGTTTAAGTGTTCTGTTGCGCAATGTCAAAAAATATTGATCTTCTACACTGCCAATGATGAAGTCTGTAAAGACTTTACGTTTTTTGCCAATCCAAAAGGGTGGGCTTATTTCAGGCAAAGTGAGGGCTGCCTTGGAGCCAGTGTTGCCAAACCATGTCACAGCACCAATTTGCCTTGCTGCGACACAGCTGCTGTCCCCAATGTAGCATTTATGCCCCTCACCTTGTGTTTCTCTGCCTGTGTGTGAGCCATTGCTGTGACCTGTCACAGACAGCTTCTCCCACTCTGTTTTGTGGCAGAATTGAATGGGAAAAGTCGCTAAATGCTATCAGAATCAAAGAAACCATCGATGTCAAAACTCTGAAAAGTAGCTGAATTGTCGCTAGACTCTTTTACCAATAAAAGACACTGGAGGGGTCTGAAAACCCCCTAAATATAGCGACTAAGTCACTAACTGCGTGAGGCCAATGTGGAGCCGATGAGCAAAGGTGCATCGGCCCAATGTGGGCCACCAATATATTTTCCCCCCTGGCTCTATTGATCCGCTCTTATTGCAACAGGAGGTCACATCTGTATTGCCACGCAATACTTAATAGAATAATCAATTATGTAACACCAGTAACATTCCATGTGTTATTATGTCTAACGAGTGCCTCATCATTAGCCTTATCATCAGCCTTATGTTCAACTACGGTGCTCAATACATGTAAACAGTTGTATATGTAATGCTGCAGACATATTTAGCCCTGATGACCCTCAGTCGGTGTGACATTTGACCGATCAATGCATTGGGACTGTATAGACTCTGGAGCAATTAGCCCACACAGAAAAAAATACATGTAAGGCCTGACAATATTCCAGAAATGCATGGCTATGACATCTACTCTACAGGTTGGCCAAAGTGGTTCCTAATTCGGCTTCTTAAATTACTCTTTACGTATTGATCAATGGAGACACATTTTTTTGGATCACCAAGCCAAAACGTTGGCGGTGATATAATTACAATTGTGATGGTGAGTATATCTTTTTTTACGTTCTGGCATAAAGAGCATATATTCAACTTCATAAAAAACTAGTTTTCCCATCTCAAGAGGTTATAAATGAGTATAGTAAGTGCCTCTCTTCAGCTTAATTTAACAGTGAAAAAAGTTTTTGAGATTTTATTGATTCCAACAAAAACTATACATTGTACAATGCACCACAATATGTCAAAGTGTAGGTCTAGGTATTGTGCTTACAATGAATGATATTATACGGCTGGCTCTGCAGTGAATGGTTAGCGGTGTTATTGTGAGTTCATAACCAAGTGGGAAGTGGAACGGCCCTCCAAAACCCTCCAGAATTTATGCTCCAATAGTTTATGTGTCGGGGGCTAGGGTCAGTCTGTTATATCTGGAGCATTTCTCCTGTCTTATCCTGTGTCCTGTGTGAATTTAAGTATGCTCCCTCTAATTCTCTCTCTCTTTCTCTCTGTCTTTCAATCTCTCTTCTCTCGGAGGACCTGCGTTCTAGGACCATGCCTCAGGACTACCTGGCTTGATAACTCCTTGCTGTCCCCAGTCCACCTTGTCATGCTGCTGCTCCAGTTTCAACTGTTCTGCCTGCGGCTATGGAACCCTGACCTGTTCACTGGACGTGCTACCTTGTCCCGGACCTGTTGTTTTGAACTCTCTCTCTACCGCACCGGCTGTCTCTAATGATCGGCTATGAAAAGCCAACTAACATTTACTCCTGAGGTGCTGACCTGTTGCACCCTCTACAACCACTGTGATCATTATTATCTCACCCTACTGATCATCTATAAACATTTTAACATATTGGCCATGTTCTGTTATAATCTCCACCCGGCACAGCCAGAAGAGGACTGGCCACCCCTCAGAACCTGGTTCCTCTCTACGTTTCTTCCTAGGTCCTGACCATTCTAGGGAGTTTTTCCTAGCCACCGTGCTTCTACATATGCATTGCTTGCTGTTTGGGGTTTTAGGCTGGGCTTCTGTACAGCACTTTGTGACATCGGCTGATGTAAAAAGGGCTTTATAAATCAATTTGATTGATTGAGAGTTAAAACTAGTTAAAAGCTTGTTTTGCGCAACAGGGAAGGGCAATTGAATACAAGATTCACATTTAAAAACATGTATTGTTAAAACATTTCTAGCCTGTCTATCTATGGGTAACAGCGTTTGACGTGTTATGCTCGACCCGCTCAGTGTGTCACCAAGAAACACCAGAAAATTGCCAAAAAGATTATCACCAGCTCACCTGCTTTGACACTATGATTTGAGAATTAAAATCTTCCCAGAAGTCACAGAGGGTGCATGGAAGGACATGTCAAAATGCTAAGTCTTTATTCATATTGAAAATCAAATGTATTTAATTTATGTGTTCTATATTAAAGGGCACTTTATTTCATATAACAGGCTTTCAAAAATTCAATATTGTTGCATAATTTCTACTTAACATATCAAACGGAACGCAAAAGGCACTCATTCCGTGGAACAACCCAGTACACGTTACGTTTTGCCCATTGGACATTGGTTGCAATGCTGTCGTCAAGTTAGTAGTTATTTGTAATATGCACATGAAAGCCATGGAGTCACTACATGAGTGATAATGTATCATGTTTTTAGTCTTTTTTTATGCATATTAGTGCTTTTAGTATGTGTCAAGTCAACAAAATATATTGTAGCGGCGGCAGCCTATTAGAATACTTGGAATTGTTGGTTGTGGGGTGTGTGGCTTTGTCTTAGTGCTTTTTGGCCTCCCGTGACACAAATTGTCACGTCATCTGTTATGTTGTGTTCTGTTAAAAGTCAAGGTTGAACACTGCCAATTCTGTAGTCTTAATGAGACTGACATAAGTGCATGTGATACCAAAGAGCCTACTAGTTTCATTGGTAAGACAGTCACCATTTGTTACAGTATGATTTGCACAACATTTTAATTATTGTATTTTATTTTTGACAATTTTAAATACATTCACTTTACACCTGGCAACAGATACGTACACCAAAAACTGTTGAGGATATAAACACAATATAGCCATAGGACTTGTTCCCATTTCCATAACAATATAAAAACATATTTATATTTTTTTCAGAGGATTCCTAAAAAACAGCACATTGAACTATCTGCACTGTGGGACTTCCTTTTCGATCTAATTGAGTTCCTACTTTCTACTTTATGATGCTGTTGTTGACTGCCACCGCATGCCAGTTTGTGACCCAGACCTAATATACTTCCCTTGTCAGTTACAGACAGATACTCAACATTGTTCATTACTACACCTACAAGACAGTGGACCAAGGACGGTGTGTAGGACGTCAAAACTCGCTTACGCAGCCAGGGTCACATTGACGATACCAAAATAAGCGCACACCTGTGCAAGCCCTCAAACACAAGGGTGGTTAGGCTACTGCATCACAGGTCATCATGTGTGTTATATAAAACCAATACTAACGTCTCAACTTCTTCTGTTCTATCCGAAGGGCCAAATACAGACCAAAGCTTGTGGGTTAGCAAAGCCTTGGTAATAGCAATTGTGTAAACTGGTCTCAAATTTGGGTGAAGGCGCAACAGTTGTCAGTTTCATGATTTATTTTGTTTCATGATTTACGTCACAGTAGGGAATTGGAATGACTGTCTCGACAACCAGAGACCTCTGAGCTTGCAGGCATCTGATCGGCAGCCTTCCAGTTTTATCTGACCGGCCCTCAGCTGCCTCAGCTGACCAGCAGCAACACATGTCCCCCTGTCCTCCTCTCGGTTTATCTGGGATTAACCCTGACACACACACACACTAATACAAGCACGCGCGCACAAGCACCAAAAAACATCTGCTTATCAACCAGTCAAGAATTATTTGAGTCAACCGAATGAGGTTGTAGTTTTCTGCGCAAACAAGGCAGTGCTACATGGTTTCATGACACTATTGTTAGGCTGTGTATGAACACTTGCACAGACAAATAAATATCACTGTGTAAGTGCTTGTGTGTGATAGAGTTGGAGTGTGCGTACTGCAAGTTGGTGCAAGTGCTTAGGTGTGTGTGTTTTATTGTCAGCAGTCCAAAAGGCTGCCTTGCCAGAGGCATAAATTCTAGCCTTCCTCAGAAGCCATATCCTGCAGGCAACTTCTGCAAATTCTATTCAGTGTAACAACAGGGAAAGTGAGGGTGTGTGAATGTACCCTAAGTGAGGGGGATATTGTTACAGTGTTGCCCTTCTGCCTCTTTAGCCGACACATGGAACTACATTGTCCCCCTGTTGTTATGACTTACTGCCATTTACAGTAATCTTGACCATAGGGAAAAATAGGCATTTGAATTCTGAGTAGGACACACACGCGCACACCCAAAAGTCACGTTTAAGTCAGATTTCTTAGACGACCAGAGGAAAATTAGGCCAGGGCATACCGAGGATACTTCAGATTGGACGGCATTACATCCAATTTGTTCCGCAGGGAGACCTTTTATATATTCATTTAGACTGACATTATTTTCATGCTTTGGGCCTGCTGTAATATTGGAAGATTAAATGTTGAAAAATGTTAAACATAATTTATTTCAGTCTCAGCTTTTTCCCATGGGGGATGGTCATTTACATGATGTCGTTTCACACTTGACTTTCTTAACTCTCTCAGCATAAACACACCAGGTCATTAGCAGCAGTAAATACAATCTGAAACCACAGCCTGTAGACCTCCACAGGTTGTTTCCAATTGCTTACTACTACATTAATGTGGAATTTAAGACCAGTAAAGATACATTTAATTAGTAATTTTCCATTACAAAACTGGACGTGTTCCATGTTTTCTACCCTAAGCATGCATGTTTAACTTCAAGATGAACTTATTGGTGTCCTAAGGGGGACAAATGCACACACGCACACACATGTTCATGCACAGATGTTGAACTGCCCAAAACCTTAAGAAGAGCAAGGCCTTTGTTAAGCCTGTCTTATATCCTCCGGGCCTGTCTAGCCTTGTTCTGCGATGGAGATCTGAGTGTGTCTGTGAGTAATCCGTCTCATCTGGAGTAGAGATCTGAGGGTGAGACTGCATGAGGCCTCTCACCACCTGTCACATAACATACAGTAAGTCCGGCTGTGTATATGTGTGTGTGAAATCATAACATTGGCTAGTACTAACACTGAGACAGAGTGCTGAGCTCAGAAGCAGCAGTAACCCCATCAGAAACCCCAGGAGCTGTGGTTGGAAGCTGAGGCAGCAGCAGACAAGCTAATTAGCACACTAATGAGAGGCTTGGCCTGGGGCACGATACTGGCCTGCCACCACTTTACACCTCTCTTACCTTAACACCTCCATGTGAACAGAGGGATACAGATCTATAACAAAGAACAAACAGCAGAAATATATACATGATCAATTACAAATCGTAGAATCAACTATTAAAGACTACTAGAACCCACTGGATTATTCAATCAATTACATTGAATGAACTACAGGACAAAATACAAACCCTCCAACCTAAAAAGGCCTGCTGAGTTGATGACTCCAACCTAAGTGTATGTAAACTTCCGACTTCAACTGTATATCAACGAATTGGCAAAGCACTAGAACAGTCTGCAGCACCCGGTCTCACCCTTCTAGAATCTGAAGTCAAACGTCTACTGTTTGCTGATGATCGTGTTCTTCTGTCCCCAACAACGGAGTGCCAATAGCAGCACCTAGATCTTCCGCACAGATTCTGTCAGTAAGACAAAAATAATGTTTTTCCAACAAATGTCCAGTTTCCAGGACCATGAATACAAATTCCATCTAGACACTGTTGCCCTAGAGCACACAAAAAACTATACACAACTCAGCCTTAACATCAGCGCCACACGTAACTCCCACAAAGCTGTGAATGATCTGAGAGACAAGGCAAGAAGGGCCTTCTATCCCATCAAAAGGAACATCAAATTTGACATACCAATTAGGATTTGGCTAAAATACTTGAAATATGTTATAGAACCCATTGCCCTTTATGGTTGTGAGGTCTGGGGTCCGCTCACCAACCAAGAATTCACAAAAAAGGACAAACACCAAATCTGCATGCAGAATTCTGCAAAAATATCCTCATTGTTCAACGTAAAACACCAAATAATGCATGCAGAGCAGAATTAGGCCGATAACCGCTAATGATCAAAATTCAGAAAAAAATATGTTAAATTCTACAACCACCTCAAAGTAAGCGATTCCCAAACCTTCCATAACAAAGACATCACCCACAGAGAAATTAACCTGGAGAAGATCCCCCTAAGCAAGCTAATCCTGGGACTCACCTAATCCTGGGACTCACCTGTTCACAAACACAAACAGACCCCACAGATCCCCATGACGGCAACACAATTAGACCCAACCAAATCATGAGAAAACTAAAAGATAATTCTTGACACATTGGAAAGAATTTACAACAAATCAGAGAAAATTAGAATGCTATTTGGCCATAAACAGAGAGTATACAGTGGCAGAATACCTGACCACTGTGACTGACCCAAAATTAAGGAAAGCTTTGACTATGTACAGACTCAGTGAGCATAGCCTTGCTATTGAGAAAGGCCCCCGTAGGCAGACCTGGCTCTCAAGAGAAGACAAGCTATGTGAACACTGCCCACAAAATTAGGTGGAAACTGAGCTGCACTTCTTAACCTCCTGCCAAATGTATGACCATATTAGAGACAAATATTTTCCCTTAGATTACACAGACCCACCACCAATTCAAAAACAAATCAAATGTTGATAAACTCCTATATCTATTGGGTGAAATGCCATGGTATACAATCACGGAAGCAACAAACAGCATTGTAAAATACAACCTATGTTTATGTTTATTTATTTTCCATTTTGTATTTTAACTATTTGCACATCATTACAACACCATATATAGACATAATATGACATTTGAAATTTTCTTTATTCTTTTGGAACTTTTGTGAGTGTAATGTTTACTGTTGTCAATTATCTATTTCACTTGCTTTGGCAATGTAAACATATGTTTCCAATGCCAATAAAGCCCCTTAAATTGAAATTGAAATCGAGGGTTGGCGGGGGGTGATGTAGATGTAATAAATCCCACGTTTCTCCCTAAATCTAACTGAACAAAGAATAGAGGAAAGGATCAGAGAAATGCATACTGTAGTGAAGGAGTCAGTCTTTTTTTAAACCGGTGAGAGTTTCATGTTTGTTTTCACTGATATGGGCTATTCAGAGTCATTACTCTACCTAAATCATAATAAGCATGATGTGAAAGGCACAGAGCTGTTACTGTGTGTCATTATCACCCACAGAGAGGGTCTGTTGATTCAGGCATGAAGTTAGACAGTCACGGAGACTGGTGGCTTTGCCTGGAGATGTGCGTATGTATGTAAACTCAGCAAAAAAAGAAATGTCCTCTCACTGTCAACTGCGTTTATTTTCAACAAACTTAACATGTGTAAATATTTGTATGAACATAACAAGATTCAACAACTGTGACATGAACTGAACAAGTTCCACAGACATGTGACTAACAGAAATGGAATAATGTGTTCCTGAACAAAGGCAGGGTAAAAATCAAAAGTAACAGTCAGTATCTGGTGTGGCCACCGGCTGCATTAAGTACTGCAGTGCATCTCCTCCTCATGGACTGCACCAAATTTGCCAGTTCTTGCTGTGAGATGTTACCCCACTCATCCACCAAGGCACCTGCAAGTTCCCAGACATTTCTGGGGGGGAATGGCCCTAGCCCTCACCCTCCAATCCAACAGGTCCCAGACTTGCTCAATGGGATTGAGATCCGGGCTCTTCGCTGGCCATGGCAGAACACTGACATTCCTGTCTTGCAGGAAATCACGCACAGAACGAGCAGTATGGCTGGTGGCATTGTCATGCTGGAGGGTCATGTCAGGATGCGCCTGCAGGTCGGATACCACATGAGGGACGAGGATGTCTTCCCTGTAACGCACAGCGTTGAGATTGCCTGCAATGACAACAAGCTTAGTTCGAAGATGCTGTGACACGCCGCCCCAGACCACAATGGACACTTCACCTTCAAATCGATCCCGCTCCAGAGTACAGGCCTCGGTGTAATGCTCATTCCTTTGACGATAAACCTGAATCCGACCATCACCCCTGGTGAGACAAAACCGCAACTTGTCAGTGAAGAGCACTTTTTGCCAGTCCTGTCTGGTCCAGCTACGGTGGGTTTGTGCCCATAGGCGACGTTGTTGCCGGTGATGTCTGGTGAGGACCTGCCTTACAACAGGCCTACAAGCCCTCAGTCTAGCCTTTCTCAGCCTATTGCGGACAGTCTGAGCACTGATGGAGGGACTGTGCGTTCCTGATGTAACTCGGGCAGTTGTTGTTGCCATCCTGTACCTGTCCCGCAGGTGTGATGTTCGGATGTACCTATCCTGTGCAGGTGTTGTTACACGTGGTCTGCCACTGCGAGGACAATAAGCTGTCCATCCTGTCTCCCTGTTGCGCTGTCTTATGTGTCTCACAGTACGGACATTGCAATTTATTGCCCTGGCCACATCTGCAGTCCTCATGCCTCATTGCAGCATACTTAAGGCACGTTCACGCAGATGAGCAGAGACCCTGGGCATGTTTCTTTTGGGGGTTTTTCAGAGTCAGTAGAAAGGCCTCTTTAGTGTCCTACTTTTTCATAACTGTGACCTTAATTGCCTACCGTCTGTAAGCTGTTAGTGTGTTAACGACCATTACACAGGCGCATGCTCATTAATTGTTTATGGTTCATTGAACAAGCATGGGAAACAGTGTTTACAACCCTTTACAATGAAGATCTGTGAAGGTATTTGTATTTTTACAAATTGTCCTTGAAACACAGGGTCCTAAAAAGGGACTTTTCTTTTTTTGCTGATTTTATATGTGTGAAGAAAGCATCTCACTATCAGATGATTAAGATTGAAAAGTCTCATTCAAATACCACATGGATAGGTTTATACCATATCAGCCAATATCAATAGGTCTCGCTTTCTCTGATTTCCATTGGAACAAAATAAAACATCAGATGCCATGTTGTTTTAGTCATCTTACTAAAATTCCTCAAGGAAACGTTTGCATGAAATAAGTAATTGTTTTCATCCGTTTTCTAGATTTACATAACGGGCACAATCAGAGGCACATTGGTATACCATGACTATCAGCCTGTTATGGAGCAATACCTGGCTAATACATGTCAACATCATTATTATGATATCAATATAGACTGTACAGTGCCTTCGGAAATATTCAGACCCCTTGACATTCTCCACATTTTGTTACATTACAATTTTTTTCTCCTCGTCAATCTACACACAATACCCCATAATGACAAAACAAAAATAGATTTTTTTTTTAATTTTGCAAATTTATAGAAATCAAAAACTTCAACATTACATTTACATAAGCACTCTGACCTTTTACTCAGTACTTTGTTGAAGCACCTTTGGCGGTGATTACAGCATCGAGTCTTCTTGGGTGTGACGCTACAACCTTGGCACACCTGTATTTGGGGAGTTTCTTACATTCTTCTCTGCAGATCCTCTCAAGCTCTGTCAGGTTGGATGTGGTTCTTTGCTGCACAGCTATTTTCAGGTTTCTCTGGAGATGTTTGATCAGGTTCAAGTCCTGGCTCTGCCTGGGCCACTCAAGGACATTGTAAGACCTGTCCAGAAGCCACTCCTGCGTTGTCTTGGCTGTGTGCTTAGGGTCGTTGTCCTGTTGGAAGGTGAACCTTCACCCCAGTCTGAGGTCCTGAGTGCTCTCGAGCAGGTTTCATCAAGGATCACTCTATACTTTGCTCTGTTCGTCTTTGCCTCGATCCTGACTAGTCTCCCAGTTCCTGCCGCAGAAAAACATACATAGAACATGATGCTGGCACCACCATGCTTCATCGTAGGTATGGTGCCTGGGTTCTTCCAGACATGACGCTTGGCATTCAGGCAAAAGAGTACAATCTGGGTTAATCAGACCAGAGAATCTTGTTTTTCATGGTCTGAGAGTCTTTAGGTGCCTTTTGGCAAACTCCAAGCGGGCTGACATGTGCCTTTTACTGAGGAGTGGCTTCCGTCTGGCCACTCTAACACAAAGGCCTGATTGGTGGTGCTGCAAAGATGGTTGTCCTTCTGGAAGGTTCTCCCATCTCCACAGAAGACCTCTCTAGAGCTCTGTCATTGACCATTGGGTTCTTGGTCACCTCCCTGACCGAGGCCCTTCTCCCCAATTGCTAAGTTTGGCCGGGCAGCCCGAGGAAGAGTCTTGGTTGCTCCAAACTTTTTCCATTTAAAAATTATGGAAGCCACTGTGTTCTTGGGGACCTTCAATGCTGCATAAATATTTTTGGTACCCTTCCCCAGATCTGTGTCTTGACACATTCCTGTATCAGAGGTCTACGGACAATTCCTTCGACCTCAAGGCTCGGTTATTCGCTCTGACACGCACTGTCAACTGTGGGACCTTATATAGACAGGTGTGTGCATTCTAAATCTTTTCTAATCAATTGAATTTACCACAGGTGGACTCCAATTAAGTTGTAGAAACATCTCAAGGGTGATCAATGGAAACAGGATGCACCTGAGCTCAATTGCGAGTCTCACAGTAAAGGGTCTGAATACCTATGTAAATACATTTTTTTGCAAACATTTCTTAAAACCTGTTTTTGTTTTGTCAATATGGGGTATTGTGTGTAGATTGCTGAGGATTTTTTATTTATTTAATCCATTTTAGAATAAGGCTGTAAGTTATTAAAATTTGGAAAAGTCAAGGGGTCTGAATACTTTCCAAAGGCACTGTATATATTACCTTATGGACATATGCTATAGCTATGACTACAGATTAGCCTCAGAGCCAAACATTCCCCTCCACATTGAGACAATAAAGGGCAAAACAAAGAGATACACTCCCACTGATTTAATTACTAGAGCCCATCCACAGTGTCAGCTACAGAGTAGCATGTGTCCAATCAGGAAGCATTATGTAAAGAACAGTACATCTGATCATCTTGAGGGATTTCAACTCATGGGTTAAAATCATGGTTAAAACACTCCTGTCCCGTAGAGTACAGAGTTTTGATGAAAAGCAGGTTGTAAAAATAGTTCAATCGGTGGCCTTTTTCAAGCTATGTAATGGTCGGCTAAAATTCCACCTTCAGCAACCAACTACGTAGAAAAGCTAGCAAAGGGGCTCAAGAGGAAACACATGGGAGAGTACGCTATAGTCACTTAGTGTTCTTATGGAGCAGAGCAGACTGCAGGGCTGCAGGGTGGGATATGTGTGTATGGAGAGATCTGGATGGACGCCAGGATCGCAGGGACTCTTTGATGATGGGGAAACATCAAGGGTTAATCCCACAAAGAAACAGTAATAGCCTGCGATCACCGCTGCTCTCTATCTCTCTCATTCTCTTTTACCAGACCATGACAGGGTTTATATCTGTCTAATCTGTTTGGAGAAATGTGGTTTGAAGATGTGGATTGAAGATGATTTGAAAATGCATTTCACAGAGGAACCATTGAAACCCACTGAAAACCCTCATGGCTTTATGGTTTGGCTGACAGTGAGTATGCATGCTGAGTTTATGGGCTGGAGTCATAACGTTAAATGAATGAGGATATGTAAAGTTATTAAACATATGGAACACATAGACCAGCTCTACACAGGCTAAATTAATGTAGATGTGAAGTTATTACTCTCAGAAAATAAGGTGATATCTAGAACATGTAAAGGGTTCTTCGGCTTTTCCCATAGGATAACCCTTTGAAGAACCCTTTTGGTTCCAGTTAGAACCATTTTCGGTTCCATGTAGAATCGTTTCCATAGAGGATTCTACATGAAACCCAAAACGGTTCTGTCTGGAACCAAAAAGGTTTATCCAATGGGGACAGCCGAGGGAACCCTTTTGGAACCCTTTTTTCTAAGAGTGTATAGAGGAGCTGTTTCTATTCAATGGTAATCTCCTGGCCATTGTACTCTGCATGGGTTATGGGTTACAAGACAGCCACACCAGATTAGACAGACAAATCTGCACAGGTGAGGGATCCTGCTGCTGCAAACTTTGAAGTAGGCCCCAGGTGACACACCCTGTAACAAAGAAGACAATCCACACCAGGGTGAGACTGGGTAATGATGAAGTCAACACCCATGTGTAGTGGACAAATGCCAGTGAGTAAACTCTAACATACCCAAATTCAAACATAAGGGTTTATACTATGAGGTTGGGATAATACTGTGGAATTTAGAAAATTATGATAATGCCCTTTTGGTGCAAGAACTGTTTGAAAAGACAGTCTGAAATTTCAGCCTAAATTAGTTAATAGTTAAATTAGTTAATAGACCAATAAGAGAGTCCCAAACCGCTTTGCAAATAACAGCTTGTTTTCAGTTTTCCCCTCCTCACTCAGACCCCTCCCAGACAGTCTAAGCTAAATTCATGCTTGAGAAATTGCTCTTTACTAAGAAGCTATTAATTAATTGTTACCCAGAAATGATTTGTTATTGAAATAAAAAAACAGCTGCATTGGATCTTTAAAACAATGATAAAAAGCCACCTCTACCAAATAAAGAAAAGATGAACAACAGAAAGCACAAGCCATCTGTGTTCTTCACAGATTCTTTTTTATCCAGTGAGATAGTGAGAGAGAGAAAGAGAGAGGCAGGGCAGATGAGCTTCAAAGAGCTTCTCCCTGCAGCATACAGCACCTATCTGGGCGAGGTGAGGCTGTGGTTGTGAGTGATTAACAGGAAATCAGCAACCCGATCACATGTTGCTCTCCTCTCGTCTCTGGAAAATCTGGTTTCAATACAGCGCTTCCTGTGAAGGCAGGAAATACCCCTAATTTCTGCAGGCATCTAACAAAGCAGCAGTGAGAGAGAGAGTCAGCCGTCCTTCAAAAGAAAGAGCAGCTTCACTGGGTTCAGGAATCTGCTGCCTTCACGCCAACACAGTTAATAAATTAGGAGAGAGAGTGAGAGAGCGAGAGAGAGAGAGTTATAGATCCCATTGCCCTTTATGATTGTGAGGTCAAGGGGTCCGCTCACCAACCAAGAATTCACAAAATGGGAAAAACACCAAATTGAGACTTTGCATGCAGATTCTGCAAAAAATATCCTCCGTGTACAACGTAAAACACCAAATAAGGCATACAGAGCAGAATTAGGCTGATACCCACTAATGATCAAAATCCAGAAAAGAGACGTTAAATTCTACAACCACCTAAAAGGAAGCGATTCCCAAACCTTCCATAACAAAGACATCACCTACAGAGAGATGAACCTGGAGAAGAGTCCCCTAAGCAAGCTGCTCTGTGGGCTCTGTTCACAAACACAAACAGACCCCACAGAGCCCCAGGATAGCAACACAATTAGACCCAACCAAATAATGAGAAAACTAAAAGATAATTACTTGACACATTGGAAAGAATTTACAAAAAAACAGAGCAAACTAGAATGCTATTTGGCCCTAAACAGAGAGTACACAGTGGCAGAATATGTGACCACTGTGACTGACCCAAATTTAAGGAAAGCTTTGACTATGTACAGACTCAGTGAGCATAGCCTTGCTATTGAGAAAGGCCCCCGTATGCAGACCTGGCTCTCCGGAGAAGACAGGCTGTGTGAACACTGCCCACAAAACGAGGTGGAAACTGAGCTGCACTTCCTAACATTCTGCCAAGTGATTGACCATATTAGAGACAAATATTTCCCTTAGATTACACAGACCCACAAAGAATTCGAAAACAAATCAAATGTTGATAAACTCCCATATCTATTGGGTGAAATACCACAGTGTACAATCACAGCAGCAAGATATGTGACCTGTTGCCACAAGAAAAGGGCAACCAGTGATGAACAAACACCATTGTAAATTCCCTTTTGTAGTTTAACTATTTGCATTTTTTTCACTTTTGTTTATTATCTATTTCACATGCTTTGGCAATGTAAACATATTTTTCCCATGCCAATAAAGCCCTTTGAATTGAATTGAGAGATGTAATGTACATCATTACAACACTGTATATATACATACTATGACGTTTGAAATGTCTTTATTCTTTTGGAGCTTTTGTAAGTGTAATGTTCACTGTTCATTTTTGATTGTTTATTTCACTTTTATTTATTATCTATTTCACTTGCTTTGGCAATGTAAACATATGTTTCCCATGCCAAAAAAGCCCTTACATTGAAATTGAATTGAGAGAGAGAGAGGGCAAGGTGTGGCAGGAGGAGAGCCATGGGAGGGAGGAAGGGTGGGGAAGTAAGAACTAAGAAAACCCAAGGACAGGGTGCAGCAGGGGGATATGTGGGGGAGTGAGGAGGTACGAGGGGGTGATGAAGGGGCAGGATGTGGCCTGTCCACAGCAGGCAGGCAGCAGTACAAGCAGACACCACCAGCCAGAGCAGAGCAGAACAGGGCAGGGCAGACCAGTCCAGTCAGGCAGCTAGACTGAACGGCTGAACACCTTGCTGGACTCCTCACTCCCCACTCCTCCATCCTCCAGGACTGGGTCACGTTTCTGCTCTGCGCACCTTCCTTTTCTGGTTTAAGGGTCCGTGGCTCCCATTTCAGCTAACAGCACCCAGGGGCGTCATTAGGGGCCAACTCCTCCTCGCCCCCACACACCTATCAACACGCAGGCTAGAGATAGCCCTGATAACAACACCAGTTACACTGACTAGAGTAATACTATAGGCCTACTGAACCTCGTGATATTGCTGACATTCCTTTATTGTAAAAGAGCTTGGTTGGAAATACAGAACTTTGATACTATATGGAATTCTGGGTTGTATTTCTGCAGCATGCTTGGACAATTACATTGAGAGCTGAGTGTAAGCCCTATTCCCACTCTAGGTCATAATAGAATATCAAATGACTCCACAGTGCAAGAATGTGGCCAGCGACTACCACTGTACTAAAGAGGCACATTAAACTGTATTGTGTTGAATTTTAAACACTCTCTTTGCAGTTCTAAACCGCAAATATCAATAACTGTGCCAAGTAAACAACAATGTTCAAAAAGAGAAGGATAAAACGTGAGGAAAGTTAGCTAGTTCTACTTGGACATAGTATTTCATCATGTAAATCTCATAGATTAGAATCAGTGTTACAGCGTCATGTTTCAGTGCTCTCTAAAGTTATTCCCCTGCTCCCTAGTGAAAAACATCAACAGCGGAAAAATAGTCTCTCCGTGTGGCTGACGAAGGCTGCCTTCCATTTGTTTACATTTTTTGCCTCTATCGAGAGAATAACAACAGTAGTAGGAAAGCAGGAGAGGGCTTCCTATTTTGTGAAACAGCTGTTTAAAGTCCACAGTCCCTGGGGTTGCAGGGGCAGTGGGAAAAAGTGCATTTGTTTTGTACATTTTAAATTGCAAAAGTACGGTTATAGTACCAAGTGTTCGCCAGCAAAGCCCGATTTCCTCAAACGTTTTAACACAGCACGAAATGCTGTTGCTCTTATTCCAAGTTAGTGTGCCAGATGGACACACCACTCCAGTCGCAACAAGAGTGTATTCAAAATGAACAACCTCAGATTCATCACATTTATGGTTGCAATAACTATCTACCACTCTCCATAGCCAGATGGTAATGGTCCATTTCTCTGGGTCATTCACTGCTGGCTTTTTTTTAGGCAAACCTTGTGTTTACTCTCTCTTTCTCCTCACAGAGTATGTTTTTGCAGAGAAGGAGGACTGTTGCACCCCAACAAAAGATCTAAAGATGGGGTTATCTGCTGGTCAACCTGACAGAATACCAATAACATTCAAGGCTTTCTCTGGCTGGGCCACCTGGGCATAACACTTCTAGTCCAGTTATTTTATATAAAAAACGACTGATTGTATGAGAGGATTGGTGTACAGCACTGTAGGTGTAAGTTGAGCCCTTGATACCTAGCGTCAGATCACCAGTGAAATTTAACAGCTGTCTTGCAGGGAAAAAGGCCGAGCTAAAAATGTAAAAGTACAGTCTAAAAAATGACAGGCTAAAAACAACCCAATTTAAGCTTTTTGGCAACCCAATGCTGGTGGTTAAAAAGTGAACAGAGCACATGTTGGGTTATTTTGATCCAGCCAGTTGGGTTGCGTGAATAACCCAACATGTTGGGTTGTTGGGATTACCCAAACATGGGTTAATTTAACCATCAGTTTAGTATTTTATACTCTCATGCTGGGTTGACCTAGCAGCTGGGTATTTTTTAACATAATCCTTAGGTTGTTTTCAGGAGGCGTGGTATATTAGGGCCGTGGCTTTCGGCTAGATCTTATTGGCCACCCGTGAGAGCAAATGTCATTCCTGTTCATTATGTTAGATTTACATATATAGGTATTTAGGGAACTCATATACTTCAGTATTAAAGCTGCAAAAATGTATGTTACCTATGGATGGCTAAAAATAACTGTCTTAACTATCCCTCCAGTCTTCTGAGCTGACCCGCTGGGTCATATCACAAAAACCCAGCAGTTTTTAAAGAAACCAACCCAACTAAGTGAACCAATGCTTGCAACCGAGCATTGTTTAAAGTGTAGCATGTTGCAGAAATGACTAAACCAAATCATATGTACTCCAGTTGTGATACAGCTCTGTGACAAAGATGCAAAAGTTTAGAACTTCTCTGAAATGTATCTTTATGAATACGTATATACCAGTTTAGTGAAAGAAATTCAAAGTACAAAAGTACAGTATGTTTGAAGCATGCAAACAGTATTTTTGTAGTATTTCATTTAAGATTGTATAACTACAGTTTCATATTCAGCCATTTTCATCTAAACTGCTGCAACTACAAAAATCTCATCTCGGTTAACTAACTAATTACTAGTGCTGTAGACTCAGCCCCTTGAGAAATCCTCCAAGTACTCCTCCTCTACTTCTCCTTCTCCTGTACACACAAAAAATGCTGGATTAAAAACAACCCAATTTGGGTAAATAGTGGACAGAACACACGTTGGGTTATTTTGACCCAGCCAGTCGGGTCACAAACAACCCATTGTTTTCTTTAAGTTGGGTTGTTGATGCTGGGTTTTTGAGCTATGATCCACCCGCTGAGGTCAGAAGACTGGAGGCGTGGCTTAATAGATGCGTGGCTTTGATATCGTTATTTTTGGCCACATGTGAGAGTAAACGTAATTCTGGTTAATCTGTTCTGTTGTAACATCAACATGTTAAGGTTGCGCACTGACCCTTTTGTAGCTTTTGTAAGGAGTAGACAAGAGAATGAATTCCTTAAGTGCTAATGTATGTTGGGATAGTTACCACTTTGTTATTATAGTTAAATAATCATGTTATTCATTTTTATATTAAAATGTGTAATGTGCAGAACTGTTGATGGAAATTAGAAATTTGTAGTGTATAAATGTAACAAGATGAATGAAATGTAATCTCACGGGTGGCCAAAAGTGACCCCAATAGGCCACGCCTTTGGATTACCCAAACATGGGTTAATTTCACAATCTGTTGGGTTTTTATTCACTTTCATGCTAGGTTGACCAAGCAAATGTTTTTTTTATGTAATCCTAGGATATTTTCAGGAGGAGCGGCCTGTTGGGGGCGTGACTTTCAAATAGGTATTTTTAGCCATCTGTGAGAGTAAATGTTATTCCTGTTCATCATGTTTATGTTTGAACACGGCGTATTAAAATGTATCTTAAATATTTTTGCACATTACATGTTTTGGTTCTTCTTTAAATTACATTCAGCTTATAAAGGCTTCATAGTTCCTACATAAGCACTACATAAATGTGTTACAAAGCACCTAAAAACATGTGTAACGCTTTATAAATCGTTTTTAAATGTGGCATAACTGTGTGACATAGTCACCAATGTCAAATGTGACATAACCCACTATGTCAAATATGATATAAACACATTCTTTATAAAAGGTGACATGTTGTGATGAAGGATGGCACATGCTGTAACGTGAAGTCATGTTTCTCACATTACACCTAATCTCATTCGCAGACACATCTGCCCAAATGTGCGGAAGGTCTGATAGGCCAAACCATCAAATTTGGCCTTCATTAGCCAATACAGATTGCCGGGAGACGCATTACTCATTGGCTTAATCTACCAACCAATCATCTCCCACAACACCTTTCCCCATGTGTTATGTCTTCGCAATAAAGAGATTGTGTTTGTAACTCTTATTGTGACAGTTTTCCCCACAAGCATGACACACGTTGACCACACATTTTGAGGGTGTAGTCATCCTTCTTCTCGGAGAAGCCATTAGCTAGCTAGCTATGTCTTTGCTAATTACTAGCTAGCTGGAAGGTAGGGCTTGTTGTTTTTTCTCCCTTGAGGCCAGGGTGAATGGTTTCCAATAGATAGCACAGCCACAAAGTAAAAATTGGCTAATCGTAAAAATGTATGATAACAAAAATGTGCTTTTGGATTTAATTTAAGGTTAGGGCTAGGTATAAGGTTAGCAGTGTGGTTAGTGCTAAGGTTAGGATTAGGTTTAAATGACAGATTTAAGAAGATCAATTGTGGAAATGGCTGGGGTTTAACCATAATTATGAATTTGTGGTTGTGTTTACTAGTGACGACCAGGGGTAATATTATTGCTAGCAAAGGACATAGCCTCATGACAAACACTTTACTTAGTAAGGTCACTCTGTAAGAATTCACTTTACTTTACTTAGAGGTCACACCCACTAAGACCAACTTTAAATGGTTGATATCCCAGGCTTATATGTGCTGGGTGTGCAATAATGGTAAATATACATAAGGAAATTGAACATAAGGACATTGAAAGTGGAACCAGGATATGTGTTCCTCAGCACACAAACATGCACACAACAATATAAGGAGCCATACCGTGTAGTGCTGGGCCCAGTCAGGTATTTGACACATTTACCCACTCCCCTGCTGAAAGATCAACCACAAAATGTTGGCACCATTGTAACAGGTAGTAATCAAGCCCTGGTCTCCAGCATTTGACCAGAAGAGGAATACCTGGTGCGGTAGTCTCAGGTTGGATTAATCCAAATCATCATGGCTCTGATACACACACAAACGCATGCTTTGCAGGTCCATCAACCCATCTATATACATCTTACACCCTATAGTAACCTGTGGATCATGAGAACCTTCATAAATCAACAGAATGTTTTTATTGACACTTTATGTAGTGTACTGTAAAACTTAGTTTGAAGTGAGACACTTTCGTGTCAATCATAACACATCTATAAAGCTACATTACATTTACGTCATTTAGCAGACAGTAGTGAATGCATACATTTCATACATTTTTTCTCCGTACTGGCCCCCCGTGGGAATTGAACCCACAACCCTGGCGTTGCAAACACCATGCTCTACCAACTGAGCTACACGGGACACCTTGTATCATATGACGCTGTACTTTCTATAAAGTCAGACACCTTTGGTCATTCATAAGGCATACATAAATGCTTTGCATCAGGGTTGCCCAGACATTGGTTACATAGGATCTACTTTTTCCACCCTCTTCCTAACGCGGTCTACCCCCCCGCCAATATTAAATAACATTTCACCTTATTGATTGGATGATTTGCACTGCATGCTGTCAGCAAGCTCTGCATGGTCTGGGATGTAGCTACTGATTGCTTGCCTCAAACAGGTGTCCAGCGTCACCTGTTTGAGTGGACCGGTATTTTGACTTGATGATCTTCATGTCTGAAAATGCTGACTCGCAAATGTCGGTAGACCCAAAACATTCTGTCAAGTACATGCCAACTTTTCTCATGTTTGGATATTTTTCCTCCACGATAAGGTTCCAAAAGTGTTCTCCCGATGCCCTCGATTGATTTGGAGGTCGCTTTGCAGAGTCAAAATTTCACTCTTGACGGCTGATGTCTGCATGTGAAACTATGATGCAATTGTTGTTGCAATTTTGTCAACAGCAACTTCCATGCCAAATGGAAAGCACATAAATGTTGCCACAGGTTCCAGGATTGCAAAGTCTTGAAAGCATCGGTCAAAGTCTGCAACAATGTTGTTCACCTGTTCAACGTATCGACCACAGTCACAAAGTGCAGGTGCTTTTACCTGACTTTCGAGCTCTGACATCATATTTTTGAAATTCCTCAGTTCGTGTCGCTGCAAATGTGAGGACAGCAATTTCAATTTTTGTTTAAAAGCTGTCACAGAGTTAATCATTTAAATAATATGTTTGTCTTTTCCTTGCAGCTCTAAATTTAGCTCATTCAGCTGAACAGTTACGTCGGTCAAAAAAGCTAATCTAACAGCCACACTTTGTCTTCCAACTGCTCATATTCAGCATCTTTTGAGGTCAGAAACTCCTTGATTTCAAATAACAGATCCCTAAATCTCTGCAGGAATTTACCTCTACTAAGCCACCTTACATCCATATGTTGCAAGAGGTATGTGTGTTCAGCTTCACTTTCTTCCAGTTGAGACCTGAAGAGTCGCCTCTGCAGACTTCTGGCCCAGCATTTTACCACACAAGGCCTGTTGATGGATCATGCAGTGATAATTGAGGAAGTCTGGAAAGTCATCATCACTTTTGCAAAGGGCAATAAACCCATTGATGCATTTGTCATGGCTGGTGCTCCATCTGTCGTTATGGACACAAGTTTGTAAATGGGTAACTGACTGCTATTAATAAAGTCCTTGAATGTCACAAAAATCTCCTCTTTTACTTTCAATGACATGATTTTGAGCAGTTCCTCTTTGGCAGTTATATCTTCCAACACCATTCTGATGAAAATGCACCACTGAAATGTGTCGATCACGTCTGTCGACTCGTCAAATTGAAGAGAAAAGAACAATCACTCATTTATGTTTTTTTTAAGATTCTCTCTCAAATCCTCATCCATCATTTCACGGTATGTAACAGTATTTCTGGATAGCTGAACACCCTTAATAACGTAAATTATTTCTGATTTATTTTCGAAATCACCAAGCAATGATTTATAATTTCTCCATCCTGGAACGGTTTCTTGTGCTTTGTTAGTATGCAACTCACCCGGAACGATGCAATCGTGGCTGCCTTTGATTTTGAGCTGGGCCTTGTAAAGATCGATTGTTGGGCAGCTAGTTGAGACTTAAACGCTTTTACTTTTCTCTTACATAATTCACTTTTAGCTGGAAAGTCACTTTCATATTTCTTGTGAACAGTTTTGAAATGTTTCTCGACATTTCGCTTCTTAGCAAGAGCTACATTTGAATGTCAGGTCAGACACACATTTTGAATTTGCTGTGGTGAAAAAAATAATCTTCCTCCAACTCACTGTGAAAGTGGTAGATTTTCAGTTTCTTGCTGCTTGGTCCAGCACTCATTAAAAACATAACCGCAACTTCATAGGAAAACTTTTTGCTAAAAAAAAACAACTACCACTGGAACAACAAAAAATATTATGTTAGAGGTCTTTTACAGGTCTAGCAAGCGTGGAAATGTAAACGTACTAACTGTAGACAGTTGCTATGGCAGCGACAATTTAGAAAACAAATGTAGCAACTATAGTGCTGCGGGTTGGTCCAATTTTATGTCAATCAAGCAGTTTTTAAAAATATTTTGGCTGTGCAGTAATATGCTTTTGGGTCCCAAGGCGCTAATGTGTCTCTAACTGACAATGAATGGGCGACATAAACCAAATAGAAACTGATAATTGTGCACAACTTCAAAATTGAATTTCAATGAACTGAATGATGAGGATGAAGAAGATGATTGAATTTAGAACAATAGTGTAAGAATTGCTATTCCTCTGTCCTTCACACGCACACCTGGAAAAATATGCTTATTTTTTATGTTACTACTCATCAATATTACTTACTAAAACTGTTGTTACACTATGGTTTATATTCTAAGAGTAACGAAAATGTTCAATTATATTCCACGATATTGTTAAAATATACACTACCATTGAAAAGTCTGGGGTCACTTAGAAATGTCCATGTTTTTGAAAGAAAAGCACATTTTTGTCAATTTTGTCATTTTCCTCCTGAAAGCCCTAATCTGCTCACATAAATTAATAGAGATCCTGGTCATGGTGCTATAGGATGTTGTTACAGCATAATCAAAGTGAGGACAATCAGTGAGCTGCTGTATACTTATGGCCTATTGTAACCTGAAAGTCACACCTTTCCAGTACTCCTCACCCCGCCCCAAACTCCACCCTTAACACAGTTACCATTCAAAAACGAGCTGTTTAGCTAAAAGAAATGATGGTTTATTTACAATTTATTTACAAATTAGTAAGAATGTCTCACCCCATGTTCAAGAATGGCCTTTTTCTCGCTCACTTTCAGTTATTTGAAAACAAAATCCTCTCCAAAATATTGTTATTTTTTTAAACAAAGCAATTATTATTATTCATTTAGAATTACATAAAAGCCCCTTAGATTTTCTCACAGATCAGATTTCACATAATGAAAAATGCCCCTTAGATATTAATTTAGAACCCTCAAAACCTCTAAGTGTAATTATTGGCGGAGAGTCACGTCATTGAAAAAAATATATTTAGATATACTGTAGGCCTACCATAGGTGACCTGACTCTCACTAGTGTTGAGTAATGTGCTGTTAAAAGTGGTGTAGGTCTTATTTATTTAAAAAGCATATTGAAGTTCGAAGCAATAGGATTTGAAGCAATAGCCTACCCATGTGTGGTCAACTATTTCAGCACCTTTTCGCGCTGCTCTTAGACATGCATGGGGACTGGTCTTGATAAATCAATTAGATTTTTCACTGAATCTCCGTTTGGGTATTGGTTAGACTACAATTAGGGTGTGGAAATGTTATGCTCTTCGTACTGTAGCCTACTCCCGACTGTCACATTGTACAGCACCATATTTTTTTTACGGAGGGTTTCATTTTTCGTTTTTTCTTGGAATAGAAATCCCATAATATTAATCAAATTAATTAAGCTGCATTTCTTAAAATCAATCCCATATACTATGTTCTTACAAAAAAAGGTTTTAAATTCTCTAGTACAGCCAATATTGAAGACTATCAAATGCTTCTCAAAGATGCCCTCTGGTGGTCAAACTAGCACTAACTATCATTAATGGCAACAATGGCTGACAATTACATAATGTGCCATATAATTCTGTGGCAGCCCGCAAGGTGTGCTGCAAAATGACACAACTTTTACAGGAAGAACCACTGTACCAGGAAATTTGAAAAAACAGGCTAAGTGGGAAGGGAGCTTAAATTCATGAGCTCGACTTCACTGACAAGCTCTTTGAAATGCCTAAATCAGTAAACTTGGATGCAGTGAGGAGTGTTGCAGTAAATACATCTCTAGCAAATTTGGTGAAACATAAAGCAACTCAAACATTGAAATTGCATCAATGATGTGAAACATTTTATATACCCTCTGTTTGGCATGTGTCTTGTGATGCAGTTCACAACAGCACAAATGAATGTGTTGACATGACAACTGCATCAGAGTTTAGAACAACTCTCCCCCCTTTTTGTTCCATGCTGGCTGAAGACCTAGCTAGCCAGTAACTAGCTAACACCAGACACAGACAAAAGGGGAAACATATAAGTATTGTTGCTATGGATAAATAGGATCAACTTTTAATTATATTTGCGGACACCCTACAGTCAAATGGCACCAGTAGAGCGGCTACAGTATCTAGATATACAGTTTAGACACACCTATTCCTTCAAGGGTTTTTCTTTATTTTTTACTATTTTCTACATTGTAGAATATTAGTGACGACATCAAAACTATGAAATAACACATATGGAATCATGTAGTAACCAAAAAAGAGGCTACCCACATAAAAATATACTATAGTATATGATGGTACAAATACTATAGTATTCAACGTAGTGTTTCTGTTGAATTTATTGTAGTATTCACTGTTTTTGCTGGCTGTAGTATAATGGGGTGGCAGGTAGCCTAGTAGTTGGAGCGTTGGGCCAATAACCGCAAGGTTGCTGGATCAAATCGCAGAGCTGCCAAGGTAAAAATCTGTTGTTCTACCCCTGAACAAAGCAGTTAACCCACTGTTCCCTGTTAGGCTGTCATTATAATATAAGAATTTGTTGTTAACTGACTTGCATATTTAAATAAAAATAAAGTAGTATTTACAGTTAACTTAAACTGCACACTGTAAAGGGTTTGCTATGAACTTGACAGTATCTTACAGGCAGCTCAGTGGCGAGTAAAATTCTGTTTATCATTTTACACCTACTGTAATATAAATACGGAACCATTGTATAAAATGTCAATGCTACCGTAATCGGAATGAATGAATGGATGAAGGAAATTCATTGAAGGGTTTGCATTTCACAGTATTTTACTGTAATTACAAGGGATTGGTGCAAGCAGGTTGGCTGCTTGCAGCAGCATATTAATGAATATTTTAAATCACTTGCACTTCTAAAGGCTAGCAAAGGCTTCCAACCTGGCAGCGACTACAGAGCAAACCAGACCAAAAGGACATCGTAAAATGCTTAACTGTTTTACTGTTCCATTCGAAATACATACATTTTACCACAATGCACCATCATTTACAGTATGCTGCAGTAAAACATTTGAGTTTTTTACCGCTGATAATACCTGAAATATTGTATAAATTACAGTTTTCTGTTACAGTATATTGTATGCTGTAGTAATTCATGTAGTGTTTTCACAGGCTGTACAGGCTGTACAGACAATACAGTGGAATTTACTATGGTGTTTGTGTTTTATTTTCTTTGACATAGAGGTGGAGGCTTTATACTTGAGAAAACCTATGAGAGAAATACTAAATGAGCACATTTTCCATATGAATCAGACTTTCTATAATCTGTGGGGAACACAATATATGGTCTATTAATGGCATGTACAGTTGAAGTTGGAAGTTTACATACACTTAGGTTGGAGTCATTAAAACTTGTTTTTCAACCACTCCACAAATGTCTTATTAACAAACTATAGTTTTGCCAAGTCGGTTAGGACATCTACTTTGTGTATGACACAAGTAATATTTCCAACAATTGTTTACAGACGTATTCTTTCACTTATAATTCACTGTATCACAATTCCAGTGAGTCAGACGTTTACATACACTAAGCTGACTGTGTGTAAACAGCTTGGAAAATCCCAGAAAATTATGTCATGGCTTTAGAAGCTTCTGATAGGCTAATTGACATCATTTGAGTCAATTGGAGGTGTACCTGTGGATGTATTTCAAGGCCTACCTTCAAACTCAGTGCATCTTTGCTTGACATCATGGGAAAATCAAAAGAAATCAGCCAAGACCTCAGAAAAATAATTGTCGACCTCCACAAGTCTGGTTCATCCCTGGGAGCAATTTCCAAATGCCTGAAGGTACCACGTTCATCTGTACAAACAACAGTACGCAAGTATAAACACCATGGGACCACACAGCAGTCATACCGCTCAGGAAGGAGACGTGTTCTGTCTCCTAGAGATGAACGTACTTTGGTGCGAAAAGTGCAAATCAATCCCAGAACAACAGCAAAGGACCTTGTGAAGATGCTGGAGGAAACAGGTACAAAAGTATCTATATCCGCAGTAAAAAGAGTCTTATATCGACATAACCTGAAAGGACGCTCAGCAAGGAAGAACCCACTGCTCCAAAACCGCCACAAAAAAAGCCAGACTACGGTTTGCAACTGCACATGGGGACAGAGATCGTACTTTTTGGAGAAATGTCTAATGAAACAAAAACAGAACTGTTTGACCATAATGATCATCGTTATGTTTGGAGGAAAAAGGGGGATGCTTGCAAGCCGAAGAACACCATCCCAACCATGAAGCACGGGGGTGGCAGCATCATTTTGTGGGAGTGCTTTGCTTCAGGAGGGACTGGTGCACTTCACAAAATAGATAGCATCATGAGGGAGCAAAATTATGTGGATATATTGAAGCAATATCTCAAGACATCAGTCAGGAAGTTAAAGCTTGGTCGCAAATGGGTCTTCCAAATGGGCAATGACCCCAAGCATACTTCCAAAGTTGTGGCAAAATGGCTTAAGGACAACAAAGTCAAGGTATTGGAGTGGCCATCACAAAGCTCTGACCTCAATCCCATAGAAGATTCGTGGGCGAGCAAGAAGGCCTACAAACCGGACTCAGTTACACCTGCTCTGTCAGGAGGAATGGGCCAAAATTCACCCAACTTATTGTGGGAAGCTTGTGGAAGGCTACCCAAAACGTTTGACCCAAGTTAAACAATTTAAAGGTAATGCTACCAAATAGTAATTGAGTGTATGTAAACTTCTGACCCACTTGGAATGTGATGAAAGAAATAAAAGCTGAAATAAATCATTCTCTCTACTATTATTCTGACATTTCACATTCTTAAAATAAAGTGTTGATCCTAACTGACCTAAGACAGGGAATTTTTACGAGGATTAAATATCAGGAATTGTGAAAAACTGATTTTAAATGCATTTGGCTAAAGTGTATGTAAACTTCCGACTTCAACTGTATGTTTCTCAATTATGGGTGGCACAAATTGCGATTTGGGAGAGGGGAGTTGGCAGGGTATTTGCTAATTAAATACTGTAGTATTTACTATACTGTAGTTTAAAAAAGTGTAGTGTTTTTGCGGACTGTAGTGTTTTTGTCAATATTACTCTAGTATTTACTACAGTGTTTTTAGCGGCTAACACTGTAGTATTTATTATAGTATTCTACAGTATAAGACAACATTCTATAGTAAGTACCACACATGATTGAGGGATACTACAGTAAATACTATAGCATTCTATAGTAAACTGTAGTATTTTTTCATGTGGGCAGTACATCTCTTACCATTTATTTGTGTGCTGTGTACAATGGGAACACAAGTCTTTAGGTGAAGAAACGTGTGTGATATATCACGTGTATATGTGTGTGTGTTTATGTGCACGATAAAATCTACACATCTGACACAAGGAGTGAAGAGCAGAACTGCAGAGAACTATATCTCATGTCACACCAATCTGCCTGTCATCATCACCTTCCTCACTCCCAGAGCCCACCCAGACCCAGACCTAACACGCTGTCTGTGTTCTCCCCATCTGGAGGCCGCCTGTGCGGGGAGTGTCAGCTCAACACAGCCCAGTCCAGCCCAACCCAACACAGCAGAGCTCAACACAACACAGCCCAGCCCAAAACAGAACAACAGCAGGGCTCAACACAGCCCAGCCAAGCTCAACACAGCATAACAGTAGAAATCAACACATTAAAGCATGCATTAAAACATGAGGATACTTATTGAGAAGGCGAGCTAAAATATATGCTGATGCCACAAAAAAAGAGACTTGACACAACAGTTGGGATCTGGAAGATAGTGTCCCCCTCCCCCTGGAAACGACCAGAAGATCTTTACTTTGTAGTGTGTTATACATCTTTAAAGGCCCAGTGCAGTCAAAAATGTGATTTCCTGCATTTTATATACACTGAGTGTACAAAACATTAGGAACCCTTTCCTAATATTGAGTTGCACCCCCTTTTGCCCTCAGAACAGCCTCATTTCATTGAGGCATGGACTCTTACAAGGTGTCGAAAGCGTTCCACAGGGATGCTGGCCTATGTTGACTCCAATGCATCCCACACTTGTGTCAAGTTTCAAGTTGTCTGGATGTCCTTTGGGTAGTGGATCTTGATACACACAAGAAACTGTTGAGTGTGAAAAATCCAGCAGCGGTGCAGTTATTGACACACTCAAACCGGTGCGGCTGGCACCTGCTTCCTACCATACCACATTCAACGGCACTTAAAGGGAATACTTCAGTTTTTTTTTTATGTCTCTGTGTTCAACATGATCTAAGTTAGTTTCGTGAGCCAAAGCTAACTAGCATTAGCACAATGACTGGAAGTATATGGGTATCATTGCGCTAACGCTAGTTAGCATTGGCTCGCAAAACTACCTGTAATTTTCTTCAAACCTGACACAGAGACACAAAAATGGTATCCACGAGTTCATCTGGGGAAGTACAGTAGATACATGTAATCATTGCCAAAATCCCGGAGTGTCCCTTTAAATATTTTGTCTTGGCCATTTACCCTCTGAATGGCACTCATACACAATCCATCTCTCAATTGTCTCAAGGCTTAAAAATCCTTCTTTAACCTGTCTCCTTCCCTTCATCTACACTGATTGAAGTGGATTTAACATGTGGCATCAATAAGGGATCATAGCTTTCACCTGGATTCACCTGGTCAGTCTATCTATTTCATGGAAAGAGCAAGTGTTCCTAATGTCTCATACACACAGAGTATATTTCCACACTTTGATGTTGGAATAGTACTGTGAAATTGTGAAAATTATGATAATGCACATTTAGTGTAAGAGCTGCTTAAAAAGAATGTCTGAAATTTCAGCCTGTTTTGATGGGATGGAGTTTTGGCCTGCCTGGTGACATCACCAGGCGGTAAATAATAGACCAATACAAAAGAGAGTTCCAAATCACTCTGCCAATAAAAGTTACTTTTAAGTTTTCCCCAGACCACTCACAGACAGTCCTAGCTAAATTATTTTTGAGCCCTCCTTGTTTCTAGGAAGCGCTACCTCTGCATGACTGCTAACAGTCACGGGTGAATCAACTTTTCCATGCAGTTCTGACTAGGTTTGGAATGTCTGTAAAAGGGAGAGGCGGGAGAGAAAGAGTTAGCAAAGACAGAACTTCCCTAGACAGGGGAAAGAACAAGGGAGAAGAAGCATGATTTCCAACATTAATCATAACAAAAAGCCATAGCCCCTGCCCCATTGTTCCCATAGGTTTCACAAACAGGCCTACATATTGCTTTAGCCATCTAGTTGTTCAACAAGCTTTGGCATACCAAAACAAGAGAGGCCAGGATTGGTCTTAGCTGAGAAAGAGGACTGTACACTCTGTACAGTCCTATACTGGTTTGGTGAGAGAGTCAGTCTCAGCACTGGATGGCAGTGAGGCACAGCTGTACCTGTAATCAGAACACACCATCACACAGCTGCAGCATGTTTGGTGGTAACCACGCTGTAACCGGACCTGCACTGTTTCAAAGCCTCCCTCGCCGTTCCCTCAGGTCCCAAGGGGCAGAGTTACCAGGGTTACCCCATTCTGACCTCCTACGACCCCCTCTAGAGGTGAGCTTTCAAGGGACAGGAGGGTGTGTTGGGAGGACGCGATCGCATTACATCATCATCAGGCACCCTCCAAATCCATGACCCAAAACTAGACCCCAAGTTCTGTTTGGCTTTCTTATTGGTAGGCGCAAATTCTTCCTCTAGGTTGTAGAGTGTGGCCATTTTTCCATATTACTCATTAAGCCTGGCATTACCTCTAAAGCCACTGGAGATTTGGGACTGAAAGCTCTCTTTTCTATTGCTTTACACTTGGGTGCCTTTATGCATTGAGGTCTTCTGGATTGTGCAAACACAGCTGCAGGCAGTGTGGTGGTGGTGGTGGGAGGGGGGGGGGGTGGTATACAGTTACTCCCTGCCTTACCTGGATGCTAACACCCCTCGGATTAGACTGAATTTAGTAAGACCTCCCTCACGAACTTTGGATTCTCAGGTTAACTCTAGTTTTTAACACTTAGGGCAGTCACTCACTGCAGGAACCAACTCTTTCCAGAGAGAATGGATGTGATTTCATGTGTCTATAAAGCTGAAGATATTTAGGCCTAAATGCTTAAAGGAAAAATCCACCCCAAAACTATCTTTTTTTATTTTTTTTAATAAGTCCATTGTTTTTTTCATCATCATGATAATGTGGCAAGTGACACTTTGTTTCTTTAAAGTCCAATATCTTGAAAACTTGAGTGCTGACATGCAAAACAATGTGGGACTGTGAAACAAAAAAAAACACAGTTTTTGAGTGGAGTCTTCCTTTAAGTTAAGGTACTGTAGCAGTTAAGAGTAATATGCTGTTTTACCACCTAAATACTGTCATTTCATTCTCCATTAAACAACCGATTCTCCAGCACACACCTCACTTTACACTAAGGGTGTGTGCTGACTGGCCACTCATGAAGCGCTGCGGCCTGAGGAGCTCTGACAGGACACAGTACAGTAAGAAAAAAGGGTTCCAAAAGGGTTCTTTGTGGAAGGATAGGGTTCTACCAAGAATTGTTTTGATCAGAATAACCCTTTTTGGAAGACAAGGGTTCTTTGTAAGGCAAAGGGTTCTACCTAGAACCTTTAATAACCATTTAGAACCCATAGTGGCCATCAACAGCCTTTCTTTATATTACTATAGCGGCCACGAACGGCCTTGTTTTTCTAACAATAATATGTGTATTAACATCGCAAAATTAACTTGCGAACAACCTGTTGTCGTATTCGCGTGTCTGTCATCAACCAGAAATCGGAAACAGGGTATGCTGTCATTTGACTTTTAAAGTAAAAAAATCACTTAATGAAACTACTTTTCACTGTGGAAGAGGCTGTATCTATGTTGGTTGGTGATACGGATTCACGATGATGTCGAGGTGAGTGAAATAAGTCAACAGCAGATATATGTTTGGCGTTGATGATGTTTGATGCAATTCATTAGGAAACTGTCCAAGCTTCATAACTAATCAGCTAACATTGGAACACTCTGTAGTTAGTCTGTCAGGCAGGAAAGCGAGAGTTGGAGACAACTTTCTGCTTCGCTCGCGACGCTGTCAATTTCTCGTCTCACTCCCTCCCTACAAAGACAACCAGCTAACTATGCCCATCGAAATAGATGAATCATTATTCTAAACCTGTTTTGCTCAATTGCACATAGTGTCATCTTTGTAATCTTTTACTTTCAACATCCTAAATAAATAAACAATAGTTGATGGTGTGTTGAATCTGTAAACCGTTGCGCCACATAATTTGACTTCTTACCATCTATGAAAAGTAATCTGACAATGGGTCTTGAAGTGTGTGTACCCTATATAGCCTTTATGGTTATAATCTGACCAATCTAAGAACATATTCATGAACGTCTTTTTGTGTACACTATCCTGTCTGATTATCCATCAGTATGACATACATAGTATGAACTGAACTGAAAAACAATCTGGCCACTAAGGGCTTCATAAAATATTTTTTTTATGGAAACCCCATATGAGGTGATGATTATGAAGAGAGTATGTGTATGGTTGAGAACAAGAGAGGAAGGAAGAGAGAGACTGTGTGAGAGGGAGAGAGAGATGATGTTCCTGACCACCATTGTATGCTATTTGTTGCTCCTCTCTTTCTCTCACTCTCTCTCACCAACCTGTCCACCATCGCATTCACTTCTCTATCTCTCTCTCTCTCTCTCTCTGTTTAACACCAACCTGTCTGCCACCGCATTCACTTCACCAAATGATTGTCAAAGTAAGCTACAATTTATACATTTTGTGTCAGGCCTGGTCTACGTTTTGAAATAGTCTGAATAGTTGTTTACATTTTACATTGTTACAGAAATAAAAATCGTTGTCAATCAAATAGCCTACTTTGTGTGGGTTTTGAAATAATTTCTGAATATTGTCCTCTAGTCACATTTTGTTGCTAGCACTATCCCCCAAAATAAAGCGTCTACCACCTGGGTTAACTTGGTTGAGTTTACGGAAACAGATTTAATACAAGTGTCATCCAAGATGAGGAATAAGAAACTATTTCAAAGCACATGTAATGTTTGCCTAAGTACAAAATAGTTACTAGTTGTTACACAGGATTTAGCTTGTTAAAATAAAGTGTATCTTGAAGGGGTACTTACGTATAACTCATTTGTACTTATATAGTACATTACCCATCCGGACAAACTGGCCCTCAATTTAAAGCTTGTGGAAGCGGGAACCAAGTAAATAAACTGTCCTGCTAAGCATTCGAAATGTAATGAGTACTTTTGGGTGTCAGGGACAATGTATTGATTAAAAATACAATTATTTTTGTTAGAACTGTAGTGGAGTAAAAGTAGTAAAGTACAGATACCCCCAAAAAACTACTTAAGTAGTACTTTAAAGTATGTGTACATAAAGATGCACTCAAAAACTTTTGTATGATTTCAGCCAGTGGTTTTGAAAGTGGTAATCATGAGCCAAAAGTGGTCCCCAAGTCTTGTGCACTACGTCATCAAATTGTGTACTGTGTCACCCATTTCACATGATATGTTACGTCCTGGAAAAAACAACACATTTTTGCAATTCCCATGACATGTTACAAATCCAATTCGTACTTTATGTTACAAATTTGTTGTTCTTAACATTTTACATTTTACATTTTAGTCATTTAGCAGACGCTCTTATCCAGAGCGATTTACAGTAGTGAATGCATACATTTCATACAATTTCATACATTTTTTTTCTGTGCTTTTTCTGTGCTTAAGATCCCGGAGTGCATCTTTAAGTACCGGTACTTTAGTTTACATCACTGCCGATAGCATTCCAACACACCATATTTCAGCCTGCAGCCCGTGATATGCGTTAGCCAACTGAGAACCAATCTCCTCATTGACACAACTCTGCTTAGATCACCAGGTAGTAAGACATTTAACATTTAATTTATGATTAAAATGGTCAAAAGACTCTTATTCAATCATGTAATATTTCACTGTTGAAGAACATTTTCAATTTTGGATGGGATGCATTGGTGTAATTATATATTTATTAAGGCATCATGTCAAGGAATTAAGTCTTAAATTAACGTCTGCCCATCTGCGCAACACACTCAAAACAACGACCTCGAACATGTCCATTTGTGTTGACACTGACGTCATGTGACAGTATGCAAAGAACAGGGTCGAGAAGGTCAGTGTGCAAAGTACATTTTCCATGCAATTTGTTTAGCTTTTTTGGGAGGGATACATTAATTCTGCTGGACAATTTAGCATAGGAAGTCAGGTATCTAGCTAGCATTTGCCAGCTACCTAGCCAGGTGTTGGCTAATTAGCTAACTAATTGCAAAGCCATATATGGCTCTGGCTAACTGTAGCTAGCTAGCTAGCAAACATAGCTAGCTAGGTAGCAAACTTTAGCTGGCGTTTCTGTTAGGGCTACCAACTAGGCTAGCTAGTTAGCTAGTTACCATAGCACATTCTACAGAATAGACTTTCTATGCAATCTGTTGAGTTTTGTTTGGAATAGCTAGCATGCTAGCTAGCTAGCTAGTTTTCTAACCTTGACTATCTAGCTAGCTAAGTTACTTAACCTAAAGCTGTCAAATAGCTATGCTATGGTTGCTACTCGCTAGCTAACTAAACTCAGCAAAAAAGGGCTTGTAGGTCTGTTGTAAGGCAGGTCCTCACCAGACATCACCGGCAACAATGTCTCCTATGGGCAGAAACCCACCGTCACTGGACCAGACAGAACTGGCAAAAAGTGCTCTTCACTGACGAGTCGCGGTTTTGTCTCACCAGGGGTGATGGTCGGATATGCGTTTATCGTCAAAGGAATGAGCGTTACACCGAGGCCTGTACTCTGGAGCGGGATCGATTTGGAGGAGGCGGGTCCGTCATAGTCTGGGGCGGTGTGTCACAGCATCATCGGACTGGGCTTGTTGTCATTGCAGGCAATCTCAACGCTGTGCGTTACAGGGAAGACATCCTCCTCCCTCATGTGGCACCCTTCCTGCAGGCTCATCCTGACATGACCCTCCAGCATGACAATGCCACCAGCCATACTGCTCGTTCTGTACGTGATTTCCTGCAAGACAGGAATGTCAGTGTTCTGCCATGGCCAGCGAAGAGCCCGGATCTCAATTCCATTGAGCACGTCTGGGACCTGTTAGATCGGAGGGTGAGGGCTAAGGCCATTCCCTGCAGAAATGTCTGGGAACTTGCAGGTGCCTTGGTGGAAGAGTGGGGTAACGTCTCACAGCAAGAACTGGCAAATCTGGTGCAGTCCATGAGGAGATGCACTGCAGTACTTAATGCAGCTGGTGGCCACACCAGATACTGACTGTTACTTTTTTTGACCCCCCTTTGTTCAGGGACACATTATTTATTTTCTGTTAGTCACATGTCTGTGGAACTTGTTCAGTTTATGTCTCAGTTGTTGAATCTTGTTATATTCATAAAATATTTACACATGTTAAGTTTGCTGAAAGTAAACGCAGTTGACAGTGAGAGGACGTTTCTTTTTTTGCAACAATAACGATAAGCCAGTACTGTGGAATTTATGGTTTGCCTTCATAATAAACGTCCCCCATTGAAAGTGATGCAAACGGAGCTCAACCAGCATGTTAACATTAACTAGCTACGTGTGTCAACACACACTATGAGTAACATTAGTTCCTTTTCAATGCAGCTAAGCACTAACTAACTTATTAGTGTAAGCACAGACAGAAGAATGTCCCAGGTGTTTCACCGGAAGTATAAATGTGATGCATTCGGTTGGAGTTTCCTCTCCGCAATTTATTGCACCTGTTACTGAGATGGTTGTTTCAGTTTAGATGATTGAGGTTGTATCAATATTCAATCTTCCCTGCCCTGGTAGTCATTCTGAATGCAGGTTACGGGTGATTAACAATTCCAGCTCCCGAGTGTCGCAGCGGTCTAAGGCACTGCATCTCAGTGCTAGAGGTGTCACAACAGACACCCTGGTTTGAATCCAGGCTGTATCTCAACCGGCCGTGATTGGGAGTCCCATAGGGTGGCACACAATTGGTTCCTGTTTGGCCGGTGTAGGCCGTCATTGTAAATACAGTTTTGTTCTTAACTGACTTGCTTAGTTAAATAAAGGTTAAATAAAATTTTAAAAAATAGGAATTACTCATCACTTTGCAAACCAGCATAATGTGACTTGCAGGCCTGATGTGGCCTGTAAACTAGGCCCTCAAAGGCCGTATGATATGCACTTACTGTACAAACCATTAGGAATACCTTCCTAACATTGAGTTACATCCCCTTTTGCCGTCAGTACAGCCTAATTTCGTCAGAGCATGGACTCTACAAGGTCTCAAAAGCATTCCAAAGGGATGCAGTTGTGTCAAGTTGGCTGGATGTCTTTTGGGTGGACCATTCTTGATACACACGGAAAACTGTGTGCATGAAAAACCCAGTAGCATTGCAGCTCTTGACACACTCAAACCAGTGCGCCTGGCACCTACTAACATACCCCGTTCAAAGACACTTAAAACTTTTGTCTTGCCCATTCACCCTCTGAATGGCACATATACACAATCCATGTTTCAATTGTCTCAAGGCTTAAAAATTCTTACTTAAGCTGTCTCCTCCCCTTCATCTACACTGATTGAAGTGGATTTAACAAGTGACATCAATAAGGGATCATAGAGTTCACCGGGATTCACCTGGTCAGTCTGTGTCATGGAAAGTGTAGGTGTTCGTAATTTTTGGTACGCTCAGTGTATGTATTGTATTGTCATAAATAATCACATTATAATGGCTAATAAGGCTAGATGAACCATTCATAGAGGGTTTTAGGAAGAGCCCTCCAAAGATAAAAGGGTTCTTGGTAGAACCTTTCATAGAGGATTCTAGGTAGAACAATATACATGGGTTTCTTAAAACCCTCTGTAAAGGGTTCTACCCCGACCCAAAACGGGTTCCCCTATGGGGACAAACCGAAGAACACTGTATGGTTCTACTTAGCACCTTTTTTTCTAAGAGTGTATTGGACAGCCAGGTTGATGTAGGCTGAGCGGTAGGAGCTGATCCTCCTTGTACAGCTCCACACACATCAGACCTGTCACCTCTGCCATGGTCGTGTCTATAACCGGGATAATGCGCCCCGCGATCAGCTTACTCTGTGGATGAGAGGGGAGGGAAACTGTCAATCTGAGAGAGTGTGTGTGTGTTTGTGTGTTCTTGGATGTCTCCTAGGAGAACAAAAAAGAAAGGACAGGGGGAGTGAAGGTGATGTGATCTATAAACAAGATCCAACATGCATTAGCTCCAGTATGACTGGGCTGAAAAGTGCCCCCCCCCCGTCTTAAGGTTTCCGCATGCTTCAGTTCAGTTCGGCTGGCACCTAGCTAGGCGAACCGATTGAGCGTGCTCACATACTCCCTAAAAAGACCTTCGCTTGAAAAACAAGAAAAAAGTGCCAATAGTACTGCTTGTCCATTTTGAGAGGCCGTAGCCAGTATACACTTCCTCAAAGTCCTCAAGTTAAACAATGTGCCTGAAAATGATTCATCTGTCATTGAATTACAACAAACACGTCATTGGAGAATCCCTACTGTTGACCAATCACTGACGAAGGGGCATAGACTTCTGTTACCGACGTCGGCTTGACTCGAGAAAAAATGTTGTGTGCCCGAACAGCCGAAAACCCCCAAAATGCACAAAAATGTCTTCATAATATATGCACAAACTGTTCCGAACTGTTTCGGGCTGGGAAGCATGTAGACACCTTTACCCTTTACACCTTTACCCCCCCACCCCATTTGACTGGGTGTCTGTGTGTGCAGGGCCCAGCTCAGGTAACCCATCCCAGGGGACAACGGGTAAAGTGATTAGTTCGGCCTCAGGAACAAAAGTGAGTGGGCTTTCTTTCCTCTTTTAAAGCTCGCTTGGTGGCTTCAGGGCAGGTGAGAGCAGCAATAGAAAGTGCAGCCACTAGGGCAGAGGGGGATGGGGAAGAGTATGTTTGTGTGTGTGTGTGTGTGTGTGTGTGTGTGTGTGTGTGTGTGTGTGTGTGTGTGTGCGTGTATGTGTGGTGCGTATGAGTGAGGGGGTGGAGAGCGTTGCCATTAACTCTCAGTTTCTCTCAGTAGTGTCGTTGTGATAAGGGAAAATAAGGAAGATATCAAAAGACCCTAGTGAGATTGTTATGTTTTCTTTCAGGGAACATCTGCCACGGGAGGGACATCCTTTAAAAGAGGAGACAAATGGAGAAACATTCTGACATACATTACATCAACAGCTGCGAGATGAAGATAAGATGAGAACAAAAGGACTCCAGGAGCAGAATCCTTCACAGCACACCCCTGTCTGAACTATGTTAGCCATATTAAAGCCGAATGAGTCAATGCCATGATGCCATGGGTCATCTGCTTTGAGCTCTGAGGCCTTTGTCTTTGTGTCTGTCACTTTAATTACACTAATACATGACTTATTCACCCCTCCGCGATGGAAATCAGATTTACCCTGTGAGCGACACTATCTATGAGCTCATGCCTCAGCCAGCACAGCTGAACAATGCCTGGTGAGGCAAAAGTCAATCAGGGGCTGCTGGAGGGGTCGTGAGGTAGTCCCATCTGGCAACCCGATGCTGTGGAATCCGCTTCCACACATTCCAGGCATCTGCAACATGACCTGGCCAGGTAGTAGGGGTAGAGAGGATGATGAGGCGGAGGAGGAGGAAGAAGAGCATGGCCGTTTTGATGGTCTCACGCCAATCAAAGATGACATCTGATACACACCTGACTCACCTCATCCACCTCATCCACATCTCCTGACAACACTCAAATCAGTCATCCACACTACATGCCTCTTAACCTCATTTTAATGTCTAGAGAGTGCTAGATAAGGAGTGGGAGAGAAGAAGAGAGAGAGAGTGGGGGTGAGAGAAAGAAAATAAAGAGACAGTGAATAGCTAGCTGCACAATGGAAGTGTTACAGAGGAACTGTTGCCCTCAGGGCTGTGTGAGTGTGCCACTTCAAAGGGCTGGGTGACATGGTGGTGGTAAACCATGCGAGATAGGGAGTGGGGGGACACTGCAGACAGGGATCCTTAGTGACTAAAACACCCTACAGCCTAACAAACAGAGCTGGAGGTCCTCACACTGCTGACTATTCATTCACCAGACTGTTTTTAACAGGATGTGCACTCTCTAAAATGCTCCCCCTTGCAGTGGTAGTGCAAAAGAAAGTCCCCAGAACACAGGACAGCCCTGTTTCCTAGACACCCTCTTAAGGACTGGTACAGACAAGGTTCATAGAGGACCCAAAGATGAAACTGCCATTTTGTGGCCCCATGTAGAGTTTAGCGTGGCCCCCTCCCAGGGGCCAGCCGCCAATGTGTCTGTGGCCCCTAGCAGTATGCAGCGTGAGCAGTGGAGATATGCCGAGCATGGTACTGCGGTTTTATTACCTTCTCAAAGTCAATGGAGTGCATCTGCAGGGCTGAGCTGTTCACAGGAGGAGAGGACAGCTCCTTCTGCAACTCCTCCAGTCGCCATTTGTCTGGTCAAATTGAAAAGAAAAAGTGAGTAACACATAAGCCTGAAAAAACGGGCATATAAAACATCATACAGTACATTTATACTGAACAAAAATATAAATGCAACATGTAAGTGTTGGTCCCATGTTTCATGAGATGAAATAAAAGATCCCAGAAATGTTCCACACGCACAAAACGTTTATTTCTCTAAATCTTTTGCCACGAATTTGTTTACATCCTTGTTAGTAAGCGTTTCTCCTTTGTCAAGATAATCCATCCAACTGACAGGTGTGGCATATCAAGAAGCTGATTAAACAGCATGATCATTACACAGGTGCACCTTGTGCTGGGGACAGTAAAAGGCCACCTTAAAATGTGCAGTTTTGTCACACAACACAATGCCACATATGTCTCAAGTTTTGAGGGTGCGTGCAATTGGCATGCTGACTACAGGAATGTTCACATATTGCCAGATAATTGAATGCTAATTTCTCTACCATAAGCTGCCTCTAATGCTGTTTTAGAGAATTTGGCAGTACATTCAACCGGCCTCACAACCTCATACCATGTGTAACCACGCCAGTCCAGGACCTCCACATCTGGCTTCTTCACCTGCAGGATGGTCTGAGACCAGCCACCCGGACAGCTGATGACAGAGTAGTATTTATGTCTGTAATAAAGCCCAAATAAAGCCTTTTTGCACAACCAAAGAATTTCTGCACAAACTGTCAGAAACCATCTTAGGGAAGCTCATCTGCATGCTCGTCATCCTCACCAGGGTCTTGAACTGACTGCAGTCCAGCATCTTAACAATTGGAATGCACAGAGGTACCGTGACAAGATCCTGAGGCCCATTGTCGTGCCATTCATCCGCCGCCATCACCTCATGTTTCAGCATAATAATGCATGGCCCCATATCGCAAGGATCTGTACACAATACCTGGAAGCTGTAAATGTCCCAGTTCTTCGATGGCCTGAGTACTCACCAGACATGTCACCCATTGAGCATTTTTGGAATGCTCTGGATTGACGTGTATGACAGCGTGTTCCAGTTACCGCCAATATCCAGCAACCTTTGAAGAGGAGTGGGACAACAAGCAACAGCCTAGTCAACCTTATGCGAAGGTGATGTGTCAGGCAAATAGTGGGCACACCAGATACTGACTTGTTTTCTGATGCAAGCCCCTAAAAAAAAAGTCTGGTATCTGTGTCCAACAGATGCATACATAGATTAGGGCCTAATTAATTTATTTCAATTGACTGATTTCCTTATATGAAGTGTAACTCAGTAAAATCTTTGAAATTGTTGCATGTTGCGGTTATATTTTTGTTCAGTGTATGAAGGTGAGTTTACTCACCCAAACCTCCACTCTCCCTCTCCATCTCCTTGCTAGTGCGGTGGATCTTGACAGTAGACCTGGGGGTGAAAGCAGATACATGGACCCTCTCTAGGACGCTCTTAATGGCAAAGATTGTGTACCCACAATCCCATAAATCGGCCCATAGAGGTTGGCTGCTGCCACCACACAGTCTAAATGGGTGGACTACAATACATGACAAGATAGCACAAACTGTTAATGATCCCCACCCCACCTCAACATTCAGAACCAGACCTGCTGAGTTAGAATACATCATTCTGTTACACATATGTTACTCAAACAAAATCCACAAATCCACTAGTTATTTCTTATCATTTCCTGCCAGTTGCACGTGGGGAGCAAAGGTTGTGGAAAATGTTCACATCGGACAGGATGTTCCTCATGGAATATGGCAACCACATGATGACTGGGCTGTATAAGCTATGAGCAGAGTCACCCGGTAGTGACCAAAGGAAAAACCTTTTGGACTTACAAGTCAGGAAATAATTGCAATTTACATCAGTTTAAAAACTCCCATCGGTAACCAACAAAACCCTAGTGATTCTTCATGCAGATTTCAAAAGTCATGTCTACCATTGAATACATCAGAGAATTGTGAAATATTCATTGGGTGGTTCCACTGACTTACAACTGATATTAAATGGCAGCTAAAAGGCCATGAATAGGCTCTATACTTTAGAAGCAGTCAGTAGACTGATTTTCAGTGACCCAGGTTTATTCTACAAAAGCAATTGTGACGTGTGCAATAGAAACGGCAACTATAGGAGACATGTTCTAAAGATCGAGAGCAATTTTATCTGTTCGACAGGTGCAGATTTTCGTTTGTTGATCTTTCTTTATTGCAGCAATTCGAGACCTCGGGACTAGAAGGTTCTTGTAACGCTCGTCGTTAGAAGGAGAAGTGGACCAAGGCACAGCGTGGTAAGTGTTCATGATAATTTATTTCACAACACACTCAAACAAAATAACAACCGGTGGGGAAAAAAACAGAACGCGCACAGTTCTGTCAGGCTCAGGTGCTAAACAGAAAACAACCCCCCACAAACACAAGTGGAAAACAGGCTGCCTAAGTATGATTCCCAATCAGAGACAACGATTGACAGCTGCCTCTGATTGGGAACCACACTGGCCCAAAAACAAAGAAACAGAAAACATAGACTTCCCCACCCGAATCACACCCTGACCTAACCAAACATAGAGAAAAATAAGGATCTCTACCGTGAGGGCGTGACAGTTCTATCTGACATTTTTGTTAAAAATGAGTTCTACATATGTTTGTGGAGTTATGTTTTTGAAAAAGTACATTTTATATGAATAAATATAAAAAACTAGAAAGTTCTATCTGCATAAACCCATTTAAACTTGCCACTATAAAATTCTATTTGCATTCCAATCACAAGCCTGAACAAACACAGACGGACCAATCAGAACACATATCTTTGCCATCTCCCTCTAAGTATGGTCTAGGCTAGTCTAGCCAGCAATAATGGCATGCATGCTAAAAAACAACACTGTCAGAAATCTTAAAGTAAATGTTGTCACATTGTTGCTCAGTGATGACAGTAATTTGTCTGATGATTATAATATATTTCTTAATGTATTTTATGATGTGTTCTGACTATATCTTGCTAAATTAGTGTTATTCTATAATTTATGCTACAGTTTTCTTAAAAGCTGAACATGTTTAATTCAGAAATGTTAGATAGGTGGTTCTATCTATGATTGCACCCTCCTAAATAAACTGATTTACAAATATTTCAGGATTTTGATACTTTCTAAATGTCTACAAAAAAATCTCTGGACGAGTTAATGGAAACATAGCTAGTATGTGCATTGAGTCTGTTGATAAACAGCATTCCTAAAGACCACTGCTGTTGTCCCATTGTCTGTCTGTGAGAGCTGCAGGTCCAGACCTGAGGACAATTGAGGTGACAACCCCTCATACCAGGAAAGAGGAGGGGAACATAGAGGAGAGAACAGGAGAGAAAGAGGAGAAACAGAGAATATGTGAAGAAAGATGAGGTGAGAGGAGGAGGAATGGAGAGGACAGGAGGAGAGGATTGGAAAGGAGAGAAGAAAGGAGGGAGGGAGGGAGAGCAGAGGAGTCAAGAGAGAAGGTGAGCGTCATGTAAAAGATAAGAGAAGAGAGGTGGGACAGGGCACTAGTAGTGTGGCGAGTTAGCACTCAAAACACCGTTTATATGAACCACTTGGTCACAGACTTTTCACCTCAGTAGCTCCATTGTGTGCCTGGGCTTTGGGGATGTGCGTGGGTGCGTGTGTGTCTTTGTGTGTGTGAATGACGGTATTGATGGGTTTGATTTTATCCACCTTGCTTTGTCTGCAGCAGCAAGTAAGTGGTTCTCGCCGTTTGGATAAGAATTAATTCAATACACAAGAGAAAGTAAGGAGTCTTATCTGCCGAGATAATGACATTTCAATAATTTCTGCTGACCTTTACGAGAGGAAAATGAGGGCAACTGCAGTATGTGACTGAGACTGAGAAAAAATACAGTAGGTTGTGTAAAAAAAAATTTGGGGTCGAAGGTCAGGGATGGGGACATCTTTTTTCTCCAGACCAAAAAGGCAGATCTCAACTCGTCAACTGAGAAGAGACAGACAAAGATGGTAAATGACAAAACACAATCACAGCAATAATTCCAGAATTTTCTTACCCCCACACATCCAGGCTGCATCACATCCGGCCGTAATTGGGAGTCCCATAGGGCGGCGCACAATTGGCCCAGCGTCATCCGGGTTTGGCCGGGGTAGGCCGTCATTGTAAATAAGAATTTGTTCTTAACTAACTTGTCTAGTTAAATAAAGGTAAACTATATATATATATATATAATAATTTAAAAAATCAATACAATGAGGGTATTCAAAGCAAGAGGAGACTAAAGATACATGTGACTGTCTACACAAATCCATTGGAAAATTACATGACGCACTTAGATGAGCATGGGTTGATTTTTTTTCAATAAAATATGATAAAGATAATATGGTCATAATTACAGGGTACATTAAAAAAGGGATCCTACCCTTTCTCCTCATGTTTGGTAGATGCATGATTAGCACATTCTAATTTAATGGATGTCTAATCAAAAACTTTCCCTGGGTCATCATCTGACATACCAACACCACATTCCCAGTGGCCATGCAGGCAGACAGAGAGACAGACTAATGTTGTTATCAGGTGTGTTAACCACGCCATTTGTTGTCCTGATTAAAAAAGAACAGAGGAACCTGACAGCTTTGATCTAGCCAACAGTCCCAACAGTCTACCAACAAGCTTACAACACTTGGGCTTCAAAGAGAAAGAGAGAACAGGGGAAGAAAATCAGGAACCAAAAAAACTAACTGTAAACAACAGCGGATTTAAGTCCTTTTTAAAACATCTAACCCCAGACTCCTTCTCCCATAAGGCTCGAGCCACTGCAGAATAATAAGCTACACGCACACAAAGGGATCATTCTTTTTTGTTTTTATGAATTACACTCATTTACGTGATGTATTGCAGCTGCTCAACAGAACCGTACCCCAGAAACTTGAGAAACTTCAGCATGTGAGGCACGGCCTGGCCCATTGTTTACCCATGACACATTTTCCTGCTAAATGAGTCCAATACCAAAAGGGCTTCTCTCGGGGGACTTAGAGCAAAGATGCTATGTATTTCTTCGAGACGAACCCAGCCTCCCACCAACAAGGCTTTAAACAGGATACGAGTAGAATGGAATCAGTTTTCTCGGTCAGAGGTATGTTTACTGACCCATATTATATCAAGCAGGGGAGATAGTGTTTATCAGACCAGGCTAGACACGTCCGGTTGTCAGAGTCCTGTAAAGGGTTAATCCATATGACGAGGGTCACAGTGGGAGTATATGGGTTGGCACTAATTCTTCTAGAGTCCCCCAGGTGTGACAGCATGTATTATGATGTCACTCTGTCATCAGTCTACATGCCACAGGAGATTATATGGATCCCAATAGATACTTTTGAGGATAGCATAGAATGGGGTGTGAAATACTAACTATCCCAAGATATTTTCATGTTGTGTTTAATAATGCTGGTAAACCAATTTAGAGCTAGCTGTATATTCTTGCATTATGCCTTTCAAGGAAAATATTACAGTGGACAGTTGCAGATGTTAAAGCTGCTGAGTTTCCAATTATTTAACATGTTACTGTATATAAACGGAATTCTTGCCACTACATATGGCATAGGTCTTGGTCATGTATAAGCACACTATCACATGTAACAGAGATTGACTTACTGTTGCCCGTTGAGGGGCAAGCAATGCAGCAGCCGTGCAATGATGTTGTTGTAGATGGTCTCTAATTGGCGTCGGGCCCCACCCAACACAGTCCTCCCAGCCTTGGGGCTGCTGCCCCCCCATGCCTCCCCACACACACTGCAGGACCGCCAGAGCCTCTGCCTCCCCCCGGCGCAGGGAACGCTCCATGAACCCAGCAGCATCCATGCAGGGAACAGCAGCGTAAACACCATTAGACCAGGACCCCTCCCCTAATGGGCTGGCATGTAATCCTCTTTCAAGAGGATGATACTCCAGAAAGAGACAGAAAAACCCAAACCCAAAGGAAAACAATAGGGGATGATGTAAGATGGGGGGACAGGATGAGTTGGGCTTTAAAGCTAATTTAAACCATCTCAAGGTCTCATAACATACTCCCCTCTCTCCCTTCTCCCAGGGTTTATCCTTCCAGAGGTAGAGGGATTGGCTCCCATTGTTCTGGCCCGGTTTGTTTCAAATTCCAATGCTAATTGTTTAACAACTGAACAGTGGTGGTAGGAGCAGCCAAGTCCTGTTCAATAACACTGGTTTTATGGATCCTGTTCTGGTCAGACATGGACACATACTGTACTGTAACTGTCCTCTTGAGCCCTTTACCTGCATTTCTCTGAGCTTATCACAACTACATTGAGGGGATTCCTATGAGTGAGTCAGTGCATGGCAAACCCAAGATATACTAATTCCCTCTCTTTCCTTCTACTCTCTGTCTAACAGGAAGATGAACAACACTGCACACAGAGTCAGTCAGTTGGGGGTAGTATTGTTAGTGAGTAGGTGAGAGGTGGGTTAAGGAAGTTGCCTTTGAAACTGTCCAGAGGTCGCCCTGCATCTGAGGGGAAGGAAGTGTTCGGAGAGTTGGTGTGGTGACGGTGTGTGTGCGTGTGTGTGTGAGGGGTGTGCAGCAGAGCTCCATGAGTAGTATCTATCAGCCTGTCACGTCTGCCTGGTTCCTGTGCCACGGACAGTGGTAGAGTTCCTCTGTAAACACTCTTGGCTTTAATTTAAACAGCTCAGTGCTGCAGAGGAAAGACGAGCAGAGTGAAGTAGAAGCAGACTGTCTCCCCTGCAGACACTTACACTTTAAAGGGCTCTAAACAGGAAGCATTGGCAGCAGTTTGAGGGCCTGTTAAAGAACATTTGACTCTTCCTCTCTTCTTATACTGAACAACAATATAAACGCAACATGTAAAGTGTTGGTCCCATGTTTCATGAGCTGAAATAAAAGATCCCAGAAATGTTCCATATGCACAAAGGCTTATTTCTCTCAAATTTTGTGCACAAATTTGTTTACATCCCTGTTAGTGAGCATTTATCCTTTGCCAAGATAATGCATCCAACTGACAGGTGTGGCATATCAAGAAGCTGATTAAACAGCATGATCATTACACAGGTGCACCTTGTGCTGGGGACAATAAAAGACCACTAAAATGTGCAGTTTCGTCACACAACACAATGCAACAGATGTCTTAAGTTTTGAGGGAGTGTGCAATTGGCATGCTGACTGCAGGAATTTCAACCAGAGCTGTTGCCAGAGAATTGAATGTTTATTTCTCTACCATAAGCCGCCTCCAACGTCATTTTAGAGAATTTGGCAGTACGTCCAACTGGCCACACAACAGACCACGTCTAAGTATGCTAAACGTTTGTAAATACGAAGAATACAGGCACCAAAAGCACATTAGGCTACTCTTGTCCCATGCACATATGGGCAGTGTGTGTCACAGTTGGATAGGCTGTGTTTCCACTGCGTAAACTCATGTCATAACCAAATGTGTTACCGCTAAAACCAGTGTAACGGGCGTCGTAAGGATTAGACCAAGGTGCAGCGGGAATGTGTATACTCATCTTCTTTATTAAATCAAAAGAAGGAAAAAACAAACAAATCACCTATACAAAACAATGAACGATACTAACAGTCCTGTCATGTGCACAGACACAAAACAGGAAACAACTACACACAAATCCCATTACAAAAACACCCCTATACATAGGACCTTCAATCAGAGGCAACGAGGAACAACTGCCTCCAATTGAAGGTCAATCCAATTAACTAAACATAGAAATAGAATAAACTAGACTGAACATAGAAATACACTAACATAGAACATAGACCAAAAAACCCCGGAACACATAAAACAAACACCCCTGCCACATCCTGACCAAACTACAATAACAAATAACCCCTTTACTGGTCAGGACGTGACAACCAACTTTTGGTTGGTCTTAAATATCCCTATCAGCGCTGCCTGAAATTAGCACTTAGCAATTAGCACTTTGAGGACACACCTGAAATATTTCCACACCGCTCATCTGAGCACAAGCAAGCTGATATAAGACAGGTCAATTGCCGAACCTGGCGTTAGGGCTGGAAAATGCCAGTGTGGCAGTTTTTACATGACGAAATTACAAACTAACATGTGTTTGACACTAGCGCCAGCCAAAAATTGCCTCCTATGACGTTTTTACGCCAACCTTACCATGCGGCCAACTTTTTCCTCCTTTTCTTTCTATCTGAAAGGTATTGCCTGTATCAAAGCCAAAACTTTTATTTCCTCCAAATTACCTAGTAATAATTTCAGTAAAGTTCTGCCCATGGCTTAGTATGAAACATTGCCGCAATGCTGAGGCGCCATTGGCAAGCAGATTCAGATTCAGAGTGTTTAATAGTCACATGTACAGGGTTGCAGTTGTGATTTCAGGGTGCAGTGAAAACCTTAGGCTTCTAGCTACAACATGCAGGACTATGTGAAATAAAATCATGAAAATGGTCATAAAAACAACATTAGAAATAGAAATAGCACTATATACATAATAACAACTGTGGCGGTGATGAATACATTTTATGTCCACTGGGTTGGAAGCAGAGTAAAGACTGTTGATGGGGTGGGGGAATGACCATAGGGGAGAATTATGACCATTGAGGGGGTGTAGGGAACAAGTTAAAAAATAAAATAATAATAGTGTAATAAAAAAGTAACAATAAACAATTTAACTACTGCAACAGTGATGAATGTAGTTGGGGGGAGCAGGTGCAAGAATGTCCATAGGGGGAGCAGTAGGTAAGGTAAGAGACCGTTGAGGGGGGCGTGTGGGGGGGGGTCCATAGAGGGAGTAGAGGGTGCGGGGTGGGGGACATCAGGCCATAGTTGACTATTGGTGGCTATTTTGCAGCCTGATGGTCTGAGGGTAGAAGCCATTGGCCAGTTTTTCAGTTTTTGTGATGATGCTCCTCTACTGACCGCGTCTGAGTGATTGAAGCGGGGAAAACAGCATGGCTAGGGTGGCTGGGGTCCCTGAGGATCTTCTTGGCCTTCCTGCAACACTAGGTTTTGCTGGTGTCCTGTAGGGGAGGCAGTGTGCACCCAATGGTGTGCTCGGCTGCACGTATCACCCTCTACAGAGCCTTGCGGTCCGCGGTGGTGGAGCTGCCGTACCAGGCTGTGATGCAGCCCGACAGCATGCTCTCGATTGTGCTCCTATAGAACACTGTGAGGGCCCTCAGGGACAGGCCTGATTTCTTCAGCATCCTGAGGTTCAAGAGTCACTGTCTTGCCTTCTTCATTACTGTGTCCGTGTGGTTAGATCATTTCACATTCTCTGTGATGTGTACGCCGAGGAATTTGAAGTTATTGACCGTTTCCACGGCGGCCCGTTGATGAGGATGTCCAGCCTGGTTCTTCCTAAAGTCCACAATCAGCTCCTTTGTTTTACTAATGTTGAGGGAGAGGTTGTTTACCTGGCACAACGCTATCAGAGTGCCTCCCTCCTCCCTGTAGGCTGTCTCGTTGTTGTTGGTAATCAGGCCTACTACTATCATTTCCATCAGCGAACTTGATGATGGAGTTAGAGCTGTGCTAGGCCACGCAGTTGTGGGTATACAGGGAACACATGAGGCGTTGAGGAATTGCATTGGGAGGAGTTGACAGTTGACAGTGCATATCAGAGTAAAAAACAAGCCATGAGGTCGAAGGAATTGTCCGTAGAGCTCTGAGACAGGATTGTGTCTCGGCACAGATCTGGGAAGGCTACCAAAACATTTCTGCAGCATTGAAGGTCCCCAAGAACACAGTGGCCTCCATAATTCTTAAATGGAAGAAGCTTGGAACCACCAAGACTCTTCTTAGAGCTGGCCGGGGGAGAAGGGCCTTGGTTAGGGAGGTGACCAAGAACCCGATGGTCACTCTGACAGAGCTCCAGAGTTCCTGTGTGGAGATTGGAGAACCTTCCAGAAGGACAACAATCTGCAGAACTCGACAAATCAGGCCTTTATGGTAGAGTGGCCAGCCGTAAGCCACTCCTCAGTAAAAGGCACATGAAAGCTTGCTTGGAGTTTGCCAAAAGGCACCTAAAGGACTCTCAGACCATAAGAAATAAGAATCTCTGGTCTGACGAAACCAAGATTGAACTCTTTGGCCTGAATGCCAAGGGTAACATCTGGAGGAAACCTGGCACCATCCTTACGGTGAAGCATGGTGGTGGCATCATCATGCTGTGGGGATGTTTTTCAGTGGCAGGGACTGGGACACCAGTCAGGTTCGAGGGAAAGATGAACGGAGCAAAGTACAGAGGGATCCTTGATGAAAACTTGCTCCAGAGTGCTCAAGACCTCAGACTGGGGCGAAGGTTCACCTTCCAACAGGACAATGACGCTAATAGCTGTGCAGCAACGCTCCCCATCCAATCTGATAGAGCTTGAGAGGATCTGCAGAGAAGAATGGGACAAACTCCCCAAATACAGGTGTGCCAAGCTTGTAGCGCCATACCCAAGAAGATGCGAGGCTGTAATCGCTGCCAAAGTTGCCTCAACAAAGTACTGAGTAAAGGGTCAGGATACTTATGTAAATGTGATATTTTTCTTTTGATACATTTCCCTAAAATTCTAAAACCCTGTTTTTGCTACGTCATTATGGGGTGTTGTGTGTAGATTGATGAGGGAAAAAAATGATTGAATCAATTTTAAAATAAGGCTGTAACGTAACAAAATGTGGTAAAAGTCAAGGGGTCTGAATACTTTCCGAATGCACTGTATATTAATTTGCTCGTCTATCACTCATCAGAAACATTTAGCATGCAACAATGTAGCCTATAACAAGAGTAGGACTATTATTTAGCTCGGTCATGTATAGTGAACTCCAAAAGCCTGCGGTGGTTGGGAAATATGAACAGGAGACTCACATGATTTCGAAAATAGCATTGCTTATTGGCAATTTATCATGACGAAGATAAGACCCTACACCTGTTCCCTTACAAAGTGGAGAAAAATAAGTGTGGGCTTGGCCCCGGTTTCTAAATATCACTTTTCATTTGACAGCAGTTCCACATGTTCTCGTAACACAAGTTGTGTGCGAAAAATATTATTTGTATTGTATTCTGTAATATTCCATTATATTCTTACTATAAAATATACACTATTTATACAAAAGTATGTGGACACCTTCAAATTAGTGGATTCGACTATTTCAGCCACACCCGTTACAATCTCCATAGACAAACATTGTCAGTAGAATGTCCTTACTGAAGATCTCAGTGACTTTCAACGTGGCACAGTCATAGGATGCCACCTTTCCAACAAGTCAGTTCGTCAAATTCCTGCACTGCTAGAGCTGCCGCTGTCAACTGTAAGTGCTGTTGTGAAGTGGAAACGTCTAGGAGTAACAACGGTTCAGCCACTGTGAACAATAATGGGACTTAAATGGGATTTAAACGAATAATCCCTTGCTCGCTGCCAACCTGTAATGTCCTGCTACAGTGCAGCTAAACCACCAGATCTGTGAGCATAGAAGAGATAAGGCCATAGACTTATTGGCAAGAATGCATTTCTGCACTTTGCTAAAAGCTGCCCAGAATCAAGTAAATAATTGTACAATTATCACCATCTCTAACCAGGTTTCCATCAAACCTTTTTATCCGAGTAAAGTACATGTCGGATAAAAAATGTCATGACAGCCTGATGAAGACAGAACATTTGCTGGTAAACTTTCTAAATGTCGACAAAACTACATATGCTAGACAGTGGGATCTTTTTTGTGTCTGTAAAATGAATTATGTGAGAAACGTAGGTGGAAACGCTTTTATGAGAAAATATTTATATAATAACCGTCATATTGAAGTAAACTTGGAGTCATGCAATGACATGTTGTGTAGTCCTCCCACCACGATTTGCCGGGAAAGCATGCAGTTAATTAGACTACAGATTAAATAAATGATGATTCACACAGGGTTTGTGATGATCGTCAAAAGGATTAGACCAAGGTGCAGCGTGGAAAGTGCTCATATTTATAGTTGTTGTAACTCAGAACACTCAAACAAAATAACAAACCAAGGAAAAACGAACGTCACGTTCTGCAGGCTTACTGAGCTGACAAAAACAAGCTCCCACACAGAAGGAGGGAAAAAGGGCTGCCTAAGTATGATTCCCAATCAGAGACAACGATAGACAGCTGCTTCTGATTGGAAACCATACTCGGCCAATCAAAGGAAAAAACACAACATAGAAATATAACCCAAAGAATGCCCACCCCCTGTCACACCCTGACCTACCCAAACAGAGAAAAATGGCTCTCTCAGGTCAGGGCGTGACAGGGTTGTGAAAGTTTAGTGGTGAGCTTGTTGCTCCATTCCCTTCTGGTGACATGATCATTGATGCTTGGCTGCCGTTCGACAAATGAAAATAATCTTGTTATTTTGTCCAAATGAATCTTATCATGTAGGCTATACCCGCACTGTATTTGCAAGCTGTTGACTAGAGAGCATTTGGCAATGCCAGAGCGTGCACACGCGCTATATAAAAAACATCAGTAGAGTCTATGGAAACCCATTTCATTTGTATTTTTTACTCAGTACATGGGAATTTAACCGCAAAAGGTATTTTTATGTGCACTCGTAATCAAGCACAGAACAAGTCAATTTGATGGAAACACATATCTGATGGGAAAATGTGCAATTTGTTTTTCTGCGGATTTTTGAATATTTCGCATGAAAATCTATCACCAATTGGATGGAAACCTAGCTTCTGTAACATCAATGTAAAACTAGCAGTGCTCAAGGATTCTTAAAATTCTTTGGGGATTAGAACTTGCAATCGCTTGGTTGGAAATGCATCGATGTTTCTGCAGTGCAAAAACTGCAGGTTCACAATGTTTAGATTTATTTATTTATTTGCTACATATACACTACCGTTCAAAAGTTTGGGGTCACTTAGAAATGTCATTGTTTTTTGAAGAAAAGCAAATTTTTTGTCCATTAAAATAACATGAAATTGATCAGAAATACAGTGTAGACATTGTTAATGTTGTAAATGACTATTGCAGCTGGAAAGGTTTTTATGGAATATCTACATAGGCGTACAGAGGCCAATTATCAGCAACCATCACTCCTGTGTTCCAATGGCTGTGTTAGCTAATCCAAGTTTATAACTTCAAAAGGCTAATTTATCATTAGAAAACCCTTTTGCAATTAAGTTAGCACAGCTGAAAACTGTTGTCCTGATTAAAGACGCAATAAAACTGGTCTTCTTTAGACTAGTTGAGTATCTGGAGCATCAGTATTTGTGGGTTTGATTAGTCTATTCTTGTTCTGAGAAATGAAGGCTATTCCATGCGAGAAATTGCCAAGAAATGGAAGATCTCGTACAACTGTGTACTACTCCCTTCACAGAACAGTGCAAACTGGCTCTGAGAAACAGACGCTTCACAAGTCCTCAACTGGCAGCTTCATTTAAATTGTGCCAGGAAAACACCAGTCTCAACGTCAACAGAGAAAAGGTGACTCCAGGATGCTGGCCTTCTAGGCAGAGTTGCAAAGAAAAAGCCATATCTCAGACTGGCCAATAAAAAGAAAAGATTAACATGGGAAAAAGAGCACAGACACTGGACATAGGAACTCTGCCTTATGCCTCGGCGCCCCGCATATCAAACATATCACTACCAGTAACCTACTGTGCCTTCACTAATGTTTCTGTTGACATGGTCATCACTTGTTGATTGTCAACCCAGTTAAATGGTCTCTGTTGTATTCTGTTCATAAACATTAAGTTTGTATACTGTCAGTTTTGGAGCTTTGTTAAAGGCAGACATTTCTGCATGTGATACAAAAGAGCCATTTGTTATTTCATTCATAGCAGTCACCATGTTTTTGTAATATTCACTTGCCTACCAGACTAATGTCAGTGAGACATATTAGCTACAGTATGTTACTGGGAATTTTTACTATATCCCACTTACAACTGGTTCAAAGTAAGTTATTGAAAATTAACCATTAACTTGTTGGGGATAGGGGGCAGTATTTTCACGGCCGGATAAAAAAACGTACCCGATTTAAACTGGTTACTACTCTTACCCAGAAATGAGAATATGCATATAATTAGTAGATTTGGATAGAAAACACTATGAAGTTTCTAAAACTGTTTGAATGGTGTCTGTGAGTATAACAGAACTCATATGGCAGTCAAAACCCTGAGACAAATCCTAACAGGAAGTGGAAATCTGATTTGTGGAATCACTTTCAACCCTTTGCCATGAGTTAGGATTCATTTAGCACTTCCTAAGGCTTCCACTAGATGTCAACAGTCTTTACAAAGTGGTTTGAGTCTTCTCCGGTAAAAACTGACCGAACGAGAGGCCTGGAAAGTTTGTCACAGGGGGAGGGCCATTACTACTATGACGCGCGTGCCTGTGGGTACTCTCTCGTTCTGAAACGTTTAGTAAGTCAATGCAATCGTCCACCTTGAATATTATTGAAGTTCTGATTGAAAAAGGCCCTAAAGATTTATGTTATACAACGTTTGACATGTTTGAAAGATCGTAAATACATTTTTTTTGCACATTCGTGAGGACAAGTCCCGCACGCTTCGTACATTATGAGTAGCCTTCGGAACGCGCTAACAAGAAGGAGCTATTGGGACATAAATTATTAACTTTTTCGAACAAAACTACATTTGTGGTGGACCTGGGATTCCTGGAAGTGCCTTCTGATGGAGATAATCAAAGGTAAGTGAATATTTACAATAGTATATTTGATTTTAGATGAGTCCAAGATGGCGCTAACCTGTATCGCCTAGCCAATTTTTCTGAGCATAGCACCTCGTTTATTGCAAAGTGTGATTTCCCAGTAAAGTTATTTTTAAATCTGGCAATGCGGTTGCATTCACGAGATGTTAATCTATAATTCTTTGAATGACAATATTATATTTTACCAATGTTTTCGAATAGTAATTTTGTAAATTGTAGCGCTGATTCACCGGAAGCATTTGAGGGAAATATTTTCTGAACATCACGTGCCGATGTAAAATGCTGTTTTTATATATAAATATGAACTTTATCGAACAAAAAATGCATGTATTGTGTAACATGATGTCCTAGGAGTGTCATCTGATGAAGATTGTCAAAGGTTAGTGCTGCATTTAGCTGTGTTTTGGGTATTTGTAATGCATGCTAGTTGCTTTGAAAATGGCAGTGGGATTATTTTTGGCAGGGTACTCTCCTAACATAATCTAATGTTTTGCTTTTGCTGTAAAGCCTTTTTGAAATCGGACAACGTGGTTCGATTCAGGACAGGTGTATCTATAAAATGGTGTAAAATAGTCATATCTTTGAGAAATTGAAGTTATAGCATTTATGAGGTATTTGTATTTCGCGCGACGCGATTCCACTGGCTGTTGACTAGGGTGGGACGCAAACGTCCCACGTTTCCCAGACAGGTTAACTTCTGGTAAACCAACTAACATTAAGCTTTTAGAAGAAGAACAGTAACCTCGTAGCAGCACAGCTCATGATTGTCTCAAGTTCTTACAAAGGTTGCAGCACTCACAGTGTCAAAAGAGGTGCTCGACCTTGATCAACATAATGACTTAAACTGGTACAACACTTCCACTGACGGTTGTCACAAATACAACCTATTTTAGTACATGCCCCCACATATGCTAATGCGCCCCAGCCAGCACATTGCTTCCACCTTCCTGTCAAAATGCAGTAATGATTGTACCCAATCCAGTGTTCGTAACCAAGTGGTTAGTGGGAATTTACCACAATGACTGAGAAAAATCCACTTGAACAGCCCTCCAAAAGGTAATTACTAGTGGGAAATGCATCTATAATCCCTGAGCTCTGACTTCTCCTACATGCATACCTCTGACATCGCCTACTAAAAAAATTACCTTGACAACAGCATTTTCGGCACTTAACTGTAACAACAAAACATTATTTATAAAAAGCTATCTATTAATACGGTTTTTGAACTATATAATTTGTTTACAAGCATGATAGCTGTACTTTTACGCCTGGCACCTATTATCATACCCTGTTTAAAGGCACTTAAGTATTTTGTCTTGCCCATTCACCCATGGCACACATACACAATCCATGTCTCAATTGTCTCACGGCTTAAAGACCCTTCTTTAACCTCTCTTTTTCCCTTTATCTACACTGATTGAAGTGGATTTAACAGGTGACATCAATAAGGGGTCATAGCTTTCACCTGGATTCACCTGGTGAGATGATATCATGGAAAGAGCAGGTGTTCCTAATGTTTTGCTCACTCAGTGTACGTTCTTGGTAACATATAACCGTTGTGTGGCACTGCTGAGACATTAATGCATTCCAGACCAAAAGGTTGCAAGTTCAAAACTTGAGAGCATTTATGCACACTTATTAAGGCTATATTCTATCAGATCTGCACAAGCTATGTGGATGTTGATCTAATTGAATCTAGAACGTAATGTCAAGTGTCCCTGAGTACAGCTACTTTCTTGTTGGTGTTGTCAGATAATTGCATGATAATTGCACTTTTAGCAAAGTCCAGAAATGTATTTGTGCCAATAAACCAGTGGCTGAGCTCTGTCATGGCCACTTACCTGGTGGTGAAGTAGGAAGTTGCTGGCATCCAAGAGGTTGTCAGTTTAAATCCTAGGTGTGGTTACATCCGAAGTGTGTTAACCAATGTTGAGGTCAATTCCATTTAAGTTTCAGTCAATTCAGAATGTGCCGTCGTTCAGGGTAGGGGAGGATTTGGCCGGCAGGGATGTCCTTGTTCCATCGCGCACTAGCGACTCCTGTGCACGCATACACTGTCGCCAGGTGTACAGTGTTTCCTCCGACACATTGGTGCGGCTGGCTTCCAGGTTAAGAGGGCATTGTGTCAAGAAGCAGTGCGGCTTGGTTGGGTTGTGTTCTGGAGGAAGCACGACTGTCGACCTTCGCCTCTCCCAAGTCCGTACAGCGATGAGACAAGACTGTAACTACCAATTGGATACCATGAAATTGGGAAGAAAAACGGGGTAAAAAATATATATATTTGTGAATTCCACATTTTCCAGTATTGAAAATAATTGGAATTTAGGTGTACTTCCTGAATACAGTTCGTTGTTGTACAGTATATTTACTGTAAAAATACAGTTCAGCTGTAGAAATACATAAAAAGTTGTTTCCACTACTGTCACCCCAACTTAGTAGCTAGTAAGTTAAAAAAAATTATGTTTGTGCCATATGTGCATCTAAACAAATATGCTAGAAGTTTAAATGCAATTGAGGCGTGCCAAGTTCATTTGCAGGACAGTCCAAAAAAGTACCCGAGTGCATTGCGATTCACAGTAAATATACAGTATAGCAAAACACTATTACTGTAGAAATGTACCTAAAATGACAAAAATGTACACCAAAATAAACAACAATGACTAACAGCGTAGTTTCATGTTATCACATGTTAAACTACATGATTTCACATGTAGAAAATCACATGATTTAACACGATATGTGAGAATGTGTTCTTGGAACACTTTCACAAGTGAAATCATGTGAAATCATGTTTTTGGAACACTTCACATGTGAAAATGTGCTTTTGGAACACTTCACCTGACAACATGTGTTTTTGGAACACAATATGTGTTTTTTAAATGTCATGTGCAATTGCGTGTGTTATCGATGTTCAGCTAAAGAATGACCCAACCTGGGATTTGAACACACAATCTCTAGATTTAGAGGTCCACTGACCTTTTCTACTGCACGACAAAGTCTATAGCATTTACATTCGTTACCTATACTCTTTTGCAATTAGCAAAAGAGTGCCATCTGCACTGCTATTTTAGTTATCAGCTATTCTGACTATTCTGTCATTATTGATTTCATTTACTTATTTCAGAATTTTGAGGATTTTCTGTATAGTTGTCTAATGTTGGTGTGGCACACTATTTTCGTTTTGATGTTACTCCTGAAACGCTATGATAAATATAATACTTTTTCTTGAGTGTATTTTTAACAAAGCTGAGAATTACAAAGTGCACGAATACAGCTGAAGTCAGTTATTGACACAGACATGGTGATGTAACCAGAAGATTTGAATACAGTGAACCAAGAGGTTGTGAGTTCAAATCCCAGGTGAGGACATGTTGAATAATAATTACTGTATAAATAAACACACAGTGTAGTCAAATATGTAAGTCAAAAGAACTGTGTGTGTGTATTGTAAAGACTCATGTTTGTTTGCAGGTCATCACCTGGGAAATCTCATATGAAAACGTTAATACACATGTGAAAGTTTCTGAGATCACGTGAAACTTCATGTGAAATATCATATGTGAAGTGTTTCAAAAACACATGGTTTCACATGATTTTCAAATATGACAATATACATAATCACATGTGAACTGTTAAAAAAAACATGGTTTCACCTGATTTCACATGTGCAATTATGTATTTGAATGCTATGAATGGTTCCTCATATTTTCCCATCACCTCTTAACAACCAAACCATATTTCTGTGAGGGGATATTTTCCATGGCTACAGTATGGGGAAGTTTGTAGGAGGCCCTGAGAGAGGATGAGGGCATTGGGTCCAGTTAACAGAGCATATCTTCTGTGCTACATAGCGTCCTCTCATACTATTTTAGCCTGAGACGTTTCAGTGGTTTCTGCTGAGTCTGTGGGCTGGCCAGGTGAGGTCCTCTCACGTCTCCAGGGAATACTAGTCTCCACAGGAGGCAGGGGGCTTTTCCACAATTTAAGGGGCTTACATTAAATCTCAGTAAGATACACTGAGCCTGGTAGGGAAACACAGGGAGGCCATGACTCTTAACTGGACTCTTACTGGGGCGGATTAACAGGACTCCAGAGCAGCAGAGCTACTGAGACGCTTTGTCACTCTCACAGACCCACAGGCAAGTAAAGAAACACAGAAAAATATACAGAATATACAGGAAACATAGCAAGACGTCAACTGCATTTCAAAAGGTTTGTAAAAAAAATAACATTTACTCTATCACTAACACTTACTCTATCAGCAGTAAGTGAACTAGTCCTCAGGCCTTTTGGTGGATGGATGTATATGACTTGGAGCGCTCTGTCTAATTAGCTGACTGACTGTGTGCCAGCTCATTAAACCAGGAGGGTGAGCAGCTCTGAGGCCCACACGAGAGAGACGTCTCCTTGTGGGAGTGTGGTTTTACCCAGTACCTCTCTTACCTGAGCTTTACTGCCACACTGTATCTTCTTTACAAACAGCACCACTATTGCATAACCATCTGTAGGGCTCCCTATGTATTAGGGGCATCTATGTATGAGGGGAGACTAAGGCATCCAAAAGGAATGGTGGTAGGCTGGATGATTGGCCTATGGCTGGTATGACTGGTAGCATGAACATCCAGTCTGACATATGAGCACTGAGATTTAAACATTCTATTTCTGCTCATCATGTGTGCATGATTGCAACTGACTGAGTATGTTATTGAAGAAGACTTACCTCAAGTACTGATTCACGTTCTCAGCCGCTTGCTTAAAGAGTCCTTCAAACTGATCTCTTGCCAGCTGCAAAGACACGACAGGGACCTGATGCTAGATCTGCTTTACTGTGGTTTTCATTTGGCCTGGTCTCAATCACCCTCAAAAGCCTTATCCATTCTTAGGCAAGTTTGAGAGCTAAGAGTGTAAAAAGATTTGCATTTTAGATGAGTTGTGTGTGTGTGTGGGATTAAGAGATAAATGGAGTCCTGTACTGTGTGGATGGGGTAAAATTGAGTCAGTGTTGGGATAAAATGTTTTTGGTATGTTGACAGAAGGTTAGCATTGTAATCCCTGCTCTGGATAGCTTGCCAGCCTCGTGCCAGTCAGTCAGTCAGAGAGCAGCAGTGTTTAAAGTGGGTAAAATGTATCGTGGATGGCAGCACGTGGGGTAGAGGGATGCCATGAACCAAACTCCTTTAATATGCTAGGATTATAGGATGATGCTACAGTAGATTGCTAGGATGATTTTAGGTTGCTGGGCTGCTTATAGGATGATGCTAGGTTGCTAGGATGGTGATAGGATGATGCTAGGTTGCTAGGATGGTGATAGGATGATGCTAGGTTGCTAGGATGGTGATAGGATGATGTTAGGATACTGGGATGCGTTCCAAAACACATACAATCAGACTGTGGTTCCATGCCTCAAGTACAGTGGGACGGCGTTCTGGGAGCCGGTCTTGGCCGGTCCGTAGGACTCAGTCAAGTGGGGAACCACCACTGGAATATGGCCATTACTACCCAGGGTACGTCTCTCCAGCTTGGGCCTCTGGTGCAGCACACAGCGGCCATCCAGGTACACTCCTGTAGTCCACACAAACAGACAGCAATAGCACACAAATCTGAAAACAATAGGAACATCTTAAAGTGCCAGATCATATAGACATGTTGGGTTAATAAAAAAATAAAACAACTTTACATTTTTTGTTTAACCTTTATTTAACTAGGCAAGGCAGTTAAGAATGGGGCTCCCGAGAGGCGCAGTGGTCTAAGGCACTGCATCTCAGTGCTAGAGATGTCACTACAAACCCTGGTTCGATTCCAGGCTGTATCACAACCGGCTGTGATGGGGAGTCCTATAGGGCTGTGCACAATTGGCCCAGCGTCGTTCGGGTTAGGGTTTGGCCAGGTAGGTAGTCATTGTAAATAAGAATTTGTTCTTAACTGACTTGCCTAATTAAATCAAATCAAAGTTATTTATATAGCCCTTCTTACATCAGCTGATATCTCAAAGTGCTGTACAGAAACCCAGCCTAAAACCCCAAACAGCAAGCAATGCAGGTGTAGAAGCACGGTGGCTAGGAAAAACTACCTAGAAAGGCCAGAACCTAGGAAGAAACCTAGATAGGAACCAGGCTATGAGGGGTGGCCAGTCCTCTTCTGGCTGTGCCGGGTGGAGATTATAACAGAACATGGCCAAGATGTTCAAATGTTCATAAATGATCAGCATGGTCAAATAATAATAATCACAGTAGTTGTCGAGGGTGCAACAGGTCAGCACCTCAGGAGTAAGTGTCAGTTGGCTTTTCATAGCCGATCATTGAGAGTATCTCTACCGCTCCTGCTGTCTCTAGAGAGTTGAAAACAGCAGGTCTGGGACAGGTAGCACGTCCGGTGAACAGGTCAAGGTTTCATAGCCGCAGGCAGAACAGTTGAAACTGGAACAGCAGCACGGCCAGGTGGACTGGGGACAGCAAGGAGTCATCATGCCAGGTAGTCCTGAGGCATGGTCCTAGGGCTCAGGTCCTCCGAGAGAGAGAGAGAGAGAGAGAGAGAGAGAGAGAGAGAGAGAGAGAGAGAGAGAGAGAGAGAGAGAGAGAGAGAGAGAGAAAGAAAGAAAGAAAGAAAGAAAGAGAATTAGAGAGAGCATACTTAAATTCACACAGGACACCGGATAAGACAGGAGAAATACTCCAGATATAACAGACTGACCCTAGCCCCCGACACATGAACTACTGCAGCATAAATACTGGAGGCTGACACAGGAGGGGTCAGGAGACACTGTGGCCCCAACTGATGATACCCCCAGACTGGGCCAAACAGGCAGGATATAACCCCACCCACTTTGCCAAAGCACAGCCCCCACACCACTAGAGGGATAACTTCAACCACCAACTTACCATCCTGAAACAAGGCCGAGTATAGCCCACAAATATTATTTACAATTATGGCCTACCCTGGTCAAACCCTAACAATGCTGGGCCAATTGTGCGCCGCCCTATGGGACTCCCAATCACAGCTGTTTGTGATACAGCCTGGAATCAAACCAGGGTCTGTAGTGATGCATCTAGCACAGACCGCTGCGCCACTCGGGAGCATGTATTATGTTACTCCCGAATTGTGCGCCACCCAGCGGGACTCCCAATCACAGCCGGTTGTGATACAGCCTGGAATCAAAACAGGGTCTGTAGTGACACATCTAGCACTGAGATGCAATTCCCTAGACCGCTGTGCCACTCGGGAGCATGTATTATGTACTCCACAACCGTACATATAGAGGACTAAAATGCTATGTCTGTCTGGTGTCTGGTACATTCCAGTGGCCACGCCATGAACCCCATGCATCCCACAATCCCTCTGAGCCAGCAGCTATCTACAGGATCAGTTACATACTGACCTCAGAGTCACAGTCACACTTGGGAATGAGGATAGTCTAGCTAACACCGCTAGACAGGCAGCTGGTAATGGACTGTCTGAGGCTGATAACTACACTGGTGCTGGTACTGGTGACATGTAAGCCTAGGTGCTATTACCACAGCTATTACTACATAAATAAAGGAGAATAAAATGCCTCTGTTGGTGTTTATTACTGATGCCGTTGAGACTATTAGTTATTGGTGTGGTACTAGTAATGTTATTGGTGTCAATATATCTAGAGGTGGGTGTTGGTCCTGATATTGACAGTAGTGTGGGTGGGTGTTGCCAGTGTATGGATACTGCCACTAGTACTAATAGTAATATCAGTAATATGATATTGACACTGGGAGTGCTACAGGCACTGGTACTGACTGGCTTCCACTTTGTCCAGAGCTGCAGCCACTCCATCCAGCCCCATGAAGCAGTTGTGTCCACAGACCTGCTTACTGTCTGGGTCCACGCAGTTTTGTTGGCCAGTGATATTCATGCTGGGGTTCATGACCCTGATCACCTAGGCTGCTACCTCTGACTTCTATCTCTGTGGAAGGAGAGGTGGTCAGTGAGTGAAGGAGAAATCAGTCTCTTGATTAACTATGCTCTTCTCCATACTAAGAATATGTGCAGTACAGCAAACCCAGAGACACAAAAGGCAGAAAGCGAGAAAAAGAGGGAAAATGGTGGGAGAGTGGGAAAGGGGACAAGACAAGAAAACGAAAGTAGGGAAAAATGAGGGGATTGAAAAACCCAAATATTTACACAGTAGTAAGAGAATATACATTCATCGGGATATACATTCATCATAGATGGATTTGATACAGCAGAGCCGTGTATATTTTTACTTCTGAAGGACATCTGGAAGTTGCTAAGAAAGCCAATGGCAGGCACACGGCTACATTCAAATGCAGTGGAAAGGAAACCTAAATCAACATTACTGTGGCAAATGGTTACCCATTAGTTTTGGCTCACAGCCATTTAGCTACAGTGCCTTCGGAAAGTATTCAGACCCCTTGACTTTTTCCACATTTTGTTAGGTTACAGCCTTATTCTAAAATGGACTAAATTGTTTTTTCCCCTCATCAATCTACACACAATACCACATAATGACGAAGCAAACACTGTTTGATGTTTTTTTTCTAATTTATTAAAAATAAAAAACTGAAATATTACATTTACATAAGTATTCAGACCCTTTACTCTGTACTTTGTTGAAGCACCTTTGGCAGCGATTACAGCCTCGAGTCTTCTTGGCTATGACGCCTCAAGCTTGGCACACCTGTATTTGGGGAGTTTCTCCCATACTTCTCTGCAGATCCTCTCCAGCTCTGTCAGGTTGGATGAGGAGCGTTGCTGCACAGATATTTTCAGGTTTCTCCAGAGATGTTCGATCGGATTCAAGTCCGAGCTCTGGCTGGGCCACACAAAGACATTCAGAGACTTGCCCTGAAGACACTCCTGTGTTGTCTTGTCTGTGTGCTTAGGGGTGTTGTCCTGTTGGAAGGTGAACCTTCGCCATAGTCTGAGGTCCTGACACCTCTGGAGCAGGTTTTCATCAAGGATCTCAATGTACTTTGGTCCGTTCATCTTTTCCTCGATTCTGACTAGTCTCCCAGTCCCTGCCCCTGAAAAAAAGCCATGTTTCCTCCAGACGTGACATTCAGGCCAAAGAGTTCAGTCTTGGTTGCCAAGTCAAGTAAAGGTTAAGTAAAAAAAAATATCTTGTTTCTCATGGTCTGAGAGTCTTTAGGTGCCTCTTGGCAAACTCCATGCAGGCTGTCATGTGCCTTTTACTGAGGAGTAGCTTCCGTCTGGCCACTCTACCATAAAGGCTTGATTGGTGGAGTGCTGCAGAGATGGTTGTCCTTCTGGAAGGTTCTCCCATCTCCACAAAGGAATTCTAGAGCTCTGTCAGAGTGACCATCGGGTTCTTGGTCACGTCCCTGACCAAGTCCTTTCTCCCACAATTTCTCAGTTTGGCCGGGCAGCCAGCTCTTGGAAGAGTCTTGGTGCTTCCGAACTTCTTCCATTTAAGAATGATGGATGCCATTGTGTTCTTGGGGACCTTTAATGCTTCAGAAATGTTTTGGTACCCTTCCCCAGATCTGTGCCTCGACACAATCCTGTCTATGCGCTCTACGGACAATACTTTCGACCTCATGGTTTGGTTTTTGCTCTGAGATGCACTGTCAACTGTGGGACCTTATATGCCTTTCCAAATCATGTCCAATCAATTGAATTTACTACAGGTGGACTCCAATCAAGTTGTAGAAACATCTCAAGATTGATCAATGGAAACAGGATGCACCTGAGCTCATTTTCGAGTCTCATAGCAAAGGGTCTGAATATTTATGTAAATAAAGCATTTCTGTTTAATAGATTTTATACATTTGCGAACATTTCTAAAAACTTGTTTTCACTTTGTCATTATGGGATATTGTGTGTAGATTGCTGAGGATTTTTTATTTTATTGAATCAATTTTAGAACAAGTCTATAACGTAACAAAATTTGGAAAAAGTAAAGGGGTTTGAATACTTTCCAAAGGCTCTATATGTAACAGTTTGGAGGGCACAATTTTTCCTACATACAATTATGTCCTAACTATTGTATGTTAAGATTTAGAGAAGACAGATGATGTCCTTTTTCTACCATTGTGTGTGTGTGTGTGTGTGTGTGTGTGTGTGTGTGTGTGTGTGTGTTTCGCATTAATTTCGGCTGAGTGGACTGAAAAAAAAATCAACATAATAGGATCATGTTTTACAACCTGCCCACTCAGCAATATATCTTCCTGTTTATGGATGATACTGTGAAACGTGATATGAAAAGTAAATAGATATGAACATGTTTTGTACATTGATCAATTCTTACGGGAATCTCATATCAACATAACAATTGTTTGAAATTGGCAGTTGTTTCCTTGTGGACAGCTTCCTCACATGAAAAATACTATGTACTTACTATAGAATTCTGTAGTGAACTGTGGAATATTATACTACACACTGTAGTATCCCACTGGGCACAAACTGGTTAAATTAATGTTGTCAACATATTGTGATGTGGAATCTACGTGGAAAATACATTAAATTTGAAAAAAGTCGTCAACCACAAGATAATGTCATCATGGTAACCAATTTTAAACGTAGACAACCCTTGTATGCAATATGTTGAGTTGGTACCTTTGAAACAACATCAGATCTTCAAGTTGTGGAGAAGTACAGATCAGGGTTGGGTTATAAAAAATATCAGAAACTTTAAACATCCCACGGAGCACCATTAAATCCATTATTAAAAAATGGAAGGAATATGGCACCACAATAAACCTGCCAAGAGAGGGCCGCCCACCAAAACCCATGGACCAGGCAAGGTGGTCATTAATCAGAGAGGCAACAAAGATACCAAAGATAACTCTGAAGGAGCTGCAAAGCTCCACAGCGGAGATTGGAGTATCTGTCCATAGGACCACTTTAAGCCGTACACTCCACAGACCTGGGTAAGGAAGAGTGGCCAGAAAAAAGCCATTGCTTAAAGAAAAAAACTAAGCAAACACGTTTGGTGTTCGCCAAAAGGCATGTGGGAGACTCCCCAAACATAATGAAGAAGGTACTCTGGTCAGATGAGACTAAAATGTTGTTTTTTAGCCATCAAGGAAAATGCTATGTCTGGCCCAAATCCAACACCTCTCATCACCCCGAGAACACCATGTTTTTCATCGGCAGGGACTGGGATACTGGTCAGAATTGAAGGAATGATGGATGGCGCTAAATACAGGGAAATTCTTGACGGAAACCTGTTTCAGTCTTCCAGAGATTTGAGACTTGGACGGAAGTTCACTTTCCAGCAGGACAATGACCCTAAGCATACTACTAAAGCAACACTCGAGTGGTTTAAGGAGAAACATTAAAATATCTTGGAATGGCCTAGTCAAAGCCCAGACCTCAATCCAATTGAGAATTTGCGGTATGACTTAAAGATTGCTGTACACCAGCGGAACCCATCCAACTTGAAGGAGCTGGAGCAGTTTTGCCTTGAAGAATGGGCAAAAGTCCTAGTGGCTAGATGTGCCAAGCTTATAGAGACATACCCCAAGAAACATGCGGCTGTAAATGCTGGAAAAGGTGTCTCTACAAATTATTGACTTTGCGGGGGTGAATAGTTATGCACGCTCAAGTTTTCTTTTTTTTGTCTTATTTCTTGTTTGTTTCACAAAAAAAACATTTGCATCTTCCAAGTGGTAGGCATGTTGTGTAAATCAAATGATACAAACCCTCCAAAAATCAATTTTAATTCCAGGTTGTAAGGCAAAAAAAAAAGAAAAATGCCAAGGGGGTGAATACTTTCGCAAGCCACTGTATATGTGAATGCTAAAGACTTTGTGGCACAGCAGACAGGTCAGTGTCCATCAAATCCAGAGGTTGTGAGTTCAAATTTCAGGTTTAGCCATACTTTAGCTGAACACCGATAACTTACGCAATTGCATATTTTTACATGTAAAGTTATCCAAAAACATGTTTTCACACGTCAAATGTCACGTGAAGTGATCCAAAAACATTTCACGTGACATGTGAAGTGTTGAAAAATGTGACGTGTTCCAAAAACAAATTTCCATGTGAAATGTCTATTTGTTTTTTTTTCTCATTGCAGAGATTATATTATTTTATGGACAGTATGCTGCTGTCTTGGGACTCAAACTCACAACCTCTTGCTTGCTAACTACCAGAAGTTCCTGCTGAGCCACCAGGTCTATGGATATAATGGAGATTGGCTATATTTTTTTTTAGCCAAGAATACATTTCTGCACTTGGCCTAAAGTTGCATTAAAAATAAAGTAAATATATTCAACTTGAAGGTCTTATTTCTAGAAAATGACAGTATGCTGCTGTATTCTGATTTCAATGACTTTCAATCTTGTATAATTTTGTACCGTGAATAAAATTGCAACTCAGTCTTAAATGGAATTTGAAGTAACAACCCCTTGCTCACTACCAACCTGTAAAATCCTGCTGCAGTGCAGCTACACCACCAGATCTGTGAGTGTAAACTAAATATGGCCACAGACTTATTGGCAAAAATGCATTTCAGCACTTTGCAGAAACACTGCCCAGAATCAAGTAAAAAATGTTTGTACAATTATCACCACCAATGTAACATCAACTAGCAGTGCTCAAGGACACGTGACGTAGAGCAAACAAGAATTCTTTGCAGATTTGAACTTGGTTGGGAGTGCATGGATGTTTCTGCAGTGCCACCAGCTTCATACTTATTGTTTGGAACATATAAATTCAGCAAAAAAAGAACATCCCTTTTTCAGGACGCTGTCTTTCAAAGATAATTCGGAAAAATCCAAAGAACTTCACAGATCTTCACTGTTAAAGGGTTTAAACACGGTGTCCCATGCTTGTTCAATGAACCATAAACAATTAATGAACATGCACCTGTGGAACGGTCATTAAGACACTAAAGCTTACAGACGGTAGGCAATTAAGGTCACAGTTATGAAAACTTAGGACACTAAAGAGGCCTTTCTACTGATTCTGAAAAACACCAAAAGAAAGATGCCCAGGGTCCCTGCTCATCTGCATGAACGTGCCTTAGGCATGCCGCAACGAGGCATGAGGACTGCAGATGTGGCCAGGCCAATACATTTCAATGTCCGTACTGTGAGACGCCTAAGACAGCGCTACAGGGAGACAGAACGGACAGCTGATTGTCCTCGCAGTGGCAGACCACATGTAACAAAACCTGCACAGGATCAGTACATCCGAACATCACACCTGCGGGACATGTACAGGATGGCAACAACAACATTCCGAGTTACACCAGGAACGGACAATCCCTACATCAGTGCTCAGACTGTCCGCAATAGGCTGAGAGAGGCTGGACTGAGGGCTTGAAGACCTGTTGTAAGGCAGGTCCTCACCAGACATCACCGGCAACAACGTCGCCTATGGGCACAAACCCACCGTTGCTGGACCAGACAGGACTGGGAAAAAGTGCTCTTCACTGACGAGTCGTGGTTTTGTCTCACCAGGGGTGATGGTCGGATTCGCGTTTATCGTCGAAGGAATGAGCGTTACACCGAGGCCTGTACTCTGTACTCTGGAGCGGGATTGATTTGGAGGTGGAGGGTTCGTCATGGTCTTGGGCGGTGTGTCACAGCATCATCGGACTGAGCTTGTTGTCATTGCAGGCAATCTCAACGCTGTGCGTTACAGGGAAGACATCCTCCTCCCTTATGTGGTACCCATCCTGCAGTCTCATCCTGACATGACCCTCCAGCATGACAATGCCACCAGCCATACTGCTCGTTCTGTGCATGATTTCCTGCAAGACAGGAATGTCAGTGTTCTGCCATGGCCAGCGAAGAGCCCGGATCTCAATTCCATTGAGCACGTCTGGGACCTGTTGGATCGGAGGGTGAGGGCTAGGGCCATTCCCTGCAGAAATGTCTGGGAACTTGCAGGTGCCTTGGTGGAAGAGTGGGGTAACATCTCACAGCAAGAACTGGCAAATCTGGTGAAGTCCATGAGGAGGAGATGCACTGCAGTACTTAATACAGCTGGTGGCCACATCAGATACTGACTGTTACTTTTGATTTTGACCCCGCTCTTTGTTCAGGGACACATTATTCAATTTCTGTTAGTCACATGTCTGTGGAACTTGTTCAGTTTGTCTCAGTTGTTTAATCTTGTTATGTTCATACAAATATTTACACATGTTAAGTTTGCTGAAAATAAACGCAGTTGACAGTGAGAGGACGTTTCTTTTTTTGCTGAGTTTATTAACATACTTTCAAAAAACAAGGGTAGGGCCAGTGTTGTTCCCTGCAGTTCAAAAAGGTCAAAGGAACATTTCACAGCTAAACACATAAACTCACATGGTATAGTTTGATGCCTTGTAGGTATGGGAGATTTTTACACTCAATATTTTGAATATAAGGTATGATCTTTGCTGCACTTTAAAATATAGGTGGGGCAATGAACTGATTCGGGCTCATTAGCATATGCAGGCATGGTTAAATATATATTTACTGGTGCCAACCGTCAGTGGAAGTGAGAGAAGTATTTGATGGTTATGACGATCCAAGTTGAGCAAGACTTTTGACAGTGTTCTGAAACGTTTGCAAGAGAATGTGTTAGTAATGAACTGTACAGTAAAGATGTTTTTGTGCATTTTCCAGTAGCTTACACAATGTAGCAGAAGACTGCAAGAGTGGCTTATTTGAAGCGTGGCTTTCAGCTAACTCTTTTTGGTCTCTGATGACAGGGAATATCATCCCAGTCAATGTACTCTGTTTTATTCTGCTCATAAACTTTATGCTTGTATACTATCTGTAAACATGCTACCAAAGCGCCATACGCTATTTCATTGAGGCAATTACACATCAATTGCCACACTGACCATGTTAAAAGATATCTTTCATCAACATAACAATAAAACCACTTAAACTGGTACAACATTTCTACTGATGGTTGGCACAAATACAATATATTGTAGACCATGCCCCCAAATATGCTAATGAGCCCCTACCAGCTTTTCAAAGTGCAGTAATGATTGTACCTAATCCTGCATTCGTAACCAGGTGGGAAGTGATCATTTACCACATACGATTGGGAAAAATCCACTTTAACAGCCGTCCAACTGGTAATTACTAGTGGGAAACGTGTTTATCATCCCTGAGCTCTCACATACCTCTGACATCACCTACTAAGGAAATGACCTTGATAACAGCATTTTCAGCAGTTAAATGTAACAACAAAACATTATTTATATGAAGCATATAATCTGTTCATATGGTTAATTCATATGGTTAATTCATATCTATTAATTTCACATGAGATCATGTTCTCACGTGCTGTCATGTTGTCACACCCAAAACATAATGGTTCTAAACAGTACCAGATAGGGGTCATTTGGCTTGTAACAAAGAAGGTTCAATAAAGAGCCATGCTCATTAGATACTAAATGGAACCAGTATGGTATTAAATATGACCCTTTCCTAAGGTTCTATAAATAGCTATTAAAAAAGGTTCTACACCAAAAATGGGTTCCCCTATGGGTATTACCCTTTTTGAGGCTATATAGAACCTTTTTTTATGGTTCTTTATAGAACATTTATAAGGAATGGTTCTATAAAGAACCTTTTTCACTCTGAAAGGTTCTTTGTAGATCCCTTTGAAGAACCATAAAAGTTATGGTCAGCCATATTATATTGTTTAAATTCCATAGGCGGTTGTTGAGTCAAGTGAGCTACCTCTGGAACAGCTAGAGCCCCTGATGAGAGAATTGAGAAACACTGACTGATTCAGTCAACCGATCTCAAATTAAGACAAGGCCATATGTAAGTCTTTCACAAAACACCATCACTGGCCATAGTCATATACACTAAGTGTACAAAACATTAAGAACAACTTCCTGATATTGAGTTGCACCCCCCCACTTTTGCCCTCGAACAGCCTCAATTCGTTGTGGCATGGACTCTACAAGGTGTCGAAAGCATTCCACGGGGATGTTGGCCCATGTTGACTCCAATGATTCCCAGAGTTGTGTCAAGTTGGCTGGATGTCCATTGGGTGGTGGACCATTCTTGATACACAAGGGAAACTGTTGAGTGTGAAAAACTCAGCATGGTTGCAGTAATTGACATAAACCGGTGCGCCTGGTACCTACTACTATACCCCATTCAAAGGCACTTACATCTTTTGTCTTGCCCATTCACCCTCTAAAAGGCACACATGCACATACACAATCCATGTCTCAATACATCTACACTGACTGAAGTGGATTTAACACCAATAAAGGATCATAGCTTTCACCTGGATTCATCTGGCCAGTCTATGTCATGGAAAGAGCAGGTGTTCTTAATATTTTGTATGCTCAGTGTAGCCTAGTGGTTAGAGTGTTGGGCCAGTAACCGAAAGGTTGCTGGATCAAATCCCTGAGCTGACAAGGTAAAAATCTGTCATTCTACCCCTGAGCAAGGCAGTTAACCCCTGGGTGCCGTGGATGTCGATTAAGGCAGCCCTCTGCACCTCTCTGATTCAAAGGGGTTGGGTTAAATGTAATGGCTTAACACATAAGATAAACTGTAATGGCACTCTCGCTCATAAAAGGAGCTGGGGGAAAACCATGCCCAACAATATTCTAATAAACCACCTTCCCTACATTGTAATTATCACTAAACAAGCAAAGAAACCTTTTGTGAACTGTAAAGAAGCATTGAAGAGCTCAACGTTTTTTTGAGTCATTATGGCTCCAGATAAAACCATCACCCTTCCCAACAAACCCTTAAGGAATCCTACATTTTTTTGGGTGTACGAGCACAGACACGCACATGCACAGCGAGCAATACACTAACAAAGGAAGCCTGGTGATGCAGGGCTTGGTAGTGCTGACTGGTTACTGCACGCGCAGGGCCAATTTCTAACAGGAAATTCCACTTGAATCACGGTTGTGTGTCATTTTTAAACAGCAGCCGTTACCAGAAGGAAACACTGATGCTGCAGCTTTTTTAGCCATGCAGAGGTCACCCCCAGCTGGTGAGAGATTAGATGTGCACTCACAAGGAAATACTTCTGTTTACCAAGCCTCTACTGGAAGACTGATCCAAACACAGCAGTCATACCGAAAGCCTCTCTGCAACAGAGAAGTGGTTAGAGCACCCAGGCAGGGAATAAATATCAAGCAATGGATCAACATGTATGAGCAGTTTCTTTAGAGATTATATCATACTTGCTCTATTAATTGAAGGGGCTTCCACAGATTCTAAAGGATTTCTTAGCTTTCTGTTACAACACTTGGTGAAACAGGCAAATGTGATGTTAGAAAAATATTTGTGGAAGTAATTCCAGTTTTTATTGAGCCAAACATTTTATTTTTTTTATTTTATTTTACCTTTCTTTACCCATGTAGGCTAGTTGAGAACAAGTTCTCATTTACAACTGCGACCTGACCAAGATAAAGCAAAGCAATGCGACACAAACAACAACACAGAGTTACACATGGATTAAACAAACAAACAGTAAATAACAAAATCAAAAAAAGTCTATATACAGTTGTGGCCAAAAGTTTTGAGAATGACACAAATTTACATTTTTAAAAAGTCTGCTGCCTCAGTTTGTATGATGGCAATTTGCATATACTCCAGAATGTTATGAAGAGTGAGCAGATGAATTGCAATTAATTGCTAAGTCCCTATTTGCCATGCAAATAAACTGAATCCCCAAAAAACATTTCCACTGCATTTCAGCCCTGCCACAAAAGGACCAGCTTGACATCATGTAAGTGATTCTCTCGTTAACACAGGTGTGAGTGTTGACGAGGACAAGGCTGGAGATCACTCTGTCATGCTGATTGAGTTCGAAAAACAGACTGGAAGCTTCAAAAGGAGGGTGGTGCTTGGACTCATTGTTCTTCCTTTGTCAATCATGGTTACCTGCAAGGAAACACGTGCTGTCATAATTGCTTTGCACAAAAAGGGCTTCACAGGCAAGGATATTGCTGCCAGTAAGATTGCACCTAAATCAACCATTTATCAGATCATCAAGAACTTCAAGGAGAGCGGTTAAATTGTTGTGAAGGCGGCTTCAGGGCGCCCAAGAAAGTCCAGCAAGCACCTGGACCATCTCCTAAAGTTGATTCAGCTGTGGGATCGGGGCACCACCAGTACAGAGCTTGCTAAGGAATGGCAGCAGGCAGGTGTGAGTGCATCTGCACGCACAGTGAGGCGAAGACTTTTGGAGGATGGCCTGGTGTCAAGAAGGGCAGCAAAGAAGCCACTTCTCTCCAGGAAAAACATCAGGGACAGACTGATATTCTGCAAAAGGTACAGGGATACGACTGCTGAGGACTGGGGTAAAGTCATTTTCTCTGATGAATCCCCTTTCCGATTGTTTGGGGCATCTGGAAAAATGGTCTAGAACCGCCACTGGTCCGGAGAAGACAAGGTGAGCTCTACCATCAGTCCTGTGTCATGCCAACAGTAAAGCATCCTGAGACCATTCATGTGTGGGGTTGCTTCTCAGCCAAGGGAGTGGGCTCACTCACAATTTTGCCTAAGAACACAGTCATGAATAAAGAATGGTACCAACACATCCTCCGAGAGCAACTTCTCCCAACTATCCAGGAACAGTTTGGTGACGAACAATGCCTTTTCCAGCACGATGGAGTACCTTGCCATAAGGCAAAAGTGATAACTAAGTGGCTCGGGGAACAAAACATCGATATTTTGGGTCCATGGCCAGGAAACTCCCCAGACCTTAATCCCATTGAGAACTGGTGGTCAATCCTCAAGAGGCGGGTGGACAAACAAAACCCCACAAATTCTGACAAACTCCAAGCATTGATTATATAAGAATGGGCTGCCATCCGTCAGGATGTGGCTAGGAAGTTAATTGACACCATGCCAGGGCAGATTGAAGAGGTCTTGAAAAAGAAGGGTCAACACTGCAAATATTGACTCTGCATCAACTTCATGTTATTGTCAAAAAAAGCCTTTGACACTTATGAAATGCTTGTAATTATACTTCAGTATTCCATAGTAACATCTAACAAAAATATCTAAAGACACTGAAGCAGCGAACTTTGTGAAAATGAATATTTGTGTCATTCTCTTTTGGCCACGACTGTACAGTGTGTGCAAATGAGGTAAGATAAGGGAGGTAGGCAATAAATAGGCCATAGTGGTGAAGTAATTACAATATAGCAATTAAACACTGGAGTGATAGATATGCAGAAGATGAATGTGCAAGTAGAGGTACTGGGGTGCAAAGGAGCAAAAAAAATGAAATAAATAACAGTATGGGGATGAGGTAGTTGGATGGGCTTATTACAGATGGGCTATGTACAGGTACAGTGATCTGTGAGCTGCTCTGTCAGCTGGTGCTTAAAGTTAGTGAGGGAGATATGGGTCTCCAGCTTCAGTGATTTTTGCAATTCATTCCAGTCATTGGCAGCAGAGAACTAGAAGGAAAGGCGTTCAAAGGAGTAATTGGCTTTGGGGGTGACCAGTGAAATGTACCTGCTAGAGCACGTGCTACGGGTGGGTGCTGCTATGGTGACCAGTGAGCTGAGATAAGGTGGGGCTTTACCAAGCAAAGACTTATAGATGACCTGGAGCCAGTGGGTTTGGCGACGAATATGACGCGAGGGCCAGCCAACGAGAGCATACAGGTCGCAGTGGTGGGTAGTATATGGGGCTTTGGTGACAAAACAGATGGCACTGTGATAGACTGCATCCAATTTGCTGAGTAGAGTGTTGGAGGCTATTTTGTAAATTACATCGCCGAAGTCAAGGATCGGCAGGATAGTCAGTTTTATGAGGGTATGTTTGGTAGCATGAGTGAAGGATGCTTTGTTGCGAAAGGAAGCCGATTCTCGATTTAATTTTGGAATGGACTTGCTTAAAGTGAGTCTGGAGAGAGAGTTTACAGTCTAACCAGATACCTAGGTATTTGTAGTTATCCATATATTCTAAGTCAGAACCATCCAGAGTAGTGATGCTAGACAGGCAGGTGCAGGCAGAAATCAGTTTTTTGAGCATGCATTTAGTTTTACTTGCATTTAAGAGCAGTTGGAGGCCACGGAAGGAGAGTTGTATTTTTACATTACATTTTAGTAATTCAGCAGACACTCTTATCCAGAGCAACTTACAGTAGTGAATGCATACATTTCATAAATGTTTTATTTGTATTTTTTTCCCCGTACTGGTCCCCCATGGGAATCAAACCCACAACCCCGGCGTTGCAAACACCATGCTCTACCAACTGAGCCACACGGGACCTTATGGCATTGAAGCTCGTCTGGAGGTTAGTTAACACAGTGTCCAAAGAAGGGCCAGAAGTAGACAAAATGGTGTCATCAGCGTAGAGGTGGATCAGAGAATTACCAGCAGCAAGAGCGACATCATTGGTGTATACAGAGAAGAGAGCCGGCCCGAGAATTGAACCCTGTGGCACCCCCATAGAGACTGCAAGAGGTCCAGACAACAGGCCCTCCAATTTGACACACTGAACTCTGTCTGAGAAGTAGTTGGTGAACCAGGCAAGGCAGTCATTTGAGAAACCAAGGCTGTTGAGTCTGCCGATAAGAATGTGGTGATTGACAGAGTCGATAGCTTTGGCCAGGTCGATGAATACAGCTGCACAGTATTGTCTCTTATCGATGGCGGTTATAATATTGTTTAGGACCTTGAGCGTGGCTGAGGTGCACCCATGACCAGCTCGGAAACCAGATTGCATAGCGGAGAAGATACGGTGGGATTCGAAATGGTCGGTGATCTGTTTGTTAACTTGGCTTTCGAAGACCTTAGAAAGGAGGATAGATATAGGTCTGTAGCAGTTTGGGACTAGTGTCTCCACCTTTGAAGGGGGGATGACCGCGGCAGCTTTCCAATCTTTGGGGATCTCAGATGATATGAAAGAGGTTGAACAGGCTAGTAATATGGGGTTGCAACATTTTCGGCTGATCATTTTAGAAAGAGAGGGTCCAGATTTTGCAGCTCTTTCAGAACATCAGCTATCTGGATTTGGGTGAAGGAGAAATGGGGGAGGCTTGGGCAAGTTGCTGTGGGGGGGTGCAGGGCTGTTGAAAGCATGGCCAGCCGTAGAAAACTGCTTTTTGAAAATCTGAATTATTGTGGATTTATCGGTGGTGACAGTGTTTCCTAGCCTCAGTGCAGTGGGCAGCTGGGAGGAGGTGCTTTAAGGGAGCATTTGACAGTGATGAGGGGTGGTCGTTTGACCGCAGACCCATTACGGGGGCAAGCAATGAGGCAGTGATCGCTGAGATCCTGGTTGAAGACAGCAGAGGTGTATTTGGAGGGCAGGTTGGTTAGGATGATATCTATGAGAGTGCCTGTGTTGACGGATTTGGGGTTGTACCTGTTAGGTTCATTGATTATTTGTGTGAGATTGAGGGCATCAAGCTTAGATTGTAGGATAGCCGGGGTGTTAACCTCTCTGGGGTATGTGGGACGCTAGATAGACTTCTCGTTAATCCAATTACAGTGTCCGATTTCAAAAAGGCTTTACGGCGAAAGCATAACATTAGATTATGTTAGGACAGCGCCTAAACAAGAAAAACCACACAGCCATTTTCCAAGCACGGAAAGGCGTCACAAAAAACAGAAATACAGCTAAAATTAATCACTAACCTTTGATTATCTTCATCAGATGACACACCCAGGACTCAATGTTACACATTACATGTATGTTTTGTTCGATAAAGTTCATATTTATTTCCATAAACACCATTTTACATTGGCGCGTGATGTTCAGAAAATGTATTGCCTCCAAAACATCCGGTGAATGAGCACATCAATTTACAAAAATACTCATCATAAACATTGATAAAATTTACAACAGTTATTGAAAGAATTATTGATACACTTCTCCTTAATGCAACCGCTGTGTCAGATTTCAAAATAGCTTTACGGCGAAAGCACATTGTTCAATATTCTGAGTACAGAGCTCAGCCATCAAAGCAAGCTATATAGTTACCCGCCAAGTTCTGGAGTCAACAAAACTCAGAATTAGTATAATAAATCTTCACTTACCTTTGCTGATCTTCTTCGGAATGCACTCCCATGACTCCCACTTCCACAAGAAATTTTCGTTTTGTTCGATAAACTCCATATTTATGTCCAAATACCTCAGTTTTGTTCGCGCGTTCAGATCACTAATCCAAAGGCATAATGCGCGAGCTCAAAACCCGAGACAAAAAGTCAAATAGTTCCATTACCGTTCGTAGAAACATGTCAAACGATGTTTACAATCAATCCTTAGGGTCTTTTAACATAAATCTTCGATAATATTCCAACTGGACAATAGCGTATTCATTACAGAGGAAAAAGAAGAAACGGCGTGCCTGTGTAGTAAACAACTCACTGGTCCCAGGCTTGAGACAGCTCTTATTCTCTCCCCAGTAACAGTAGAAGCCTGAAACAAGGTTCTGAAGACTGTTGACATCTAGTGGAAGCCTTAGGAAGTGCAAAATGATCCCACAGACACTGTAGTTTGGAAAGGCATCCACTTCCTGGTTGGATTTTTTCTCAGGTTTTTGCCTGCCATATGAGTTCTGTTATACTCACAGACATCATTCAAACAGTTTTAGAAACTTCCGAGTGTTTTCCATCCAAATCTACTAATAATATGCATATCCTACCTTCTGGGCCCGAGTAGCAGGCAGTTTAATTTGGGCATGTTATTCATCTGAATTTCCGAATACTGCCCCCTGTCAGCAAAAAGTTAACACATGTCTTGAGGTCGACATCAATTCTTACTGACCTCCAGTCAATGACCTGGAAATTATCTGATGACATCAGACTCATTCTGAACAGGTTCAAATAAAATCAAGTTTTATTAGTCACACGCACCGAATACAACAGGTGTAGTACTGCCTCATTGCTTGCGTCCGTAATGGGTCTGCAGTCAAACGACCACCCCTCATCACTGTAAGTACAGGTGTAGTACTCACAGTGAAATGCTTACTTACGCCTTACCCCTAACCGACAGTGCAGTTTATAAAAATACGGATAAGAATAACATGCTGACCACACGTTGCGTGCACGAGCGTCGCAAAATACATTTAGAAATCCATGTTATTCAAGTTTTGCACCCACACTGCTCACGCGCGCCAATGAGCTTCTGTGAAAACAGAATTCAGTTCTATTTCTGACACAGATCGCGCTGAAAGTCCTGCCTCTCCCATCTCCTCATTGGTTTATAGAAGCAGGTACCCATGTGCCATCTCCTCATTGGTTATACCCACGTGGGTAATTGAAAGACAAACTGTTTTGCCGGTTGTCATGGTAATACTATGAAAGTTTAGATGCGATCACCATATAAGTTCAAAGAGGAAAAAGCCTGGAAGGAGGAGAGATGACTAGAAACGATTCGGTTGGCCATTTTATGTGTGGATTAATTGTTGGAGTAGAGGACCTTGTGCATTTTAGGTAAAATAACAACTCAATGTTTATATCCCAGGACAAATTAGCTAGCAACAGCAAGCTAGCTAAATAGGACAAATTAGCTAGCAAGTGCAAGCTAACTAGCTAAATTGCCATACATGTTTAATGCTTTTCGACCTATCCCCAAATTAATGTCATTGGTTCAGAGTTTGTTTTAATATTTTAACCTGCGTGTCGTGATCGCGTTTGGTGTAGGGTGACAAAATACGTTTATGCACGATAGCGCACAATGGTGCACGCGCACAACCGGTTTGGGTTCCATGTAAGAGATAAAAGTAACAAGTAATTAAAGAGGAGCTGTAAAAAATACCAATATATACAGGGGGGTGCCGGTACAGAGTCAATATGTACATGTAGGTAGAGTTCATTAAAGTGACTATGCATAGATGACAACAGAGAGTGGCAGTGGTGTGGAGAGGGAAGGACAATGTGAATTGTCTGGGTAGCCATTTGACTAGATGTTCAGGAGTCTTATGGCTTGTGGGTAGAAGCTGTTTAGAAGCCTCTTGGACCTGGATTTGGTGCTCCGGTACCACTTGCTGTGTGGTAGCAGAGAGAACAGTCTATGACTAAGATGGCTGGAGTCTTTGACAATTTTCAGGGCCTTCCTCTTACACCGCCTGGCATAGAGGTCCTGGGTGGCAGGAAGCTTGGCCCCAGTGATGTACTGGGCTGTTTGCACTACCCTCTTTATTGACTTGCGGTCAGAGGCTGAGCAGTTGACATACCAGGCAGTGATGCAACCAGTCAGGATGCTCTCGATGGTGCAGCTGTAGAACCTTTTGGGGATCTGAGGACCCATGCCAAATCTTTTCAGCCTCCTGAGGGGGAATACACATTTACATTTTTACATTTTAGTCATTTAGCAGACGCTCTTATCCAGAGCGACTTACAGTAGTGAATGCATACATTTCATACAATTTCATACATATCATACTTTTTTTTTCTGTGGTGGCCCCCCGTGGGAATCGAACCCACAACCCTGGTGTTGCAAACGCCATGCTCTACCAACTGAGCTACAGGGAAGGCTGTTTTGTCGTGCCCGCTTTGCAACTGTCATGGTGTGCTTGGACCATGTTAGTTTGTTGGTGATGTCGACACCAATGAACTTGAAGCTCTCAACCTGCTCCACTGCAGCCCCGTCGATGAGAATGAGGGCATGCTCGGTCCTCTTTTTCCAGTAGTCCACAATCATTTCCTTTGTCTTGATCACGTTGAGGGAGAGGTTGTTGTCCTGGTACCACACGGCCAGGTCTCTGACCTCCTCCCTAAAGGCTTTCTCGTTGTTGTCGGTGATCAGGCCTACCACTGTTGTGTCACTGGCAAATTTAATGACGGTGTTGGAGTCGTGCCTGGCTGCGCAGTCATGAGTGAACAGGGAGTACAGGAGGGGGCTGAGCGTGCACCCCTGAGGGGCCCCTGTGTTGAGAATCAGCATGGCGGATGTTTTGTTACCTACCCTTACCACCTGGTGGCGGCCCATCAGGAAGTCCAGGATCCAGTTGTAGAGGGAGGTGATAAGTCCCAGGGTCCTTAGCTTATTGATGAGCTTTGAGAGCACTATGGTGATGAACGCTGAGCTGTAGTCAATGAATAGCTTTCTCACATAGGTGTTCCTTCTGTCCAGGTGGGAAAGGGCAGTGTGGAGTGCAATAAAGACTGCATCATCTGTGGATCTGTTGGGGCGGTATGCAAATTGGAGTGGGTCTAGGGTTTCTGGGATGATGGTGTTGATGAGCCATGATCAGCCTTTCAAAGCACTACAAGGCTACAGACGTGAGTGCTACAGGTCGGTAGTCATTAAGGCAGGTTACCTGATTGTTCTTGGGCACAGGCACTATGGTGGTCTGCTTAAAACATGTTGGTATTACAGACTCGGACAGGGAGAGATTGAAAATGTCAGTGAAGACACTTGCTAGTTGGTCAGCGCATGCTCGCAGTACACGTCCTGGTAATCCATTTGGCCTTGTGAATGTTGACCTGTCTAAAGGTCTTACTCACATCGGCTGTGGAGAGCGTGATTGCACAGTCTTCCAGTACAGCTGGTGCTCTCATGCATGTTTTAGTGTTATTTGCCTCGAAGCGAGCATAGAAGTAGTTTAGCTTGTCCGGTAGGCTCGTGTCACTGGGCAGCTCTCGGCTGTGCTTCCCTTTGTAGTCTGTAATGGTTTGCAGGCCCTGCCACATCCAACAAGCGTCAGAGCCGGTGTAGTAAGACTCGATCTTAGTCCTGTATTGATGCTTTGCCTGTTCGATGGTTCGTTGGTGGGCATAGCGGGATTTCTTATAAACTCCCAGGTTAGAGTCCCGCTCCTTGAAAGCAGCAGCTCCAGCCTTTAGCTCAGTGCGGATGCTCCCTGTAATCCATGGTTTCTGGTTGGGGTATGTACGTACGGTCACTGTGGGGACAACGTCATCGATGCACTTATTGATGAAGCCAATGACAGATGTGGTGTACTCCTCAATGCCATTGGAGGAATCCCGGAATATATTCCTGTCTGTGCTAGCAAAACAGTCCTGTAGCTTAGCATCTGCTTCATTTGACCACTTTTTTATTGATCTAGTCACTGGTGCTTCATGCTTTAATTTTTGCTTGTAAGCAGGAATCAGTAGGATATAATTATGGTCAGATTGGCCAAATGGAAGGCGAGGGAGAGCTTTGTATGCATGTCTGTGTGGAGTATAGGTGGTCCAGAGTTCTTTTCCCTCTGGCTGCACATTTAACATGTTGATAGAAATGAGGTAAAACTGATTTAAGTTTCCCTGCATTAAAGTCCCCGGCTACTAGGAGCGCCGCCTCTGGGTGAGCGTTTTCTTGTTTGCTTATGGTGGAATACAGCTCATTCAATGCTATCTTGGTGTCAGCCTCTGACTGTGGTGGTATGTAAACAGCTACAAAGAATATAGATGAGAACTCTCTCGGTAGGTTATGTGGTCTGCAGCTTATCATGAGAAACCCTACCTAAGTTGAACAATGTCTCGAGACTTCCTTAGATTATCGTGCATCAGCTGTTGTTTACAAAAATACATTGACCGCCGCCCCTTGTCTTACCAGATGCCGCTGTTCTATCCTGCCGGTACATCGTATAACCAGCAAGCTGTATGTTGATATTGTCATCGTTCAGCCACGACTCCGTGAAGCATAAGACGTTACAGTTTTTTAATGTCCCATTGGTAGTTAAATCTTCCCAATAACTCGTCCATTTTATTGTCCAAAGATTGCATGTTTGCGAGCAGAATTGAGGGGAGTGGGGGTTTATTCGATCGCTGCCTATTCCTCAGAAGGCAGCCCGCCCTCCGGCCTCCTGCCCTTCACGCAGATCCCTGGGGTCGGAGCCTGTTCCCGAGGGAGTCGTGAAAGAAGAAAAAGGATTCTGCTAGTCCGTGGTGAGTAATCACAGTCCTGATGTTTAGAAGTTATTTTCGGTCATAAGAGATGGTAGCGGCAACATTATGTAAAAAATAGTAAAAAAATAAGTTACAAACAACGCGGATAAACAAACAAAAAACACAATCGTTGGGGGCGCTCCGGCGCCATTTTAGGTTGCAGCCTACCCGGATAATTGGTTTCTTCCCTTTGGTACGTGTGCCTGTGTAAGCACAAACGCACACATAAACAGAACATTTAATAAGGATTTATGCTCAGATCACTTAATGGTCCGAACAAAATACCAGCCTTAGCAAAGTTGAGAAGATATTCTTAGGCCTTTTGACTCTACAGCTACAGTACTCACCAGTTTCTCCCAGAGGTCCATAGGCCATCCCTGTAGACTGCCCGAAGCTGGTGCCTTATAGCTGTGGACTTATCATGTAGTTATCAACTTAGGATAGTGCCCTAGCAACACATTGCAAATTAGGAAAGCCATAGATATGACATTAGACAATGCCATGATAGGGTCATTTTGCCAAGACATTGGACGTATACAGAATACAATCCAATTAGATGAAGGTGTGATAACTATATTTTGTATATCTTTTGTTTATGCTTTCATTCCTTTTTGTTTCCTTTGACACTTAGGAAGTGATAGAGCCATAAACAAGTTCCCCATGCAACCAGTGCCACAACACCGCTCATTTGGGCGAGAAATGTAATTATGTATTTCATGAGTGTGTGTGCGTTGTTAACATCTGCCTATGTTACTGCCCAGATCCATCAGGCTGGACAACCAGATGACAGGTCCGGAACAGCGATCCTAATCCGGACAGCTACTGCCTACCCTTGTGGTGGCCTGTTCCATTTGCAGAAATCCTACCTGGGTCAACCACCAGAGGGGGACTGCAACAGTGTACACCAACCGGACATCCACTGCTCATCCTTGCAAGTACCCCTGACTGTAGTGTGCAGTTTGGGGCTCGGCGGAATGTGGGCGGAGTCAAACGTTTGACTCCACCCACGTTCGGCACCACCCACCGTTTTTTTGTTGTTGCAGTGTGCAGTTCGGGGCTCAATGTGGGTGGAGTTTGACCCCGACCACCTGTATTTTTTTTTTCCATCTGAAGTTTGACAGTCAAACACTGAATACGAACGCACACCTTTGTGCAAGGCACACGTTGAATACAAACATTTTTCATTTTTGAAGATCGTAAGAAATATGATATAAACTGGTACCAGCACATGTGTTGTAACACTTTTTGCTTCATGCTATATTTGAGACAAGCTACTGATGTTGCAGTGAACAACATTCTTGTTATGTACAGTTTAAGTTCGAAGTTTAAATACACTTATGTTGGAGTCTTAAAACTTGATTTTCAACCACTCCAGAAATTTCTTGTTAACAAACTATAGTTTTGGCAAGTCGGTTAGGATATCTACTTTGTGCATGACACAAGTAATCTTTCCATAAATTGTTTAGAGACAGATTATTTCACTTATAATTCACTGTATGACAATTCCAGTGGGTCAGAAGTTTACATACACTAAGTTGACTGTGCCTTTAAACAGCTTGGAAAATTCCAGAAAATTATGTCATGGCTTTAGAAGCTTTTGATAGATTAATTGACATAATTTGAGTTAATTGGAGGTGTACCTGTGGATGTATTTCAAGGCCTACCTTCAAACTCAGTGCCTCTTTGCTTGACATCATGGGAAAATCAAAAGAAATCAGCCAAGACCTTAAGTCTGGTTCATCCTTGGGAGCAATTTCCAAACGCCTGAAGGTACCACGTTCATCTGTATAAACAATAGTGCGCAAGTATAAACACCATGGGACCACGCAGCCGTCATACCGCTCAGGAAGGAAACGCATTCTGTCTCTTAGAGATGAACGTACTTTGGTGCGAAAAGTGCAAATCAATCCCAGAACAACAGCAAAGGACCTTGTGAAGATGCTGGAGGAAACAGGTACAAAAGTATCTACAGTAAAATGAGTCCTATATTGACATAACCTGAAAGGCCGCTCAACAAGGAAGAAGCCACTGCTCCAAAACCGCCAATAAAAATCCAGACTACGGTTTGCAACTGCACAAGGGGACAAATATCGTACTTTTTGGAGAAATGTCCTCTGGTCTGATGAAACAAAAATAGAACTGTTTGGCCATAACAACCATCGTTATGTTTGGAGGAAAAGGGGGAGGCTTGCAAGCCGAAGAACACCATCCCAACCGAGAAGCACAGGGTTGGCAGCATCATGTTGTGGGGGGTGCTTTGCTGCAGGAGGGACTGGTGCACTTCACAAAATAGATGGCATCATGAGGACGGAAAATTACGTGGATATATTGAAGCAACGTCTCAAGACATCAGTCAGGAAGTAAAAGCTTGGTCACAAATGGGTCTTCCAAATGGACAATGACCCCAAGCACACTTCCAAAGTTGTGGCAAATGGGCTTAAGGACAACAAACTCAAGGTATTGGAGTGGCCATCACAAAGCCCTGACCTCGATCCAATAGAAAATTTGTGTGCAGAACTGAAAAAGTGTGTGCGAGCAAGGAGGCCTACAAACCTGACTCAGTTACACCAGCTCTGTCAGGAGGAATTTGACAAAATTCATCCAACTTATTGTGGGAAGCTTGTGGAAGGCTACCCGAAATGTTTGACCAAAGTTAAACAATTTAAAGGCAATGCTACTAAATACTAATTGAGTGTATGTAAACTTCTGACCCATTGGGAATGTGATGAAAGAAATAAAAGCTGAAATAAATCTCTCTCTACTTTTATTCTGACATTTCACATTATTAAAATAAAGTGGTAATCCTAACTGACCTAAGACATGGAATTTTTACGAGGATTAAATGTCAGGAATTGTGAAAAACTGAGTTTAAATGTATTTGGCTAAGGTGTATGTAATCTTTCAACTTCAACTGTATGTCATATACTCTTAAAATTGAGTTGATAAATGTTATAACTTAATTATATTATTTCATTGAGCATATATATATACAGTTACTACCTATCCTTATTTATAAAGCTATTTACTTTCCTCATGAGAATGGAGACAGACTATGCTATATAGACATACTGACAAGCTGCATGTGCTTTTGTACATTAAGTTATACCAGCTCCAGAAATGAAATCAGCGACTCGGGTGACTTCTACGTCATCTTTACTAAACAACATAACACAATTAACAATTGAAACAATTAACACAGCAGACAAAAACAAGGTTTGACCACTCCTCAAAAATGGCTTCACTCCTGCTCCTCAAAAGAGGCAAAGACAATAGTTTTATTGTTGTCAACTGCCTCCACATAGAACATCTCATAATCTCTCTGTAACATGAATGGTTCCTTGAGGAGAATATTTTCCTCTTCATCCAGGCCATCATACAACCGTTGTTCTTTAAGGGTTGTAATGTGCTCTTCCCCGTCCATCCCAGTTACACGAGGGAGGGAAACGATTCCTTTAAATGTTTGGCGTTCGCACCACCTCTAGAGTGTCCCTTAAAAGAACATCTGCTTCCTTGAAGAAAAAGGAAGAATTAATATTAGGAGTAGTGCCTCATTGGGTGATCAAGAACAATTACACCCCACTTTCACAATACCAGCCATGCAAACAAAAGTCACTATTACTAAAGGGGTTTTCAGTGATATCTAGAACTACTCAACAAGTCATCACAGCTATTATATATTTCCATACATCAAGCCTTCAGCATTACACACAGTAGACTACATACCCAGGTCACAGCTCCCAGCTCCCAGTTCGTCGTGCATTTTGTTTTCAGTATCATCTAGAAAGAAAACAGATTGTGGTCATTAAGTAATGTAAGGGAACATCTAGGGATGGGTGTCAAGAATGCACCTTACTTTATCTACAGTGGGGGGAAAAAAGTATTTGATCCCATGCTGATTTTGTACATTTGCCCACTGACCAAGAAAGGATCAGTCTGTAATTTTATTTGAACAGTGAGAGACAGAATGACAACAAAAATATCCAGAAAAACGCATGTCAAAACTGTTATAAATTGATTTGCATTTTAATGAGGGAAATAAGTATTTGACCCCCTCTCAATCAGAAAGATGTCTGGCTCCCAGGTGTCTTTTATACAGGTAACGAGCTGAGATTAGGAGCACACTCTTAAAGGGAGTGCTCCTAACCACAGCTTGTTACCTGTAAAAAAGACACCTGCCCACAGAAGCAATCAATCAATCAGATTCCAAAACTTTCCTGCAAGTCAGGAATGTCAGTGTTCTGCCATGGCCAGTGAAGAGCCCGGATCTCAATCCCATTGAGCAAGTCTGGGACCTGTTAGATCGGAGGGTGAGGGCTAGGGCCATTCCCCCCAGAAATGTCCGGGAACTTGCAAATGCCTTGTGGAAGAGTGGGGTAACATCTCACAGCAAGAACTGGCAAATCTGGTGCCGTCCATGAGGAGGAGATGCACTGCAGTACTTAATGCAGCTGGTGGCCACACCAGATACTGATTGGTACTTTTGATTTTGACCCCCCCCCCCCTTTGTTCAGGGACACATTATTCCATTTCTGTTAGTCACATGTCTGTGGAACCTATGTCTCAGTTGTTGAATCTTGTTATGTTCATACAAATATTTAAACATCTTAAGTTTGCTGAAAATAAACGCAGTTGACAGTGAGAGGACGTTTCTTTTTTTACATATGAGATGAGTAATGCAAGTTATGTAAACATTATTAAAGTTGCATTATTAAAGTGACTAGTGTTCCATTTATTATAGTGGTCAATGATGTCAAGTCTGTATGTAGGCAGCAGCCTCTCTGTGATAGTGATGTCTGCGCTTGTGGGCGGTGCAGTTGCTGTACCAGGCGGTGATACAGCCCGACAGGATGCTCTCAATTGTGAATCTGTAAAAGTTTGTGAGGGTTTTTCTTCAGCCTCCTGAGGTTGAAGATGCGCTATTGCACCTTCTTCACCACACTGTCTGTGTGGGTGAACCATTTCAGTTTGTCCGTGATGTGTATGCTGAGGAACTTTCCACCTTCTCCACTGCTGTCCCGTCGATGTGAATAGGGGGGTGCTGCCTCTGCTGTTTGCTGAAGTCCACGATCATCTCCTTGTTTTGTTTACATTGAGTGAAAGGTTATTTTCCTGACACCACACTTCGAGGGCCCTCACTTCCTCCTTGTACACTGTCTCGTTGTTGTTGGTAATCAAACCTACTACGGTTATGTCGTCTGCAAACTTCATGATTGAGTTGGAGGTGCGCATGGCCACGCAGTCATGAGTAAACAGGGAGTACAGGAGGGGGCTGAGCACACCCCCTTGTGTGGCCCCGGTATTGAGGATCAGTGAAGTGGAGATGTTGTTTCCTACCTTCACCACCTGGGGGCGGCCCGTCAGGAAGTCCAGGACCCAATTGCACAGGGCGGGGCCTCAAGCTTAATGATGAGCTTGGAGGGTACTATGGTGTTGAATGCTGAGCTATAGTCAATGAACAGCATTCTTATTGGGGCGGTAAGCAAATAGAAGTAGGTCTAGGGTGACAGGTATGATCCTTGACTAGTCTCTCAAAGCACTTTATGATGACAGAAGTGAGTGCTACGGGGCGATAGTCATTTAGTTCAGTTACCTTTGCATTCTTTGGTAAAGGAACAATGGTGGCCATCTTGAAGCGTGTGGGAACAGCAGACAGGGATAGCGAGAGATTGAATATGTCCGTAAACACACCAGCCAGCTGGTCTACGCATGCTCTGAGGACGCGGCTAGGGATGCCGTCTGGGCCGGCAGCCTTGCGAGGGTTAACAGGTTTAAATGTCTTACTCATGTTGGCCATGGAGAAGGAGAGCCCACAGTCCTTGGTAACGGGCTGCGTCGGTGAAACTGTTATCCTCAAAGCGGGCAAAGAAGGCGTTTAGTTTGTCTGGAAGCAAGAATTCTGTGTCCGCGCTGTGGCTGGTTTTCCTTTTGTTATCTGTGTTTGTCTGTAGACCCTGCCACATACGTCTCGTGTCTGTGCCGTTGAATTGCAACTCCAATTTGTTTCTAAATTGACATTTTGCTTGTTTGATTGCCTTGCGGAGGGAATGACTACTCTGTTTGTATTCTGCCATATTCCCAGTCACCTGGCCATGGTTAAATGCACTGGTAATCTCTTTCAGTTTTGCGCGAATGCTGCCATTTATCCACGGTTTCTGGTTAGGGTAGGTTATATCCCAGTATGCGTGATCAAAACGATCTTGAAGTGTGGATTCTGATTGGTCAGACCAGCGTTGAATAGTCCTTAGCACGGGTACTTCCTGTTGGAGTTTCTGCCTATAGGAAGGGAGGAGCAAAATGTAGTCGTGGTCAGATTTGCCGAAAGGAGGGCGGGGGAGGGCCTTGTATGCATCGCGGAAGTTAGAGTAACAATGATCCAGTGTTTTTCCAGCGTGAGTGCTACAGTCAATATGCTGATAGAATTTAGGTAGCCTTTTCCTCAAATTTGTTTTGTTAAACTCCCCAGCTACAATAAATGCAGTCTCAGGATATATGGTTTCCAGTTTGCATAAAGTACCTTGAGGGCCGTTGTAGTATCGGCTTGAGGGGGGATATACACAGCTGTGACAATAAACAAAGAGAATTCTCTTGTGAGATAACACGGTCGGCATTTGATTGTGAGGAATTCTAGGTCAGGTGAACAAAAGGACAGCAGCATATCCCAAGAGAGCCATGTTTCTGTGAAACAGAGTATGCTACAATCCCTGATGTCTCTCTGGAAAGCAACCTTTGCCCTGCTTTCGTCAACTTTGTTATCTAGGGACTGGACATTAGCGAGTAATATACTCGGAAGCGGTGGGTGGTGTGCACGCCTCCGAAGTCTGACTAGAAGACCGCTCCAACTCCCTCTTCTCCAGGGCCATTTTTTTGGGTCGGCCTCTGGAATCAGTTCAAATGCCCTGGGTGGTGCGGACAAAGGATCCTCTTCGGGAAAGTCGTATCCCTGGTCGTAGTGCTGGTAAGTTGACGCCGCTATGATATCCAATAATTCTTCCTGGCTGTATGTAATAACACTTAAACATTTCTGGGATAACAATGTAAGAAATAATACATTAAAAAAAATACTACAAAGTTTCCTAAGGACTAGAAGCGATGCAGCCCTCTGTCAGCGCCATTAGTAATTAATAGCATTCCTTTAATATCTCAACCGCCTGCTAAAGCATATCTTTCAAGACTTCCTAAAATTGTAAAACAGCAACATATTAGTAATTTCCTCATTCTTATATTATGTTTTAGAGGTCAACAATATTTAAAAAATATGTAATTTCCCATTTTATACACAATTAGGAAAAAAATTGTGGTACATGAGGTTTGGTTTTTCTCACATTCACTTCCTGGTTTTCAACCATTGTTCAGTGCGTGTTTCATAAAATATGGGAATCCAATAATGAAAACCACATGATAATTTTACTAAATAGTATTGGTTGAGATGATAAAATATGCCAAATGAAATTCATGTTTAATTTGATTTAAAATTGGTTGTCAAAATTTGCTCAATCACCTGGTTGAGCTGCCTGTGAAAGGGATGACATGTATAGGCCTAATAGATCTACTCAGGGTTTTCTACACTCTTAGAAAAAATGTGCTATGTAGAACCATATAGGGTTCTTCGGTTCTTTCCCCCTAGAAGTTGCAGCATGTCACATCAGCATCCAGCTCTGCAGGATCAGGTACTGTATAGGCTATTACAGTGGGGGGGAAAAGTATTTGATCCCCTGCTGATTTTGTACGTTTGCCCACTTACAAAGAAAGGATCAGTCTATAATTTTGATGGTAGGTTTATTTGAACAGTGAGAGACAGAATAACTACAAAAAAATCCAGAAAAACACATGTCAAAAATGTTATAAAATGATTTGCATTTTAATGAGGGAAATAAGTATTTGACCCCTCTGCAAAACATGACTTAGTACTTGGTGGCAAAACCCTTGTTGGCAATCACAGAGGTCAGACGTTTCTTGTAGTTGGCCACCAGGTTTGCATACATCTCAGGAGGGATTTTGTCCCACTCCTCTTTGCAGATCTTCTCCAAGTCACTAAGGTTTCGAGGCTGATGTTTGGCAACTCAAACCTTCAGCTCCCTCCACAGATTTTCTATGGGATTAAGGTCTGGAGACTGGCTAGGCCACTCCAGGACCTTAATGTGCTTCTTCATGAGCCACTCCTTTGTTGCCTTGGCCGTGTGTTTTGGTCATTGTCATGCTGGAATACCCATCCACGACCCATTTTCAATGCCCTGGCTGAGGGAAGGAGGTTTTCACCCAAGACTTGACGGCACATGGCCCCGTCCATTGTCCCTTTGATGCGGTGAAGTTGTCCTGTCCCCAAACACCCCCAAAGCATAATGTTTCCACCTCCATGTTTGACGGTGGAGATGGTGTTCTTGGGGTCATAGGCAGCATTCCTCCTCCTCCAAACACGGCGAGTTGAGTTGATGCCAAAGAGCTCCATTTTGGTCTCATCTGACCACAACACTTTCACCAGTTGTCCTCTGAGTCATTCAGATGTTCATTGGCAAACTTCAGACGGGAATGTATATATATTCTTGAGCAGGGGGACCTTGAGGGCGCTGCAGGATTTCAGTCCTTCACGGCGTAGTGTGTTACCAATTGTTTTCTTGGTGACTATGGTCCCAGCTGCCTTGAGATCATTGACAAGATCCTCCAGTGTAGTTCTGGGCTGATTCCTCACCGTTCTCATGATCATTGCAACTCCACGAGGTGAGATCTTGCATGGAGCCCCAGGCCGAGGGATATTGACAGTTGTTTTGTGTTTCTTCCATTTGCGAATAATCGCACCAAATGTTGTCACCTTCTCACCAAGCTGCTTGGCGATGGTCTTTTAGCACATTCCAGCCTTGTGTAGGTCTACATTCTTGTCCTTGACATCCATGGAGAGCTCTTTGGTCTTGGCCATGGTGGAGAGTTTGGAATCTGATTGATTGATTGCTTCTGTGGACAGGTGTCTTTTTTACAGGTAACAAGCTGCGGTTAGGAGCTCTCCCTTTAAGAGTGTGCTCCTAATCTCAGCTCGTTACCTGTATAAAAGACACCTGGGAGCCAGAAATCTTTCTGATTGAGAGGGGGTCAAATACTTATTTCCCTCATTAAAATGCAAATCAATTTATAACATTTTTGACGTGTTTTTACTGATTTTTTGGTTGTTATTCTGTCTCTCACTGTTCAAATAAACCTACCATTAAAATTATAGATGGATCCTTTCTTTGTCAGTGGGCAAACGTACAAAATCAGCAGGGGATCAAATACTTTTTTCCCCCCACTGTAAGTATTCAGACACTTTGCTATGAGACTCAAAATTGAGTTCAGGTGCATCCTGTTTCCATGGATCACCCTTGAGATGTTTCTACAACTTAATTGGAGTCCACCTGTGGTAAATCCAATTGACTGGACAGGATTTGGAAAGGCACACATCTGTCTATATAAGGTCCCATAGTTGACAGTGCATGTCAGAGCAAAAACCAAGCCATGAGGCTGAAGGAATTGTCCATTGAGCTCCAAGACAGGATTGTGTCAAGGCACAGATCTGGGGAAAGGTACCAAAACATTTCTGTAGCATTGAAGGTCCCCAAGAACAGTGGCCTCCATCATTCTTAAATGGAAGAAGTTTGGAACCACCAAGACTCTTCTTAGAGCTGGCGCCTGACCAAACTGAGCAATCGGGAGAGAAGGGCCTTGGTCAGGGAGGTGACCTGACAGAGCTCCAGAGTTCCTCTGTAGGGATGAGAGAACCTTCCAGAAGGACAACCATCTCTGCAGCACTCCACCAATCAGGCCTTTATGGTAAAGTGGCCAGAGGGAAGCCACTCCTCAGTAAAAGGCACATGACAGCCTGCTTGGAGTTTGCCAAAAGGCACCTAAAGGACAAGATTCTCTGGTCTGATGAAACCTGACACCATCCTTACGGTGAAGCACGGTGGTGGCAGCATCATGCTGTGGGGATGTTTTTCAGTGACAGGGACTGGGAGACTAGTCAGGATACAGAGAGATCCTTGATGAAAACCTGCTCCAGAGCGCTCAGGGCCTCAGACTGGGGAGAAGGATCACTCTCCAACAGGACAACAACCCTAAGCACATTGCCAAGACAACGCAGGAGTGGCTTCAGGACAAGTCTCTGAATGTCCTTGAGTGGCCCAGATAGAGCCCAGACTTGAACATGATCGAACATCTCTGGAGAGATCTGAAAATAGTTGTGCAGCGACGCTCCCCGTTCAACCTGACAGAGCCCGTGAGGTTCTGCAGAGAAAAATGTGAGAAACTCCCCAAATACAGGTTTTCCAAGCTTGTAGCGTCATACCCAAGAAGGCTCGAGGCTGTAATTGCTGCTAAATGTGCTTCAACAAAGCATTGAGTAAAGGTTCTGAATACTTACGTAAATGTGATATATTTTTTTCTTTAAATGTATACGTTTGCAAACATTTTTAAAAACCTGTTTTTGCTTTGTCATTATGGGATATTGTATGTAGATTGATGAGAGGACAAAACAATTTAATACATTTTACAATAAGGCTGTAATGTAACAAAGTGGAAAAAGTCAAGGGGTCTGAATACTTTCCGAATGCACTGTATATGTGGCAGACGTTTCTCAGTGAGCATGGGTAGTTCCATCCCCAGCACTTATTCACTATGGTGTCCGTCAGGGGTCAATTCTGGACCCCATCCTTTTTCCCTGAACATGCCTTCCCTTGGTGACATCATCCACAATCATAACATTAAGTTTCACTGCTATGCACCAATCATACCAGGTTACCAAGATAGCATCGCTACCCTTCACACATGTCTTGCTAACATCAAATGTTGGATGTCTGACAATTTTCTCCAGCTCAAAGATAAGAAATCTGAAGTTGTTTTATTTGGCTTTCTAAAACCCCGATTGTAAATGACCTTGGTAATTTGTCCACCAATGTCAAAGCCAGAAACCTTGTCTTCTTTGACCCTGACCTAAAGATGCATGTAACAAAGACTGTCAAGTCCTGCTTTCATTACTTAACAAATGTAGCTATAGTTTAGTATTTTATTTCAGTCACTAATCTGGAGGAAGTTATACGTGCTGTTATGTACTCACACCTAAATTACTGTAACTCTTTGTCTCAGTCAGAAATCGCTACATCGTCTACAGTTAGTTCAGAATAATGCACTTCTGATTTTAATAACAAGCACCAAAAAATGTAACCATATCACACCTATTTTAGCTTCTCTACACTGCCTAACAGTCACTTTTAGAAGATAAAAAAAATCTACTAATCATGTTTTGGGACTGGTTTAGCCCCATCCTATATATCAGATATTTCATCTCCCTACGAGCCAGGACGCAGCCTGAGATCCTCTGGAAGGGCTACTGATGACCATTTGAAAGTATAGGCTAAAGTGAACGAAGACCAGGGATTTGCCATTAGAGCTGCTAGACTTTGGATTAGTCAACCAGATGAGATAAGGCTTACAGATTCAGTTCCTTTTTTTAAATCCCTGCTGATGGCGGCAACAGGTAAACACGCGGCACTGAGGAAGGTGACTATTTTTGTGTTAATTATTACTTTATTTGTTCAGAATGTTAGTGCAAGAGTTTCCTGCGACTGTCAAACACTTCTGGATCATGAATCGGAAGCTACACACTTATCTCTCAGCCTCCCAGATCTAGAATACTACATTCGGTCCTTTCTTCCGCACACAGCGTGTTTACCTGTTGCTGCTGACCAAGATGACCGAAGGCATGCTAGGCTGAAAAGAATGGCTACACGGCCTCCACTTGCTAGTATCCTGATGGCTAATGTCCAATCAACCAGACGGATTTTCCATTTTCCAAATTGATCGAATGGCGGCTGAGTGGGGGGGATGTTTCCTCATCAACAATTCCTGGTGTATCGAAGTTGAAAACATCTCGAGCACCTGTTCTCCTGACCTGGAGTTTCTGATGCTAAAATGCTGACCCAACTATATGCGAGGGAATTAACGTGTGGCATTATCACCGCTGTGTACATACAGCCACAAGCAAACATGAAGGCGGCTTTCAGAGAACTGTACAAGATCATTAGCCAGTAAGAATCGTCTAACCCGGAAGCAGTCTTTATTGTTGCAGGTGACTTTAACCAAGCCCTTTTAAAACACATTTTTCCCAAATATCACTAACATGTATCTTGCCTCACAAGAGGAAGCAACATGCTGTATCATGTTTATACAAACATCTGTGACGAGCTCCGCAAATCCATTAGGGACACAAAAAGACAATACAAAATCAAACATAAATTAATGTTTGACAACTCAGACATCGCATGTTTCAAGGACTACAGACTGTCACAGACTACAAAGGAACAGTCAGCTGTATGGTGCCTACCGAAGCCTCCCTCCGAGACAAGCTCAACACATTCAATGCTCGATTTGAGGCAGACAATACCGAGCCATCCAGAAGACTCTCACTAGAAGACTCTCACTGCTCCGGACGACCAGGTGTTTTTGCTCTTGTGAGGCTGACGTGAGGAAAACTCTCAAATGAGTGAATACTCACAAAGCCGCTAACTCAGATGGCATTCCTGGCTGTGTCCTCAGTGTGTGCTGACAAGCTGGAGACTTCTTCTCGGACATCTTCAACTTGTCCCTGTCCCAGGCTTTAGTCCCCACCTGCTTTAAGGAGATCACCATCGTCCAAGTGCCCAAGAAAAACAAGGTGACATACCCAAATGGCAATCGCTCCATCACACTCACACCGGTCATCATGAAGTCCTTCGAGAGGCTGGTCATGGCCAGCATGTCAGGCACACTGGACCAGCTCTAATATGCCAACCACTCCAACAGATCCACGGAAAATGCAATTTTTACCGCTTCTGTATTTACACGACCGTAAGACATCTGGACAAGAGGACCACCTATGTAAGAATGCTGTTCATTGACTACAGTTTAGCATTCAAAACTATTGTTCCCTCCAAGCTCGACACCAAGCTCAGAGCCCTGGACTTCTTTGCAAAATGGTATATTTTAATAAATTATTTGGTGACGTGATTATACAGTTGAAGTTGAAAGTTTACATACACCTTAGCCAAATACATTTAAACTCAGTTTTTCACAATTCCTGACATTTAAACCATGGCAGAAATTCCCTGTTTTAGCTTAGTTAAGATCACCACTTTATTTTAAGAATGTGAAATGTCAGAATAATAGTAGAGAGAATTATTTATTTCAGCTTTTATTTCTTTCATCACATTCCCAGTGGGTCAGAAGTTTACATACACTAAATATTTTTTGTGAAGTTCACCTGTCGCTCCTGAAGCAAATCACCCCCACAACATGATGCTGCCACCTCCGTGCTTCACGGTTGGGATGGTGTTCTTCAGCTTGCAAGCATCCCTTTTTTTCCTCCCAACATAACGATGGTCATTATGGCCAAACAGTTCTATTTTTGTTTCATCAGATCAGAGGACATTTCTCCAAAAAGTACAATATTTGTCCCCATGTGAAGTTGCAAACCGTAGTCTGGCTTTTTTATGGCGGTTTTGGAGCAGTGGCTTCTTCCTTGCTAATTGGCCTTTCAGGTTATGTCAATATAGGACTTGTTTTACTGAGGATATAGATTGTCACGGCCTGGCCATAGTAAAATGTGATTTTCTATGGTAGAGTAGGTCAGGGCGTGACAGTGGGTGTTTTGTGTTTTTCTATTTCTATGTTTAAGTTCTAGTTTTTCTATTTCTATGTTGTTGTTTTTTGGGTTGATCTCCAATTGGAGGCAGCTGGTCCTCGTTACCTCTGTTTGGAGATCATATTTAAGTAGGGGTTTTTCTTCCTGGATTTCGTGGGTGATTATATTTTGAGTAGTGTTTGTTTCTCTCTGCGTCACGGTTTGTTGTTTTGTAAATTCAGTTATTTATGTTTTGCAAAGTTTCACGGATTTAATAAAATGTGGAACTACAACCACGCTGCACTTTGGTCCGATCCTTTCGACAGCCGTGACATAGATACTTTTGTACCTGTTTACTCCAGCATCTTCACAAGTTCCTTTGCTGTTGTTCTGGGTTTGATTTGCACTTTTTGCACCAAAGTACGTTCATCTCTAGGAGACAGAATGCGTCTCCTTCTTGAGCTGTATGATGGCTGCGTGGTCCCATGGTGTTTATACTGGCGTACTATTGTTTGTACAGATGAACGTGGAAATTGCTCCCAAGGATGAACCCGACTTGTGGAGGTCTACAATTTTTGTTTGAGGTCTTGGCTTATTTCTTTTGATTTTCCTATGATGTCAAGCAAAGAGGCACTGAGTTTGAAGGTAGGTCTTGAAATACATCCACAGGTACACCTCCAATTGACTCAAATTATGTCAATTAGCCTATCAGAAGCTTCTAAAGCCATGACATAATTTTCTGGAATTTTCCAAGCTGTTTAAAGGCACAGTCAACTTAGTGTATGTAAACTTCTAACCCACTGGAATTGTGATTAAGTGAAATAATCTAGCGGAACGCCTCGCCAAATATCCCATGGAAGAACGATAAGCGAAATACAAATACCTCAAAAATGCAATCATTTCAATTTTTCAACGTATGATTATTTTACACCATTTTAAAGACAAGACTCTCGTTAATAAAACCACATTGTCCGATTTCAAAAAGGCTTTACAGCGAAAGCAAAACATTAGATTATGTTAGGAGAGTACATAGCCAAAAACAATCACACAGCCATTTTCCATGCAAGCATATATGTCACATAAACTCAAAACACAGCTAAATGAAGCACTAACCTTTGATGATCTTCACCAGATGACACTCCTAGGACATTATGTTATACAACACGTGCATGTTTTGTTCAATCAAGTTCATATTTATATAAAAAAAACTGCTTTTTACATTAGCATGTGATGTTCAGAACTAGCATTCCCACCCAAAACTTCCGGTGAATTTACTAAATTACTCTTCATAAACATTGACAAAATACATAACAAGTATTTTAAGAATTATAGTTACAGAACTCCTTTATACAATCGCTATGTCCGATTTTAAAATAGCTTTTCGGCGAAAGCACATTTTGCAATATTCTGAGTACATAGCTCAGCCATCACGGCTAGCTATTCAGACACCTGCCAACTTCGGGGCTCACTAAACTCAGAATTAGTATTAGAAAAATTGGATTACCTTTGCTGTTCTTCATCAGAATGCACTCCCAGGACTGCTACTTCCACAACAAATGTTGTTTTTGTTCCAAATAATCCATAGTTATGTGCAAATACCTCTGTTTTGTTTGTGCGTTCAGGTCACTATCCGAAGGGTAACGCGCGAGCGCATTTCGAGACAAAAAATGTCTAAATGTTCCATTACCGTACTTAGAAGCATGTCAAACGCTGTTTAAAATCAATTTTTATGGTATTTTTCTCGTAAAATAGCGATAATATTCCAACCGGACAATAGTGTATTCATTCAAAGGACAAAAGAAAAAATGGCGAGGTCTCGTGAACGTGTATTTCCAATCTCTTAGTCACCAGGCAGTCCACTGACAAACTGTGCTCCTGTACTCTGCCCAGAGACAGGAGACGCCTCAATTCACTTTCTGAACGCTTAAGAGAGCCAATGGAAGCCTTAGAAAGTGCAACGTAACAGCTCAGATACTGTAGTTTCGATAGAGAAGCAAAAGAAGGACTACAAATTCGTGGACAGGCCACTTCCTGCTTGGAATCTTCTCAGGTTTTTGCCTGCCATATGAGTTCTGTTATACTCACAGACACCATTCAAACAGTTTTAGAAACTTTAGAGTGTTTCTATCCAAATCTACTAATAATATGCATATTCTCGTTTCATGGGAAAGAGTAGTTTAAATCAGGTACGTTTTTTATCCGGCCGTGAAAATACTGCCCCCTATCCCAGACAGGTTAAAGGCACAGTCAACTTAGTGTATGTAAACTTCTGACCCACTGGAATTGTGATTAAGTGAAATAGTCTGTCTGTAAACAATTGTTGTAAAAATGACTTGTCATGCACAAAGTAGATGTCCTAACCGAGTTGCCAAAACTATAGTTTGTTAACAATACATTTGTGGAGTGGTTGAAAAGTGAGTTTTAATGACTCCAACCTAAGTGTATGTAAACTTCTGACTTCAACTGTATGTATAGTTTTATCTAACAAGGAGAACTTTTTAAATGTTTGACAATTAAAATGTTTATACAATTCATAGAGGAAGATGTTCCTCCCCTTACTCATATGTGGCGTCTCCACTGCTGTTCACACATGACTGCGTGGCTTTGCACAACAGCAACTCCATCATCAAGTTTTCTGACGACACAGTAGTTGTAGGCCTGATAACCTACAACGACAAGTAAGCCTATAAGGAGGAGGTAAGTGAATTGGCATTGTGGTGCCAGGACAACAACCTCAACGTCAGCAAAATAAAGGAGCTGATTGTTGACTTCAGGAAGCAGAGGAGGGAACATGCCCCGATCCACATCAACCGGCATGCAGTAGAGAGAGTACGTTTGATACCGGAGCTCCAAGGAGTGAGTCGAAATCGCTAAGCAGTTTATTTTTAAGCAGTGTGACGATGCTTGTATCATGTGACCAATGTTTGAAGCATGTGACCAATGTTTGTTTCGTTGAACAACCACCTGATTGGTTTGGTATTGCTTTTGGTAGAAGAAGAAAAAGGCTACATTGCGTGTGCGACGTCATACATAATACAGTGCATTAGGAAAGTACTCAGACCTCTTGGATTTTTCCACATTTTGTTACATTACAGCCTTATTTTAAAATTGATTCAATTGTTTTTTTCCCTCATCAATCTACAAACAATACCCTATAATGAAATCTCAGAATAGTAGCCAAGTGTCCTAACTACGAGCCCTCTGTCTCAGCACTGCTGTATTTTTCTCCATCTGCCATTCCTCTCATGCTTCAGGCGACTCCTCAAATGATGTTATCAGAAGATCAGGAATTCGCAGCTAAATGAAACAAAAGCTGGTTCTGTGTCCATGTGTATTTTTCTAACAAAAACATTAGCCAGCTAGCTAGCCAGCCAAGCCAAAAAGTGTTAACCTGTCAGTCAATCTGCAAATCCGTGACTCAAAAACACCAGATATATGCAATAAAAACTCAATGTTATCAAAAACAAAAGAGCTGATTTAAAAAATAAACAATTTAAAACACCTACAAAAAAACAAAATATGTACACATTTACAGGAGCTCTGTGCTCAGGCTGCTAATAGAGGGCCATGGCAACTATAGAACTATAGTGAGAAGCAATGAGTTTCTAGCCCAAGAGAAGGTATTTTAGGGGAGGTGAGTTCATGCAATGGTGTATTTAGGAGAGATTAAGTTTAGTTTTCCCAGCTAGGTTCCATTCCTGTACAAATGAAGGTTCATTCTCGGACTGCCAAGTCCCTCCAAACAGACCTGTGAGTCAGTCCAAGTCAAACAGAGCTGCACTGAAAACAGCCAGGCATGTTGTGGACAGGCACTTAGTGGGATGGCTGCTAATGGGAAAGGCTTTATCGATCAGATTAGAAAATGACGGCACCATTGAAGTCGTACTACTCACCTTACCTAACCTTTATGCAACCCAAGGGGGCTGAATGTGGTATGACTGTATGAAGGATATGATCCTGTGTTATTTGTGTTTTGCTTCAAGCATATTTAACCCATTAGAGAGGGAGCCCTAGGTTCCCTTTTAGCCCCCTGTGGTTAAGGGATCAGGAAAACAAACTTAGAAAATCAAAGTTTATTGGTTGCGTACACAGATCTGCAGATGTTATCACAGGTGCAACAAAATGCTTGTGTTTCTAGCTCTAACAGTGCAGTAGTAATTAGCAATAAAAAAAGTTATATACATAATACCCCCCCCCCCCCCAAAACAAAAAAACATTTTGCTACAGACAGTACACTCTTACACCGTACCCAAACTGGTCACGTGCGCAAATTGATTTTGTCCCCCCACACCAAACGCAATCACGCCACGCAGGTTAAAATATCAAAACAAACTCTAAACCAATTATATTAATTTGGGGACAGGTCAAAAAGCATTAAACATTTATGGCAATTTAGCTAGCTAGCTTGCAGTTGCTAGCTAATTTGTCCTATTTAGCTAGCTTGCTGTTGCTAGCTAATTTGTCCTGGGATATAAACGTTGATTTGTTATTTTATCTGAAATGCACAAGGTCCTCTACTCCGACAATTAATCCACACATAAAATGGTCAACCGGATCGTTTCTAGTCATCGCTCCTCCTTCCAAGCTTTTTCTTCTTTGTACTATATATGGTAACTTTCATAGTTACCACGACGACCGACCGAACTCAGTTCATCTTTCAATTACCCAGGTGGGTGTAACCAATGAGGAAATGGCACATGGGTATCAGCTTCTATAAACCAATGAGGAGATGGTGAGGCAGGTGTCACAATCTTCGTCGTGTTGAGGAAAGGAGGACCAAAATGCAGCGGGATTGTGGACACACATGTTTTATTACTGACAAAAAACAAGAGTAAAGCATCCACTTGACCAACAAAACAATAAATCATACTCAGGACACGAAACAGTTTTGCAGGCTCACAAACGCAGTGCAAAAACAATCTCCCACAAAAGACACATACAAACACACCCTAATATATGGGACTCTCAATCAAAGGCAAATGGACAACACCTGCCTTCAATTGAGAGTCCCAACCCCAATTAACCACACATAGACATACAACAGCTAGATCAATCATAGACATACATAACAAGGAACAGTGCCCAAAAACCCCGGAATACACAAATCAAATCCCCTACAACAAACACACCACCCCGAATACCATAAAACAAATACCCTCTGCCACGTCCTGACCAAACTACAATACCAATTATCCCTTATACTGGCCAGGGCGTGATAGTACCCCTCCCCTTAAAGGTGCTAACCCTGGAAGCACCTTAAGAAAAAAAAAAAACAACCCCAAACAACAACACAAAAATTCCCCCCTACTAAAGGGGGGGAAGGGAGGGTGGCTGCCGTCAACGACGGCACTGTGCTACACCCCTCCTCCCCAACCCACCTATATCTGGAGGTGGCTCCGGTTCTGGCCGTTCCGGGCAGTCGGGCCACTCTGGCAGCTCGGGGCAGTCGGGGCAGTCTGGCAGCTCGGGGCAGTCTGGCCGCTCGGGGCAGTCTGGGCAGTCTGGCCGCTCGGGGCAGTCTGGCCGCTCGGGGCAGTCTGGCCGCTCGGGGCAGTCTGGCCGCTCGGGGCAGTCTGGCCGCTCGGGGCAGTCTGGCCACTCTGGCGGCTTCTGACTGGCGGGCGGCTCTGGCGACTGTTGACTGGCGGGCGGCTCTGGCGACTGTTGACTGGCGGGCGGCTCTGGCGACTGTTGACTGGCGGGCGGCTCTGGCGACTGTTGACTGGCGGGCGGCTCTGGCGACTGTTGACTGGCGGGCGGCTCTGGCGACTGTTGACTGGCGGGCGGCTCTGGCGACTTGACTGGCGGGCGGCTCTGGCGACTGTAGACTGGCGGGCGGCTCTGGCGACTGTAGACTGGCGGGCGGCTCTGGCGACTGTAGACTGGCGGGCGGCTCTGGCGACTGTAGACTGGCGGGCGGCTCTGGCGACTGTAGACTGGGCTTACGCACTAGATGCCTGATGCTGGTACTGGATATGTCAGCTTTGAAACACACACCTTAGGGCTAGTGCGTGGAGCGGGAACAGGACGTACTGGACTGGGCTGACGCACTATAATCCCGGTGCGTGGTGCTGGTACTGGATATGCCAGCTTGGGAACACGCACCTCTAGGCTAGTGCGTGGAGCGGGAACAGGACGAGTCGGACTGGGCTGACGCACTTGAAGCCTGGTGCGTGACGCTGGTACTGGAGGTATCCGCCTGGGAACACGCGCCTCAGAGCTAGTGCGGGGAGCGGGAACAGGACGAGTCGGACTGGGCTGACGAACTGGAGGCCTGGTGCGTGGTGCTGGTATTATCCTCACCAGCCAACTAGCACGCCTCTGGACTATTAATAAAGGCTAACACAGGTGAAAACATTAGGACACGCTCTGTAGGGCGAATGTCGTGCCTAATGCACCAACACAGTAGCTCTCTCATCCTTTTCTCCTCCAATTTTCCCATCAATTCCTTAATCGTCTCTGTTTCTCTCATCTCTCATTTTTCCCCGAATAGCTCTGGTTCAATCCTCGGCTCCGCCGATCTGTCCGTGTGCCCCCCCAAAAAAAATTCTTGGGGGTGCCTCTCCAGTTTAAACGCCAGTCGCGTTCCTCGGTTCTCACCGAATTCCCCTCGCTCCTTCCTCTGCTGCTTGGTCCATTGTTGGTGGGAGATTCTGTCACAGTCTTCGTCGTGTTGAGGAAAGGAAAATGCAGCGGGATTGTGGACACTCATGTTTTATTACTGACAAAAAACAAGAGTAAAGCATCCACTTGACCAACAAAACAATAAATGATACTCACGAAACAGTTTTGCAGGCTCACAAACGCAGTGCAAAAACAATCTCCCACAAAAGACACATACAAACACACCCTAATATATGGGACTCTCAATCAAAGGCAAATGGACAACACCTGGCTTCAATTGAGAGTCCCAACCCCAATTAACCACACATAGACATACAACAGCTAGATCAATCATAGACATACATAACAAGGAACAGTGCCCAAAAACCCCGGAATACACAAATCAAATCCCCTACAACAAACACACCACCCCGAATACCATAAAACAAATACCCTCTGCCACATCCTGACCAAACAACAATACCAATTAACCCTTATACTGGCCAGGACGTGACAGCAGGACTTGCACCGCGTTCAGCGTCACAAATAGAACTGACTTCTGTTTTAGCGCTTGGCAACGCAGACGCTCGTTGGCGCGTGTGAGCAGTGTGGGTGCAATAATTGAAAACATGTATGCCTAAATTTATTTTGCAACACTCGCGCACGTGACGCGAGCGGTGTGGTCAGCATGTTAGAGAAAAGGGTTCTTTGCAGTGACCAAGAACCGTTTTGATAAAAATAACCTGTGGTGGTTAATTTCTGCATTACCAAATGAGGAGAGAGACAAACTTCACACACCAGTCAGAGTTATACTTAAACTACATATTTAATAATAAGAGCTTTGCAATAGCAATGACTTCAATGATGCACCATTTCTAATGAACCATTGAAAGTGACAACACAAAAGTACAAAGATCTTTTATAGCCAAGATACACCCCTCTCAACCTGCATGACGAACAACAGATACATAGAATGGTCACAAGGTTAAGATTTGTATGAAAGGTATCTATAATACATAGCAGACAGCAACTGCTGTGTCAACAGTTTTCATTGTAAAGACCAGTGTCTGGTCCTCCTACTCCAAACTGGAACCGTCTCACCCTGGTACGGTATAGCACAAAAACATTAACTCATGTTATCTGGAATGCTCTTTAGGTTTTATCACCCAAGGACATCGTAAATTTCCTCCGTAGGTGCTATCTCATAGAGGCCTCCTCAGTAAAACACACACGCAATAGTTAACAGAATACTCTATTCTGTCGAATAAAACAACCATTATTATACAATACAAGCATTATAACAGAATCTTGCAATTTCCATGACAAACCTTTCTTGGAAAAGAGTTATTTGTAAGTCAAAGGGTTCAACCTAAAACTTTTAACATCCTAAGAACCATTTTGGGAAGAAAGGGTTCTTTGATGATTCTTTGGAAGACAATAAGGATTCTTTGGAAGGCAATAATGGTTCTACGTACAGTGCATTCGGAAAGTATTTAGACAACTTTACTTTTTACATATTTTGTTATATTACAGCCTTATTATAAAATGTATTAAATCGTTTTTTTCCCCCTCAACAATTTACACACAATACCCCATAATGAAATCCCAGACATTGTGGGTGGCAACCTGTCTGCCTAGAGAGACTAATCCGTGATCACTGATTAGAAAAAGTACACGTCACTTGGGCAGGAAGTTATACTGTGGATCATTGGCACATTGGCTGGGGTAATGATGTAATGAAGGGTGTGAGGCTAAGTCACTCCTCCCAATGGTGACACTGGCAGAGGTCCAGGATTCATACATGCATGACAGAGTGGAGAAATGGATTTATCTGCCCCCTAGGCATTGGTTATCATTTGGTAAAGTTTGACTTGTTGTTCCTGTTTCAAGAATATTAATAAATTATAGACTTCTAAAATAAATATTTGTGTCTGGTTTCACCTCCCTTATTGGAAAGGACTTTATCAGTTATTACCACATACCAAGTGTTTAAAGGGAAATTGCACCACTTTTTAATCTCATTCATTATCTCCAGAACCAAACCAGTGTCTACATACAGTATATGACTCTTATAGCCACTGGAGATCCCCTCTTTCACTCTGTGTATCACCACTTGGGTGATGCCTCAGCAGCTCTGGGTGCCAGAAAGCTCACCACACAAAGATCAGAATAGTAGCCAAGTGTCCTAACTACGAGCCCTCCGTCTCAGCACTACTGTATTTCTCCATCTGCCATTCCTCTCATGCTTCAGGCGACTCCTCAAATGATGTTATCAGAAGATCAGGAATTCGCAGCTAGGTGAAACAAAAGCTGGTTCTGGGTCCATGTGTATTTTTCTAACAAAAACATTAGCCAGCTGGCTAGCTAGCCAAGCCAAAAAGTGTTAACCTGTCAGTCAATCTGCAAATCCGTGGCTCAAAAACACCAGATATGTGCAATAAAAACTCAATTTTAAAAACAAAAGAGCTGATTAAAAAATAAACAATTTAAAACACCTACAAAAATAACAAAATATGTACACATTTACAGGAGCTCTGTGCTTAGGCTGCTAATAGAGGGCCATGGCAACTATAGAACTATAGTAAGAAGCAATGAGTTTCTAGCCCAAGAGAGAGTATTTTAGGGAGGTGAGTTCATGCAATGGTGTATTTAGGAGAGATTAAGTTTAGTTTTCCCAGCTAGGTTCCATTCCTGTACAAATGAAGGTTCATTCTCGGACTGCCAAGTCCCTCCAAACAGACCTGTGAGTCAGTCCAAGTCAAACAGAGCTGCACTGAAAACAGCCAGGCATGTTGTTGACAGGCACTTAGTGGGATGGCTGCTAATGGGAAACGCTTTATCGATGAGATTAGAAAATGACGGCACCATTGAAGTCGTACTACTCACCTTACCTAACCTTTATGCAACCCAAGGGGGCTGAATGTGGTATGACACTGTGTTATTTGTGTTTTGCTTCAAGCATATTTAACCCATTAGAGAGGGAGCCCTAGGTTCCCTTTTAGCCCCCTGTGGTTAAGGGATCAGGAAAACAAACTTATAAAATCTAAGTTTACTGGTTGTGTACACAGATTTGCACATGTTATCACAGGTGCAGCCCCCCCCCCAAAAAAAAACATTTTTTTTGCTACAGACAGTACACTCTTACAACGTACCCAAACTGGTCACATGCGCAAATTGATTTTGTCCCCCCACACCAAACGCAATCACCACACGCAGGTTAAAATATCAAAACAAACTCTAAACCAATTATATTAATTTGGGGGCAGGTTGAAAAGCATTAAACATTTATGTCAATTTAGCTAGCTAGCTTGCAGTTGCTAGTAAATTTGTCCAATTTAGCTAGCTTGCTGTTGCTAGCTAATTTGTCCTGGGATATAAACGTTGAGTTGTTATTTTACCTGAAATGCACAAGGTCCTCTACTCCGACAATTAATCCACACATATCCACTTCTATAAACCAATGAGGAGATGGGTGAGGCAAGACTTGCACCACGTTCAGCGTCACAGATAGAACTGACTTCTATTTTAGCGCTTGGCAACGCAGACACTCGTTGGCGCACGCGAGCAGTGTGGGTGCAATAATTGAATAACATGTATGTTTACATTTATTTTGCAACACTCGCGCACGTGACGCGAGCGGTGTGGTCAGCATGTTAGAGAAAAGGGTAACAAAAGGGTTCTTTGCAGAGTGACCAAGAACAGCTTTGATCAGAATAACCCTTCTTGGAAAAGGATTATTTGTAAGTCAAAGGGTTCTACCTAAAACTTTTAACAACCTAAGAACCGTTTTGGGAAGAAAGGGTTCTTTGATGATTCTTTGGAAGACAATAATGGTTCTACATACAGTGCATTCGGAAAGTATTTAGACAACTTTACTTTTTCCACATTTTGTTATATTTACAGCCTTATTATAAAATTTATCAAATTGTTTTTTTCCCCTCATCAATCTACACACAATACCCCATAATGACCCCATACCCCATAACTCAAAAGCAGGTTTTTAGAAATGTTTTTAGTAATATTAGGTTTTTAGAAATATTTATTTAAAATAAAAAACTGAAATATCACATTTACATAAGTAATCAAACCCTTTACTCAATACTTTGTTGAATCACCTTTGGCAGCGATTACAGCCTCGAGTCTTCTTGGGTATGATGCTACAAACTTGGCAAAACTGTATTTGGGGAGTTTCTTTCATTCTTCTCTGCAGATCCTCTCAAGTTCTGTCAGGTTGGATGGGGAGCGTCGCTGCACAGCTATTTTCAAGGCTCTCCAGAGATTGGGTTCAAGTTCGGGCTCTGGCTGGGCCACTCAAGGACATTCAGAGACTTGTCCTGAAGCCACTCCTGCGTTGTCTTGGCTGTGTGCTTAAGGTTGTTGTTCTGTTGGAAGGTGAACCTTCGTCCCCAGTCTGAGGTCCTGAGCGCTCCGGAGCAGATTTTCATCAAGGATCTCTCTGTTCTTTGATCCGTTCATCTATCATTCGATCCTGACTAATCTCCCAGTTCCTGTCGCTGAAAAACATCCCCACAGCATGATGCTGCCACCACCATGCTTCATCGTAGGGATGGTGCCAGGTTTCCTCCAGACGTGCGCTTGGCATTCAAAACAAAATCAAAGTTTATTTGTCACTTGCGCTGAATACAACATGTGTAGACCTTACAGTGAAATGCTTACTTACAGGCTCTAACCAATAGTGCAAAAAAGGTATTAGGTGAACAATAGGTAAGTAAAGAAATAAAACAACAGTAAAAAGACAGGTTATAGAGTTCAATCTTAGTTTCATCAGACCAGAGAATCTTGTTTCTCATGGTCTGAGAGTCCTTCTGGAAGGTTCTCCCATCTCCACAGAAGAACTCTGGAGCGCTGTCAGAGTGACCATCGGGTTCTTGGTCACCTCCCTGACCAAGGCCCTTCTCCCTTGAACGCTCAGTTTGGCCGGGCGACCAGCTCTAGGAAGAGTCTTGGTTGTAAACTTCTTCCATTTAAGAATGATGGAGGCAACTGTGTTTTTGGGGACCTTCAATGCTGCAGAACTGTTTTGGTACCCTTCCCCAGATCTGTGCCTTGAAACATTGCTGTCTCGGAGCTCTGTTAATATGTGGGAGTTTATATAGACAGGTGTGTGCCCTTCCAAATCATGGCCAATCAATTTAATTTACCACAGATGGACTCCAATCAATTTGTAGAAACATCTCAAGGATGATCAATGGAAACAGGACACACCTGAGCTCAATTTTGAGTCTCATAGCAAAGGGTCAGAATACTTATGTTTCTTATTTTCAATCAAATTTGCAAACATTTCTAAAAACCTGTTTTTGCTTTGTCATTATGGGGTTTTGTGTGTAGATTGATGAGTAAAACATGTAATTTAATCAGTCAAGGGGTCTGAATACTTTCCGAAGGCACTGTATAACCATATATAATATTTCCAGCATTCTCTATTGCAGGGAGATTTTCTGAATTGTTTGTTTTACTGTAATGTCTGTTTTTGCATATACATTGATTTGTTGATTAATTTTATGCTACACAAAGATAAATAGCACATCATTTTCTAAACTAATCCAATCTGTTAGTAATTGGATGTATTGCACCCGTTACTGATGTGTTTGTTTCAGTTTAGATGATTGAGGTAGTCTCAATATTCAATCTTCCATACCTTGGAAGTCATTCTGCATGCAGATTACACATCACTTTGCAAGACAGCATACAGTATTGTCATGAATTATTACTTTTTTAATTTTCATTTTAGTAGACACACTTATCCAGAGCAACTTACAGTAGGGAGTGCATACATTTTCATTCAGGTCCTCCGTGGGAATCTAACCCACAACACTAGCATTGAAAGCACCATGCTCTACCAACTCAGCCACATCACCACAAACCACTTGATGTCTCAATGCACTCAATTACTGTATCGTCCATTGTTTTTCTTCATGGTGATGGAAAGTCTACAGGTACAAACCTAGATGACCAGCCTATACACAATACAGTACATTAAGTGGATTGTAAGGATGGTAAATTAATGCTGCACAAAAAGTGGTTGCTTTCCATGTTATTTGATCAAGAAAAAATATTAAATTTGATGTGGATTTTGCCCATAACTTTGCCCTTTTTGATGTACATGTTTGAGGACAGGGACTTGTTCCTTCTGGATTCCATTAGAATGACAATCACAGAGAAAGGGACTGGGCAACAACTCTTACAATTCCAACTATTGAATCCTGAAATATACTGTTCTTAATTATACAACTATCTTTCTTGCTAAAGTGGAGATGCTTAAAAAAATGTTTTTGCCCACGCTACAGATGTCTATATCTGTCCGCTAATAATAGTAAAGGCCCAGCGCAATACATATATTTTGTATTGTTATTATTCCGATTTTTCAGGGGGTGCTCCAGCTCCCCCAGTATCCCTACTACCCGCAGCAATGTCTACTAGCACCTTTTTTTCCTAAAAGTGTACTTTGGCTTCAAACAGTTGAAGTCTGAATTTTCCATACACTTAGGTTGGAGTTATTAAAACTCATTTTTCAACCACTCCACAAATGTATTGTTAACAAATTATCGTTTTGGCAACTCGGTTAGGACATCTACTTTGTGCATGACACAAGTCATTCTTACAACAATTGTTTACAGACAGATTATTTCACTTAATCACAATTCCAGTGGGTCAGAAGTTTACATACACTAAGTTGACTGTGCCTTTAAACAGCTTGGAAAATTCCAGAAAATTATGTCATGGCTTTAGAAGCTTCTGATAGGCTAATTGACATAATTTGAGTCAATTGGAGGTGTACCTGTGGATGTATTTCAAGGCCTACCTTCAAACTCAGTGCCTCTTTGCTTGACATCATAGGAAAGTCAAAAGAAATCAGCCAATACCTCAGAAAGAAATTGTAGACCTCCACAAGTCTGGCTTATCCTTGGGAGCGATTTCCAAATGCCTGAAGGTACCACGTTCATCTGTACAAACAATAGTACGCAAGTATAAACATCACGGTTCCACACAGCCGTCATACCGCTCAGGAAGGAGACGCATTCTGTCTCCTAGAGATGAACGTACTTTGGTGCGAAAAGTGCAAATCAATCCCAGAACAACAGCAAATGACCTTGTGAAGATGCTGGAGGAAACGGGTACAAAAGAATCTATATCCACAGTAAAACGAGTCCTATATCGACATTACCTGAAAGGCCACTCTGCAAGGAAGAAGCCACTGCTCCTAAACAGCCATATAAAAGGCAGACTACAGTTTGCAACTGCACATGGGGACAAAGATCGTACTTTTTGGAGAAATGTCCTCTGGTCTGATGAAACAAAAATAGAACTGTTTGGCCATAAAGACCATCGTTATGTTTGGAGGAAAAAGCGGGAGGCTTGCAAGCCGAAGAACACCATCCCAACCGTGAAGTACGGGGGTGGCAGCATCATGTTGTGAGGGTGCTTTGCTGCAGAAGGGACTGGTGCACTTCACAAAATAGATGGCATCATGAGGAAGCAAAATTATGTGGAAATATTAAAGCAACATCTCAAAACATCAGTCAGGAAGTTAAAGCTTGGTCGCAAATGGGTCTTCTAAATGGACAATGACCCCAAGCATACTTCCAAAGTTGTGGCAAAATGGCTTAAGGACAACAAAGTCAAGGTATTGGAGTGGCCATCACAAAACCCTGACCTCAGTCCCATAGAAAATTTGTGGGCAGAACTGAAAAAGCGCGTGCGAGCAAGGAGGCCTACAAACCGGACTCAGTTACACCAGCTCTGTCAGGAGGAATGGGCCAAAATTCACCCAAATTATTGTGGGAAGCTTGTGGAAGGCTACCTGAAACGTTTGACCAAAGTTAAACAATTTAAAGGCAATGCTACCAAATACTAATTGAGTGTATGTAAACTTCTGACCCACTGGGAATGTGATGAAAGAAATAAAAGCTGAAATTAATCATTCTCTTCTATTATTCTGACATTTCACATTTTTTAAATAAAGTGGTGATCCTAACTGACCTAAGACAGGGAATGTTTACTAGGATTAAATGTCAGGAATTGTGAAAAACTGAGTTTAAATGTATTTGGCTAAGGTGTATGTAAACTTCATACTTCAACTGTAGGTAAACGTTTGACTATGTGCACCATGGTGGACGGATATGTTTTTTTATGTATTTTGAAAGTGATGGGAGTAAAACTGGTCCAAGACATGAGTGCCTTTAAGACAACATTGACCCATGCCTTTTGCATCTGTTCATGGTCCCCCAGAAGAACATGTTTTTAATAAATCTAGTCAGTGAATAAATGTCCACACTTACCATGAAGTAATTGATCTTGCTATTATTTTAATGTCTTGTTGATTTGAAGTGAGTAGAACTATAATTATTTTACATGTAAATAATAATAGATTTGTTCCTTGAGACTGTACATTCTTTCCTGGGATGTGTTTGAGTTTCTTCAGATAACAATGCATGTCTGGCAACTGTATGCAGACAGGCCTACCCCACAGCGGCATTCCTTCTGCCAAGAATGCTTGGACATACTGTAGTTGGGAATGTTGGGTTTCCTGTTACCTGGAAGAGTGACTGCGTGATCTCTTGCTTTCATGAGTGTGAAAATTACTGTCCTTCAAGTGACTTCAGATGAGGATCTCATGAGAGTAAAAAGTAATCTGGATGTTACATAGGAAAGAAAAGAAACCTCAGTACTGAGATTGTGCAATCAAAATTAGTACATACTTCATTGCCGTAGGCGGGGCATGTGAGGAGTGTACAGGGAACCTTGCCTTGTCCCACACGTAATTTCTGAAATTGCTCCATAATTTCGCACAGAACTGAAAAACGTGTAATGGTGCCACATACAACTTGACAACTGGTGTTGTGTCTGGGAATCAAGATTGTTCAATTAAACTGGATGCGCGGCATAATTTACGCACTCAGGTATGTAACGTTAATGGCAATCTGACTGGCATATGACTTTACACCAATTCAGTGCTTTTTTAAATGTGTTTATAAATTGTCTTAAACATGCATGCCGGTTGTTGGGCAACGTAGTATTTTTCTCTCCTTCTGTTATCAATTCATCCTGAATGAGATTGTTCCATCTATAATGTACTTTTATATGACGTAGTAGGCAAAATAGCAACTCACTAATTATTACGCTGCTCTGTCGTTCGAGGGGGGACTATATTATATGGACACGCCTGGTGCCCAAATTGATCACATATGTTAGGCAGCTGAGAGTTGGGACGAACCGGGTTCGGTTCAGTCATTCTTCATGATGAGCACTCCCAGCTAGCTAGTGCTCGAGGCTAGAAACTTCAGGGAGAATTTGAAACTTGTCTGCCTAAATTGGGATTTGGGAGTGTTCAGACTCATTCAGTTTTTATCGGAGTAATAGTTATTTAAAAAGTTTTTTTTATTACAAAAAATGTATATATTAAATGTCGTAGTTGTAAAACATGTTTTTAAATGTCGCTTTAGCCAAAGACAGGCTAAAACTACTCCCAATAGAAATCCCCGATCACACGTGTCATGGCGACGTTGGCTATAAGCCGAACTAAGTATATCCAGGCCGTCAAATCAAAGGCTCTCATTCGATATAAAGTTGTTTTTGGCGAGGTTGGAGTAACATGTTCAACTACTTAAGATATTGCCTCGAATCTAGGTTGCACCTTTCGATTTCGAGAAAATGAACACATCTCTTTCACTTCTCAAACCCCAACGCCTGGCCCGTTTCGCAAGCGTTCCCGGATGTTGCACCTTTGGGTATAAGAAACCGGGCGCTTTAGCGGTCACCCTGTTATATCGACTGATTGGTTCTGTATGGGGTGACAGGCTACATTTACATTTCAGTCATTTAGCAGACGCTCTTATCCAGAGCGACTTACAGTAGTGAATGCATACATTTCTTCTCCGTACTGGTCCCCCGTGGGAATCGAACCCACAACCCTGGTGTTGCTCTACCAACTGAGCTACACGGGACAACACTATCTAGTTACTTCCAAACAGCAGTGCTCCCTAAGCGGGAGCGAAGGACACTGTGCCGGGTGGTGTTGTGTTGACGGCTTGCAGCGCAAAACTTTCCCCATTGAGCAGCAACGTTATACTGTATCACGGTGACATCCAAATGTTTACTACCAATGCAATAGGACAAGTTAATTATAATATAGGCTGCTATCATAATCAAAATAAAATACAGTGGGATGGAAAAAAATGGCCACGTTACTTCCGATGACATGTGATACACCTGCCCAAAACAACAGCAATGGTAATTCGCACCGGTTTGTCGTTACCTTGGCTAAATGAATTGGCATGTTATGCTGCTCTGACGTTCGGGAGAGTACATGGACACGCCTGGTGCCCAAATTGACATCCGATGGTGACCAATACTACAAGTTAACTTTCTTTTTTTTTAAAAGTTTTAACTAGCACCATGCTGCTATTGTTTCCAGCTAACCAGCATAAACTAGCTAGTTGGGAAGGGCTCGTGAGGATGACTGATTGAACCAAATCTACGCTAAATCTCGCTTTCATTCTGGCAGTATATTTTCCTACATTAAGTATATCAGACAATGTAATGAAACATATGAAACAGGGTTACACAAAGTGTTAGGTATTATTTTTAGTTGAGGTAAAAACGAGACAGGAAAATACAGTACATTTCCACAGTTATGTCAACATGGTGAATGATTTTGAGTTGTTTTGTCCAACTTTGAACAAGTTGGCATTTCCCATAGAGTGCAACCCCAATGACTCAGTCTGGACTGCTACTCACACATTTAAGTCATGCATATTAATCTGTTTGGATAATAATGAAATCATGTTTAAAATGTTAGTACAAAAAAACTCTCTCAACCTCAGATTGTATTAGCAAACCTCCCCATCCCCCAGTAATACACATACTATCTTGTCTCTTTTACAACACATGTAGGGAGAGCAAAGTAAACAAAACTGTGACTCACTGGTCATTAAATGTCCTATCACTCAGTTTAAAAAGCTGAATACATCAAGCCACTGCAGTTCTCTGTTTAGTTCACGCCCACTCTTCTCTTTTTCTCTCTGGCTGTCTTTCTTTCTCTCTTTTTCTCTCTCGTTCGCTCTGTCTCTCTCAATTCAGTTCAGTTCAATGGGCATTATCAGGCTCCCGAGTGGCGCTGCGGTCTAAGACATTGCATATCAGTGCTAGAGACGTCACTACAGACCTTGGTTCGATTCCAGGCTGTATTACAACTGGCTGTGACTGGGAGTCCCATAGGGTGGTGCACAATTGGCCCAGTGTTGTCTGGGTTAGTGTTTGGCTGGGGTAGGCTGTCATTGTAAATAAGAATTTGTTCTTAACTGACTTGCCTAGTTAAATAAAGGATAAATAGAATATGTTTACATTGCCAAAGCAAGTGAAATAAACAGTACACATTTCAGATGACATATTATGGCTATATACAGTATTGTAACGTTGTGCAAATAGTTCAAATACAAAAGAGGATATAAATTAACATAAAAATGGGTTGTATTTACAATGGTGTTTGTTCTTCACTGGTTGCCCTTTTCTTGTGGCAACAGGTCACAAATCTTACTGCTGTGGTGGCACACTGTGGTATTTCACACAATAGATATGGGAGTTTATCAACATCGGATTTGTTTTCAAATTCTTTGTGGGTCTGTCTAATCTGAGGGAAATATGTGTCTCTAATATGGTTATACATTTGGCAGGAGGTTAGGAAGTGCTGCTCAGTATTCACCTCATTTTGTGGGCAGTGTACACATAGCTTGTCTTCTTTTGAGAGCCAGGTCTGCCTATGGTGGTCTCTCAATATCATGGCTATGCTCACTAAGTCTGTACATAGTCAAAGCTTTCCTTAATTTTGGGTCAGTCACAGTGGTCAGGTATTCTGCCACTGTGTACTTACTCTCTGTTTAAGGTCAAATAGCATTCTAGTTCTCTCAGTTTTTTTGTTAATTCTTTCCACTGTATCAAGTAATTATCTTTGAGTTTTCTCATGATTTGGTTGGGTCTAATTGTGTTGCTGTCCTGGGGCTCTGTGGGGTCTGTTTGTGAACAGAGGTCTAATTCTGCTCTGCATGTGTTATTTGGTGTTTTACGTTGTACACGGAGGATATTTTTTCAGAATTCCGCATGCAGTCTCAGTTTGGTGTTTGTCCCAATTTGTGAATTGTTGGTTGGTGAGCGGACCCCAGACCTCACAACCATAAAGAGCAATGGTTTCTATGACTGATTCAAGTATTTTTAGCCAGATCCTAATTGGTATGTCAAATTTTATGTTCCTTTTGATGTCGTAGAAGGTCCTCCTAGCCTTGTCTCTCAGATCGTTCACAGCTTTGTTGAAGTTACCTGTGGCGCTGATGTTTAGGCCGAGGTATGTCTAGTTTTTTGTGTGCTCTAGGGCAACAGTGTCTATATGGAATTTGTATTTGTGGTCCTGGCAACTGGACCTTTTTTGGAACACCATTATTTTTGTCTTACTGAGATTTAATGTCAGGACCTAGGTCTGACAGAATCTGTGCAGAAGATCTAGGTGCTGCTGTTTGCTGATCATCAGCAAACAGTAGACATTTGACTTCAGATTCTAGTAGGGTGAGGCTGGGTGCTACAGACTGTTCTCTCTTTCTCTCTCTAACTCTCTCTCTCTCTCCTCACAGAGCTCCTGCTGTTCCCCAGAATGTTCAGGAGGAGAGGAGAAATCTCCTGTTCTCGTGGCTGTAGGTAACAGACAGTAGCAGTAACAGTGCAGTGTGGAGTGGCGATGGTCCCCTGGGCCACCTTCCTGGTGACATGCATGTGGATACAAACCCTCAAAGCCTCAGGACTGTACACCTGTCCCAGGACCCCTCGCAAGGAGGTGGATTTCAACGTTAGCTACTCGATACCCCACTTCCAGACTGCTAAACCCATCCAGAACATAGTGATCAACCCGTACGAGCCTGAGGTTTATGTGGCTTCTCAGAATGTCATTGAGGCAGTGAGTGATAGGCTCAGTAAGTTATGGGAGCTGAGGACAGGCCCCGTGGGCATCCCAGAGTGTCAGACCTGTGCCCTGTGTGGCATTGAGGCTGATCCTGAGGACTCAGTGGACACGAACAATGAGGTCCTGCTCTTGGACTCATCATCTTATCTTACCTCTCTATACTCCTGTGGGAGCTCTCAGCATGGGGTCTGTTACTTACATGAAATTAACTCTAATGGTACCCCACCTAAATCTGAATGTCTCTTCAGGCAGGATGCTAACTCACCCTCCGACTGCCCTGACTGCCTGGCCAGCCCCCTGGGCACTGAGGTCATCATCGTGGAGCAAGGCTACACAGCCTATTTCTTTGTAGTGGCTACGCTCAATGATAGTGTGGCACAGAGGTACGGCAGATTGTCCATGTCGGTGCGCCGGCCGCTGTCGACCCTGAATGGCTTTGACATGGTCATGAAGGGTCTGACCGTGCTCCCTCAACTACAGAACTCCTACCGGATTGACTACATCTACAGCTTCTCCACACAGGACTATGTCTACTTCCTGTCTGTCCAGAGGGAGAACGTCCTGGACTCCTCTCTGTATCAAACGCGACTGGGCCGTCTTCCGGTGAAGGACACAGAGGTGTGGATGTACCGTGAGCTGGTGCTGGAGTGTCGCTTCGAGCCCAAACGCAGGCGGAGGAGGAGAAGGACGGGGAGCAAGGTGTTCGAGGACGTGGTTTATAACAGGCTGCAGGCGGCCCACTTCAGCCGGGCCGGGAAGGAGCTGGCAGACGAGCTAGGAGTGGGAGAGAAGGATGACATTCTCTATGGGGTGTTTGCAGAGACAGATGACTCTGGGAAGCCCTACAGTAACTCAGCCCTGTGTGCCTTCCCAATTGACCACGTGAACAGGGCCATTGATGAGGGAGTGGAGGACTGCTGCAGCTCCAGCCCAGAGCAGCTTTCCAGGGGGCTCTGCCACTTCCAGCTCTGCGAGAGCTGCCCTCATGAGGTAGGTGACTGGCCTACTCCGCTCTCTTCTGCTCTGCCAGGGCTTCAGTTAGGTAGTTGGTGAAGCCTGATGGTAGACAGGAATATGTAATAGTTTGGTTGATATTCAACAGTCCAAAATCATGACTATGTCATTGGACTGATATGGGTTAATCTTATTGCATTGTCTATTAGAAGTCCCAGTACTATGAGAGGAGGAAGTCAGGTGTGTGAGAACAGGGGGGAAGGGAGGGAGAGAGGGAGGGAGGGGTGAATGAGTCAGATCTCACCAGCACATTGCCATACTGTTGTTCTACTCTGTTGAGTTTCAGCACATGGTAATAACCATGATTGTAAGGGTCGGAACTGTTTATACTGCCTTAGTACATGAAAGCCCTGCAATCACTGTTCCTGAAATCTTAACTATGTTAGGTTAGGGTAGACTTGACCTATTGTATGATGCCCTATGTTTGAGAAAAACAAATTAAGCTGTGTAATAATATTATGACTATGACTAGGTTAAAGTGTGACATTAATTACTACTTTGAAGAAGAAGAATTGGAAATGTAGTGTATGGATAGTTGGAAAATAGACAGCAGCTGCATTGAAAAAACTGTATTCGTTTAAAAAAAAAAGTGTTTGGCTGTGTAATATCCGCTGTCAAGGTGTGGTGACTCTTAAACTTGACAACTCTGAGCTCATAGAACTATGTGTACACCTGCAGGTACAGTGTGCCAACTCAGAGGTTATAAATGGTGTTGATAAAGAGACGGAATGTGAAGGGGAGGGAGTGTATCCCTGCGCCTGGCTCCTACACGTTTTATATGAGTGCATGGAAACAGGCACATGAGACACAGAGAGTGCAAGCACAGGAAAGAGCAAGGAGCAGGGAATGGTCTCCATTTAAAGTAGCTGTGTCACTTCAAAGCATTTTAATATCTCACTCAACCAATAGAGGAAGAACAGTGTTTGTAGGGTTACTGTTTATAGGAAGGAATACTCTACTTATTCCATCTCTGAGGTGTTTTAAGTGGATGACGCCATGAGTTGTCTGCTGTCGTTCGTCAGTACTGTCATTAGTGTTTAAGTCAATAAAGTACACTGTTACAAAAGTGTAACAGCCAGCCATATTGTCAATGTCAAACATTTCAATGGATTATAGTATTTGTATGAGCACTCAACAAAAATGCTGGGTTAAAAACAACCCAGCGCTGGGTAAATAGTGGACAGAACACAAGTTGGGTTATTTTTGACCCAGACAGTTGGGTCACTTGAGCTGTGATCCACCGTGTTAGATCAGAAGACTGAAGGCATGGCTTAGTAGGGGAGTTACTTTCAGATTGTTATATTTGGCCAACTGTGAGAGTAAATTTGATTCCACTTCATCTGTTCTGTTATATTGTCAACACAAGTTAAAGTTGAGCACTGACACTTTTGTATCTTAATGTCGATTACACAAGTTGATTTCTTCAAGGGCCTATGCGTATCCCAGTGTTGGGATAGTTACCACTTTGTTATGCTGTTGAAATAATGTTATGAATCTTTTTTTTATATATTAAATTATGTAATGTGCAAAAATATTGAAGGGAAAGGTACATTTGCAGTGCACAAACATGAGATGAACAAGTGGCCAAAAATACCTATCTGGAATCCACGCGCCATGCCTCCCAGTACTATGAGAGGAGGAAGTCAGGTGTGTGAGAACAGGGGGGAAGGGAGGGAGGGAGGGAGGGAGGGGTGAATGCCTCCTGAATGCGCCATGCCTCCTGAAAATAACCTAAGGATTACATAAAAATACCCATCTGCTGGGTCAACCCAGCATAAAAGTGAATAGAAACCCAATTGAGGGTTACATTTTAAGAAAATGGTCAAATTGTGTAATCCAAAAACGTGGCCTATTGGGGGAGTGGTTTCGGAGTTCTTTTTGGCCTGTGAAAGTAAATCTCATTCATTTTCATCATGTTAAGTTTATAAACTGAAAATTAAGAAAAATCTATATTTTTGCACATTGCACGTTTTAATATAAAAAATATATATATAACATTTAAATATTATAACAATCTGGTAACTGTCCCAACTTTGGGATATACATAGGTACTTAATGAACTCATTCTCTTGTGTATACCTTATTAAAGCTACAAAAGCGTCAGTGCTCAACCTTAAAACTTCTTATGGCTTGAATCCCGTTAGCGGGATCGATATGACAACAGCCAGTGAAAGTGCAGGGCGCCAAATTCAAAACAACAAAAATCTCATAATTAAAATTCCTTAAACATACAAGTATTATACACCATTTTAAAGCTTTACTTCTTGTTAATCCAGCCACAGTGTCTGATTTCAAAAATACTTTACGGTGAAAGCAAACCATATGATTATGTAAGGTCAGCGCCTACACACAAAAAAACACAGCCATTTTCCAGCCAAAGAGAGGAGTCAGAAAAAGCAGAAATAGAGATAAAATTAATCACTAACCTTTAATGATCTTCATCAGATGACACTCATATGACTTCATGTTACACAATACATGTATGTTTTGTTCGATAAAGTTCATATTTATATCCAAAAATCTCAGTTTACATTGACGCGTTATGTTCAGGAATGTTTGCCTCTAAAACATCCAGTGATTTTGCAGAGAGCCACATCAATTTACAGAAATACTCATCATAAATGTTGATGAAAATACAGTTGTTATACATGGAACTTTAGATAACTTCTCCTTAATGCAACCACTGTGTCAGATTTCAAAAAAGCTTTACGGCGAAAGCAAACTTTGCAATAATAAAAAGCTTTACCGAAAAAGCAATAATCTGAGTATGGCACTCAGACACAAAAACATGTCATACAATATATCCTCCATGTTGGAGTCAACAATAGTCAGAAATAGCATTATAAATATTCACATACCTTTGATGATCTTCATCAGAATGCACTCCCAGGAATCCCAGTTCAACAATAAATGTTTGTTTTGTTCGATAAAGTCCATCCTTTATGTCCAAATACCTCCTTTTTGTTCACGCCTTCAGTTCACAAATCCAAATTCATGACGCGCAGGTCAGACGAAAACTAAAAAAATCCCATTACAGTTCGTAGAAACATGTCAAACGATGTATAGAATCAATCTTTAGGATGTTTTTATCGTAAATCTGCAATAAAGTTTCAACCGGAGAAATCCTTTGTCTTCAGAAATGCAATGGAACTGAGCTACCTCTCACGTGAGCGAGCATGGCTGAGCCTCATGCCCTGCTGGCAGTGTTCTGACTCCAGGAGCTCTTATTCAACTTCACTTCACAGTAGAAGCCTCAAAGAAGGTTCTAAAGACTGTTGACATCTAATGGAAGCCTTAGGAAGTGCAACATGACCCCACAGACACTGTAGTTTGGATAGGCAATCACTTGAAAACCTACAAACCACTTCCTGTTTGGATTTCTTCTCAGGTTTTTGCCTGCCATATGAGTTCTGTTATACTCACAGACATCATTCAAACAGTTTTAGAAACTTCAGAGTGTTTTCTATCCAAATCTACTAATAATATGCTTATCTTAGTTTCTGGGAGTGAGTAGCAGGCAGTTTACTCTGGGCATGTCAGTCATCTAAGCTACTCAATACTGCCACCATCCATAAGAAGTTTAACATGTTGACAATACAACAGAACAGATTAACCAGAATGACATTTACTGTCATGGGTGGCCAAAAAGAAATATCTGAAAGCACCTTCTCCAGTCTTCTGCTATGACCCGGTGGATCATAGCTCAATAACCCAGCGTCAACAACCCAATTTAAAGAAAACAATGGGTTGTTTGTGATCCAACTGGCCTGGTCAAAATAACCCAATGTGTGTTCTGCCCAATATTTACCCAAATTGGGTTGTTTTTAAACAATTTTTTTTTTTTGTAAGTGGGGAAGATCAGATGAAAATGTCTATTGAAGACACTCAAAGGAATGGTAGAGGCATGTCGGGGTAGGTTAGCTAATTGTACTGTACTGGAGTAGCTTTATTTATGTTCAGCTGTGTTTGTGTTGGTATATTCTGCTAAAATTCCACTCCATGTTTGATAGTGAATGGGGGAATAATCGATACAGTAACATATTATATTAGTATTAGTAATAATACTAATATAATAATAATAATAATATTAGTAACATATTATATTTCATGATATATATAGTATAATTTTGACAATATTATTTTTGCGCTAGTTGGTTTTCTGAACCTTATTCTCACGATTCTATATTGTGATTCGATACTGTGATTTTTTTGCGATTCGATGTTCCAAACATATTGCTCACCAGTGTCTGCTGCAGCGGGACAAGAGAGAGCCATGAGAAAATGTGTTTTGATCAGTCATGGAAATAAAAGTGCTTTAAACAAATTGTATACTAAATAATATATGTGGGAAATTTGTTTGGATTTGGAATGGGCCATTATCATACACCCGTCTCGATAGAGGGGAAGTGGAAAAAAATACATGTCATCTATGCACTTACATAGCGAATGGAGGACGCTTTTCTCGTTATTCATTTTCATGCTAGCCAGGCAGGCTGTACTCCTGTTGAAAAGAGAAGCAATGTGCTTAATATTAGGAAAGTTGAAAAATAAATATAGTAAGCCTATAGAAAGCTGATTGGAACCTCCTCTTTTTAGTAGAGGCCATCAGAACTCTGTGTTCTCAAGCAATTGCATAGCCTATAGAAATGATGCTTAACATGAGCTCATGGGCTCTCATGAAGTGTTGGATTAGATTTTCTATTATGTTTGCATTTATGCCAGAGTGATTAGATGGACAATAGAGGGCTGAGTACCAGGCAGTTAGCAAGTTTGGTAGGCTACTAATGAGCATCAGCATCATTAGAGCTTGAAAAAGCCTAGTTACCATGACTAAATGGTCACATGGAATTTGGACTCGTGACCGCCGGTGTGGCGGTAATACGGTCACCGTAACAGTCCTAGTTATGACTAAACTTAACAAAAAGGAGAAGAAATTACATTACCAAATCAAGATAAATTACATAAAACACAATGGGAAAAGACTGGAGTACCTTAAATGATATCATGGGCAGAAACCCCAATTAATCTCCATCGTTCATTGAAGTTGATGGGTTTTTTATAACAAAACCTTTCAATATTAGCAATCGTTTCAATTACTATTTCACTAGTAAAGAAAAACAACAGTCAACCATCATATTTTTGTATAAAAGCTTAAATAATGATTGAGAAGGATTGCTGTTTTGAATTTGGTCAAGTTCACGTGGGAGAGGTGGAAAAACTATTGTTTTCTATTGTTTCACAACACTCTTAAAAACACCAATATTCCGGTTGAAGAACTACTTTTGGTGTTTCAAAGTACTTCAATTCTGTTTTGAAATACATTCTGTGTATCGTAACGCTTACATTGGGTTTACATTCAACTACTCTCCAAACACATTTTAGGTTAGCTGCACTACTTTTCATGGTTTTACTACACAAAGATGGTGTTTTGAGTCTTTCTAGTTTCACAGTGTGAAGCCATGGTTCACTACTGTTTTCTAGCTGTTTTCCTTTATGTGTCAGTGTTGTTAGGGCTGTGCTCTGTTACAGGGGTGAGGGCTGGAGGTGCCCTGGCTGGAGGTGCCCTGGCTGGAGGTGCCCTGGCTGGAGGTGCCCTGGCTGGAGGTGCCAGGGCTGGGGTACATCCTCCCTCACAGTGGAAGATTCCCCTTGCCGCTTCCTCTGTGTGTGTGTGTGTGTGTGTGTGTGTGTGTGTGTGTGTGTGGGGGTTCAGGACACTACAAAAACACTACAAAAACAAATCAGATTAACTTATTGCAGTTTAATGGAGGATATGACAAACAACCAATATAGGCAAAGTGGGATCCCGTGTGGCACAGCGGTCTAAGGCACTGCATCTCAGTGCTAGAGGTGTCACTACAGACCCTGGTTCAATTCCAGGCTGTATCACAACTGGCTGTGATTGGGAGTCCCATAGGTCGGCGCACAATTGGCCCAGCGTCGTTAGGGTTTGGCCGGGGTAGGCCGTCATTGTAAATAAGAATTTGTTCTTAACTGACTTGCCTAGTTAAATAAAGGCGAAATAATAAAACAACAACTATGTAATGTAAAATAAATCAGTGTATCCACCATTTTAATAAACCAATCTAAAAAGGGAAGTGGAAATTATGTGAAATGAGTACTCATGTCTGAGTAGTCAGTCAGTCAGTATGAGTAATGTTGTTGTCTCTATGTGTGTTGTGTTGTGTCTGTGCAGAGCTCAGAGAACAATGCCACGTGCATGGAAAGTCCCACCCTGGTGTCTAAACCCTACTACAAAGTGGACCTCTTCAACAGGTACATGAACAACGTCCTGCTCACCTCAGTGTTGGTTACCATCATCGGGGACAACACTGTGGCACACATTGGCACCAAGGACGGCAGGCTGCTGCAGGTACACTCACTGTGTCTATGTGTTTACTGTGTTTGTGTTGCAGTAGAGTAAATCGCTGAGATGTCTAGTAGGAGAATATGAAATTACAGTGTCTATTTCATGAATGCAGATTCAGTGAAAGTGGGGGTAGATTGAGCTATATTCAAAAATTGTACCATGTGCATGACTGTCTTTCCTCAGGTGTGAACATTTATACAATCAGTTTTTTCCAATGAAGATCATTAGCTCTCTCAGCACTTTAACCAACTTAAGTAGAACATATAAATCCATTCCTTTCATAGGTCTGCCATGGCTCAATGATATAACTGTAGTGTCTTTGACTGATGTAGCTCATCCTGAGGAGGTCAAGTCCTATCATCTTTGCCAACTATTCTCTGGGTGAGGGAACAGAAGTGTCCAGGAAAGCTGCTGTGCAATCCGACGAGTCCTTGCTTTTTATTGTTGGAAATAAGGTGCCTTTTCTATTCAGTCATAAGTGCTCATTACCACACTTTGCTTATTTGTTTTACTTTTGACTTCCGAAGGCAGAGCATACTGTAACAATTTCTTTCCCGCTCCCTTTTTTTCTCTCTCTCTCTCTCTCTTCCTCTCTCCCCCTCTCTCTTCCCTCTCTCCCCCTCTCTTCACCTCTCTCTCTTCCTCTTTCTTTGTAACAGATGTTCCGTGTGTCTCCTAAAGGGCCAGGATGTAAACACTTTCTAACCTGCTCCACATGCCTGGCGGCGCCCAGGTTTGCAGGGTGTGGCTGGTGCTCGGCGGTGTGCTCCAGGCAGGAGGAGTGCCCCGCCCAGTGGAAGAATGAGTCCTGTCCTCCCTTCATCACAGAGGTAAGACTGCGTGGGAGCCGGAGTAGGGAGTGGCTCTTTTTAAACTGATCCTCTGTTATAAATGTCAGAACAACGACCACCAAACACATGGCTCGAAGAAACCGACACATTGTTAATAGAATATTTGAAAGTGAGTGGTTGAGCATTTGAAGAGGAAATGTCAACTGCATCATGTGTCTCTTATTGTATTGTATGGGGGATCCAGTTCTTCCCTAAGACAGCTCCCCCTAATGGTGAGACAGAGCTTAAGCTGTGTGGCTGGGAGTTCCAGTCTCCTATAAGACCAGCCATCATCAGCAAGGAGACCCACTTGGTGAGGGTGGGAGAGACCCCCTGCACTGTACTGTCAGAGAAGAGCAACAGCACACAGTAAGTAACAGACACAGAATGCATGGAGACATCCAAACTTCAAATCAACTCTGTCAAATGACCTCATAGCTTTGTTATTATTGAGGCTGGAGTCAACACTGATCTTTCACCCTGACCACTCCTAGGCTGGTGTGTAGCATTCACCCTAATGTTACAGGCCGATACCAGGATCTCAACATCACCGTGGAAGTGCATGAGAGGAAGGTGGAGGGACGCTACTCAATCCAAGGGCAGGCTCAAATTATAGGGTTCACTTTTGTGGTGAGGAGGATTACATTTATTTTACTGTTGACACAACTTTTTATTCAAAACAATCTATTTCATCCACCCTAATGTCTACAATTCTATCCAGGAGCCAAGTATCACAGAAATCATACCTGACTACGGGCCTCAGGTAGGGGGGACTTTGGTCACACTGACAGGGCCTCACTTGAATACTGGGATGATTAAGACTGTGTCTATAGGAGACCAGGACTGCCCCATCAAGAGGTAATTATGGACATCTACTGTTTCAGCTGTGCAATTTGCTCTCTCATTGTAACTGTAGAACCTGTGCCTTTCATAGTACATATGACTTTTACTGTTTCTGTCTGGATCTATTTCAGTGTCCATAATATTATGTTATTGTCTTACTGTGTCTCTGTCAGTGTCTCTAAGGGTACGGGGACCATGTCCTCCATAGTCTGCCTGTCTAAAGGTGTGGCAGCAGTGAAGAAGGTGCCCGTGAGGGTTGTCATTGACCAATCCCAGGTGTCCACTAACAAAATGTTCCACTACAAGAGCAACCCTGTGATCACTGAGATAGGGCCTGCCTGCAGCTTCCGAAGGTAGGCCATACAAATGGATACTAGCCACTAGGCATCATCTGTGTGCTTCTGGGCCTAGCTGACTGACCTGCAAATGTTGCTGACCAAGAAGACAGTGATAAGTCAAATGTATTCACTGCAGTGCCTACACTTTTAGCTGAGGGAAAACATGCTGAGCAGGAAATGTGCAATCTCTCTAGAGGCAATGAGGTAAACCTAAGTGAGGATGTGATTAGCCAACAGAAATAAACAAGCTAAGACCTGTTGTGTAACAATGCTGTGCCTTTTCTGGGTCCCATTTCAGGTGACTGGCACAACCATTTGAATAATAATAGAGAATAAACTGCAAATAGTGCTGGTTTCTCTGGTTTCTACAGTCAGCAACGTTGACCTCTAACACCAAGTCTCCATGTGTTTGTTTTTCTCTTTGTTCAACCCTGTGATTAAGTGGATCCAAGATCATCATCAAAGGCAAAAATCTGGACTCTGCACACAAAACTGTGATCCACTACAAATCCACCAAACTGAAGAAGTATCTGCATCGTGTAAGTTATCCTGCAGGGGCTCACAACTCTGGGCTTCATAAACCTATGATGGGGGTAATATTCATTAAATGCCAGTCTTTGATTTGATTTGATTAAATGACCCCAGAGTACTGTTATTGACACTATTTGATGTGTTGAACATAACCCAGGTCTGCAGCGGCACAGCAAACGCCACGCATATGGAGTGCTTTGCCCCTGTCTTCCCCAGAAATGAGACAGACAAGGGCTCAATCAATGTCAGCATGGACGGGGCCATCAATCTGGCGACGAAGAACTTTGAATACCAACCAGACGCCAGCATCACCCCCTTTGAGTATGAAGGCAACGTACTGAGCCTGAGCCCTGGACAGACTGAGGTTTCACTGCATGTACGTTCACAATCATACACACAGGACTCAGCTTTGAAGAGAGCCAGTTACGTAGTCAGTCAGTCAATCAATCATCATTGTTTTCAACCATTACAGTAACTCTAGATTAACCAATTGGTTGATGGGTAAATGTAACCACAATTTTTGTTGTATAAGTAGTGTAAGTAGTTGATTTCTTAGGTACCAGTGGGCAAAGCTGGTTGAACTGACTTCATTGCAACCAGTTTCCAACTGAAACAGTGTGTAATCTGGTTTTAAAGATGTCATTTCAAGCAGCAATATTCAAGCTCCAATAAATTCCTCATGAAGGGTTTTTCCATGTTCTGCAGCACAACAAGCTAAGCATGGTGAGCCTCTGCATGGAGATCATAATGACCATCGGAGGTGCGAACTGCAGAGTCCAAGTACTGGACAACGAACTGACCTGCAGGATCCCCAAGGATCTCATCATCCCCAGGGAAGGTTCGCCTGTCATGGTGAGCTACTGTAATGGTTAACCTAATTGATCTTAATTTTTAAGAGTCTAAGCCGGGCGGGGGGGGGGGGGCTATTAGCCCATAGAAAGCATTAAATACAAGGGAAAACGAAGTCAAAAAAGAAATCAAAAGGAACTTTGTTGTCTTTCCTATATCTGAGAGATTTAAGAAAGATCAGGAAATTATAAAAAAAAAATAGATATGTGCTTTACACATATTTAACCCTGTTTTTGGGCACTAAACTACTTCCATATACACTCAGTGGCCAGTTTATTAGGTACTACAGACAGTGAGTCACATGGTCATAGTTTATTATATAAAGCAGGCAGACAGACATTGAGCCATTCAGTTACTGTTCGATTGAACGTTAGAATGGGCAAAACGAGTGACCTAAGTGACTTTGAGCGGGGTACGATCGTCGGTTCTAGGCACTCCGGTTCCAATATCTCAAAAACAGCCTCCCTCCTGGGTCTAGGGTTTACCGCGAATGGTGCGACAAACGAAAAACATTCAGCCAGCGGCAGTCCTGTGGACAAAAGAGCTCGTTGATGAGAGAGGTCGAAGGAGAATGGCAAGAATCGTGCGAGCTAACAGGCATTGATATTTGAATTTCTGTTTACTTTCCGAATTAAATGAATTGAAATGGAATTGATCCTAACCCTGTTTTTTTGTCCTAGGTGTTTGTGAATGGGCGTGCCTATGAGGTGGGCACGGTGGTCTTCGTCAACAACACCACCAACGTACTGGTTATCATGTTTGGAATTGTCATTGCGTTGTGTGTTGGTGCTGCCATGGCCTTCATCACCATGAAACATGTGAGGAGGAAGAAGAAAGGTGAGGACCGTTACTCTGTGTGGAAGTCGCTACAAGAAGATGTACTTTCATTTACCAGTACTCTTAAATGATAGCACGGGTTAGACAAACCTAAATTTTTTTATGCCTTTAACAATTGTCATGTAAGCAATAACTTACCATGTGTGCATTTAAGACATTTCATATTTTCTGCTAGGTATCTCAAGTTTTTGAGTATGTACTGTATAAGGCAATGTAATTCATGATGTTGATGAAAACATTTCAGCCAAAGTAGACACTCGTTTAGCAAGGATATTTGTCCGCAGTCGGATAAGCAGCAACCCTGACCAATCCCCCACAGGTGATTATCGACAAGGTGAGATCCTTGGTGTGAACATTTATTATGGTTCATTAATCTTGTGATTCGTATCAATGAATCAATGGTTTCTCTTGCCGTGTCTCCTCTGTACTCCAGAATGGTCCAACCAGGTGAGCCAGAGGACAGGCTCAGGAGGGATAGCCTTACATAGCCTGCTCTACGCTGCCACCTTTGACCCCTCAGCCACGCCTCTGATCTCATTGGAGACCCTGAGACCTGAGCTCCTGGAGGAGGTCAAAGACGTCCTGATCCCAGCCGACAGGCTCAACGTTCACCACAACCAGATCATCGGCAAAGGTATGGTCTGGATAACCCGTTCCAAGATCTGTTTGTGCTGTCTTGCCAACTCCTATGGTCATTGTCATGCCAAACAGATCGGGACCTCCTCAGATACTGACTAAGAAGCAAAATGGGTCTGGCCGTCATATTTATAGAATCCATCTATTCTACTCATTTACCTGTTCATTCTTTTTTTTGTTTTGTTTAAAGTATGTAACTAGACTAGCGCCATATCCCCAAAAACACTGATGTCATTTTGTTGTTATTCAGGTCATTTTGGGACTGTGTACCACGGCTACCTGACAGACAACAATAACCAAGAACAGTTAATCCACTGTGCTGTTAAGTCATTGAACAGTAAGTGGATTCTTCTCATTTTGTTGGGCTGAGCCCTCATGCCATACACCACAGATGACTAGCACAGTTGTTTATGTCCTGCTTGGTACACAGAGTTCAATTCTCCCTCTCTCAGGGATCACAGACCTGGAGGAGGTGGAGCAGTTTCTGAGAGAGGGCATCCTGATGAAGGAGTTCCATCACACCAATGTTCTCTCCCTGCTGGGTATCCTGCTGCCTCAGGAGGGGCTCCCCCTGGTGGTGCTGCCCTATATGAAACATGGAGACCTGCGCCACTTCATACTCTGTGAAAGGAGGGTACGTTAAAGGCCTACTCTTCCTCATACTTCATAATAACAAAGTATAGCCGCTAGTCTGCTCGTCAGAGAGAATATACGTTTATATTGTTCATGAATGACTCCTGTGTCACCTCTCTTCCTCCAGAATCCAACAGTGAAAGACCTGATTGGCTTTGGGCTACAGGTTGCCAAAGGGATGGAGTACCTGGCCCAGAAGAAGTTTGTACACAGAGACCTGGCGGCTCGAAACTGCATGTAAGTGCAGGGCAGCTCTATCACTCGTTAATGTTGTGTTTATGCTATTTCTAAATCCAGTGCCTGGCTGTCCCATCTATAAAGTCTGTCTATTATCTATGGTCTCTTTAGGCTTGATGAAACGTTCACGGTGAAGGTGGCAGATTTCGGAATGGCCAGAGATGTGTTTGACAAGGAGTACTACAGCATCCAGGACCACAGGAAGGCCAAGCTGCCAGTCAAGTGGATGGCCATAGAGAGCCTGCAAACACAGAAGTTCACCACTAAGTCAGACGTGGTGAGTGATTATGACTATTTCAATTTTCTTTTAGCCATTGTATACTGTATCTGTCTTACAGTACGAAAAAGTATGAAAATGGATGCACTCACTACTGTAAGTCGCTCTGGATAAGAGCGTCTGCTAAATTAACCTGGTCCAGGAGGTGCTAAAGATCCAGTTCTTGTAAATGTTTTCTAGCTCTTTATCCCTTGTCTTCACAGTGGTCATTTGGGGTCCTGATGTGGGAGCTGTTGACCAGAGGAGCGAGCCCCTATCCTGAAGTGGACCCCTATGACATCACTCACTTTCTGTTAAAGGGACGCAGGCTGCACCAGCCACAGTTCTGCCCTGATGCTTTGTAAGTGATATAGTGTAAGATCATTTTAACGGGCAGCCGGCGGCACGCGGATCACCCCAATCAAAGTTTCCCATTCCTGATCTACAGCTATTCTATCACAGTCGTTTATAGCTGTTGTTGTTGCATTAGGAACTCTGTCATGGTTGTTGACAGCTGTTGTCATTGTTCTATGCTGTTGTTTCTCTACAGGTACTCCATCATGCTGGAGTGCTGGGACCCGGAGCCAGAGCTCAGGCCTGACTTCCACACGCTGGGCCAGGAGGTGCTAGAGATCCTGTCCTGCCTGGAGGGAGAACACTACATCAGCCTGAAGGTGACCTACGTCAACCTGGACCAGCCAGGGCCTTACCCTGCCCTTACCACCTCTGCTGATGAGGCTGAAGCCTCTGGATCAGACTCAGACAGCGTTGTGTCTAGCTGAGGACCACAGAGCCTCAGGGGTCAACAGAACTGACCGATCCATACCATACCAGAATTTACTGGACCAAACCAGACCAGGACAGGGACAGTAGGGCATGGTCAGAGGGCATGGCTGGGGGGCATGACCATTCACCATAGATGGAGGGCTCCCCCTATTCCCATCCACAACGCAGTGTTAGTACACAGAAATAATTGTTCACTTCTGTTACTCAAGACTGGATTGGTAAGGAATAGAATATTGATTATTGACTAAGAAGACCTTGTGAAATGTGTTTACTTGTGTGAGCATTCACACTGAATTTCAATGTAGTTTCCCCTTCCTTGTGAGTACACAAATTATGACTATATCATATTTGTCTGTACTTTCAATGCACTTGTGTTTTTTTTTTTTTTTTAAGGAAGATTTTCAGGTGAAGAAATTGTATTTATAATGGGACACCAAGTGAACCTTCTCCGTGTCTGAAGCACAGCTGTAAATATGAACAACTGAATGTACAGTATACTGTATGCCTGAAATGTGTATATGTGTTATAATAACTAAGGCAGTGGTTCTTAACCTGGGTTCGATCGAACCCCAGGGGTTCGGTGAGTCAGTCTCAGGGGTTCGGCGGAGGTCAAGACACACACCCGACTCATATGATTCGTGATGACACGCCCCGCTTGGCCATCATTGGCTGCAGGTGATCACGCAACATCGCTTGGCCTATCTGTGCTGCAGGGAATTTGGCGCGCTCAGTAGTCGAGTTGTGACTGTCGTGATGGTACGTCGTGTGATTTCTTTCTTAATATTTTAATCCCTTCATACTATGTCGAGCAAAAAAAGAAAGTGGTCGGACGAATATGTACAATATGGATTCACATGTATAACGGAACGTGATGAGAGTCAGCGTCCTAACTGCATGATTTGCAATGCCAAGTTGAGCAATTCTAGTCTAGCACCGGCAAAACTAAGAGAACACTTCCTTAAGCTGCATGGAGATGGACAATACAAGAACACAACGCTCGCTGAATTCAAGGTCAAGAGAGCCATTTTTCCAATTAAGAAGGGTTCGGTGAATGCGCATATGAAACTGGTGGGGGTCAGTACCTCCAACAAGGTTAAGAACCACTGAACTAAGGACTCTGATTTGAACTTGACATGTTAAATCAGATGGATTTCACATTTGTCAGTCATATTTTTCTAACTTTTTTTTGCTGGCATCCAAAGATATGCCTTAGAGATGGTCATTTGTGTTGATGGTCATTTGATGTATGTTTCTGAATGTGGCCATTGACTGAACTGGTCATTCTCATTGATACTTCTGAGAGGATATTTCAGTGAACCAAACTAGCGTTGTCTATGGTTATCTGCTAGCGTTCTAGTAGATACACATAGACTTCCAGTCATTGCGCTAACGCTAGTTAGAATTGGCTTGCGAAACTACCTCTTACTTCCTTCATACTGGGCACAGAGACATAAAATTGGTACCCATAAATGAATCTGAAGTAGATACAAAATATCCCTTTTAAGGGGCAATCTGCAAATGGTATATCCATTTGTGTATTTTTAAATTAACAATATATACACCTTAACTTTCCAAAAATATAATTATAAATGCCTAATGAGCTTAGATCAACGTTTATGCCCCTTCCGAACCCATAATAGATAGTTTTACTCTATTGTTTGTAAACAATGTAATCGTAAAGAAACACTGTCACCGTATAGCGTCAAGACATGGTTAAATCTATACTATCCTTGCATCTATAGCGCAGACCATGAATTTTAGGGTGGTTACAATTCTGTTTTGTTGTTGTTTGAACTGCAGATTGTCCCTTTAACTCTGAGGTATAAGTATGCAACCCATATCTTACTGCTTGTTAGTCTTTAAAACCACCACTAGATGTCAGCAAAAACCTTTGCCGCCAGTCCTTATGCTGCAGTATCCTGCACCTCATGAGACCACGGCACAGACAAGACCTTTGTTACAACAGTCTATGCTCCGGGATTATGAAACTGAAAGTTGATGAGAAGGGTGTTTATGCTTGGTTATGATTGGCACTGGCAGACTGTTGTCGGTCTCTTAAATGGCACTGAAATCTCACTCCCCGTATCCTCTGTTCATTTCTTTGATTTCAGTCGGTAGATGCGGATTCAGTCACCTCCAACTGTGTTTGTCTTGTTGGTGGTTTCTGGTGGATTTAGAAACACCAATCAGAAAACACAAGTCTGAATGTTTGTTTCAACATGAGGATAGTGAAATATTCGATTTTAAACGCAGCCAATCTCAGATGGTTTCTGTACAGTAGCTATGAATAGTGTTCATGAGAGATAGATTTTGGTTTATTGGCTATACTGAAGGGTTCTAAGTATTTCATAGACTTATCTGACCTCTCTCCTCTGAGCCTCTCACTGAGTTGAGCTGGAGATATTCTCACTGTGGAGATGATGATAGGTTTACATGTGTTAAACAGCATCACATTGTGTGTTACGCACGTGGGTGTGCACGTGAGTGTGTGTGTGTGTGTTAATGTTAACCTTTTCTATTGGTAGGGTCTTCGATCAAAAACATAATTATTATTTTGACCAAAGGGTAAAATAATATGTTCATTGTGTAGATAATCCTCTAAGAAAACCAATGGTCCAAACCATTGGTCCAAACCAGGACGTCTTTGAAAAAGTGGTCAAAAATAAGGAAAATTGCACCACTTCTTGTCAACTAGGCTAGATGCTGTGCGAGGATTAAGGTTAAGGCTCACTTTCCCGTTTAACCAGTCATCTTTCTTCTCAAATCCATAGGACATAAAACAATATACAGTAGAGGTAAGATAGATATTGATTTTGAAAGATGGCATGTAGTATTTTCTTATTTTAGTATACACTTTCCATATGAATGCGAAGTTCCTGTCCTTTTTCGAAGATTTCTCACTGAAAACAAGTATCTCTTTGAAATGTCATCGGAGCACTAAGTGTACCACAAGCTTTTGTATTTTCAAAGCCTTGTACATTTAATTCAGCTCGTCATGCTAATTTAGCTTTTTGTGACCCGCGGACACCACTTTGAAGACACGTAAAATCCTCAAATGTTTCTGCAAGAAAGCTGCACGGCTCTGTCAACCGAGCTCAGTGCTTATTATCGGATGCATTAGGTGGAAACCCTACAATTGGGCACTCAGCTTCCTCAGTGGTCTTCAGAGAGAAAAAGTTTGAGGAGACCACCACAGTATATCGTATTACAACTTCTTATTTTGACAGAATGCAAAATAGGTAAAGCTTGGTATAAAGGGCTTTTATATAAACAGTTATGTAAACGTGTTATACAGTGTTGTAGGCTGCAGTACTGATTCATGCTTTTCTGTGGGTACATGGTCCTTGAGACAAGTGTTTTTTAATTCAATCTGGAATGACGATCAGAGAAATTGGCTGGCCTGCTAATGCTGTAATGACTGGTGTACTAGCTGTCCTGTTAAGCAGCCAAGGAAAGCAAGCCATTTGCACTCACGGAATGTTGATGCAGAGTAATTTTCCATCACTCCTGCAGTGCTTTTTCTTCAGTGTTGTTCTTTGGGTGTAGGTAATTGTAACCCAAGCAGGTTAGTTTGCAGGTGAGGGGGATCTTGAAAGGTTGGATGGGAGGCAGGGAGAGAGGGAGGGAGTAGGAGGTGGATGGTGAACTGAGCTGGGCTTGAGGCTTCATCAGAGCCTCCTCCCCAGCTCTACTCTGTGCAGGTGGAGGAGAAAGGAACACTGTCAGGGTCTTGTGTTCTGACTGTCAGGGCCCTACCAGGATGAGATATCCAGCCTCCTGCACTATCTTTTTGGGGGGGGGGGTTTACAATGACCAGCCTAGATTGGACTCTACTGCAAAGGGCGAGCTAAGAATGTAGCATTGCTTAAAGCTATTGATTTAACAGCATGTTACCTGAATGAATGGGTTTTTACTATAAAGGTAATAGCTGCTCACATTTTAACACTTTAAAGGGCCATCTAAAAGGTTTTTAAAAAGCTCAGAAAAGCTGCAAAGAAAAGGGCAACGGGGAATTGAATTCTGTATAATGGTAAATGATCCAAATGATCTCTGTTCTGTTATGATCAATGGGCCTCAGGACTCTTGCATGGTCCCCGGTATTAAACTTATGCTGAGTCCCTCTCTTTCACCATCACCTAAAGGCACACTTAAGAAAAACTAGAAGATTAATCAAAATCGAATTATTTCTTTATGCAGAAAAATGTAGCTGGGTCATTCCTACCGTGCGGTGCCATTTGGACCTCAACTTTTGGGGTAAAAAGGTATACAGTACCGTTCAAAAGTTTGGGGTCACTTAGAAATGTCCTTGTTTTTGAAAGAAAAGCACAAATTTATCAGAAATACAGTGTAGACATTGTTAATGTTGTAAATGACTATTGTAGCTGGAAACGTCAGATTTTGTTATGGAATATCTACCAAGGCGTACAGAGGCCCATTATCAGCAACCATCACTCCTGTTTTCCAATGGCACGTTGTGTTAGCTAATGCAAGTTTATCATTTTAAAAGGCTAATTGATCATTAGAAAACCATTTTGCAATTATGTTAGCACAGCTGAAAACTGTTGTCCTAATTAAAGAAGCAATAAAACTGGCCTTCTTTAGACTAGTTGAGTATCTGGAGCATCAGCATTTGTGGGTTCGATTACAGGATAAAAATGGCCAGAATCAAATAACTTTCTTCTGAAACTCGTCAGTCTATTCTTGTTCTGAGAAATTAAGGCTATTCCATGCAAGAAATTTTCAAGAAACTGAATATCTCGTACAACACTGTGTACTACTCCCATCACAGAACAGCGCAAACTGGCTCTAACCAGAATAGAAAGAGGAGTGGGAGACCCCGGTGCACAACTGAACAAGAGGACAAGTACATTAGAGTGTCTAGTTTGAGAAAGAGACGCCTCACAAGTCCTCAACTGGCAGCTTCATTAAATAGTACCCACAAAACAGCAGTCTCAAAGTCACCAGTGAAGAGGTGACCCCGGGATGCTGGCCTTCACTGGCTCCTTAACAGCATTGCCACTCTGCATAGACATGAACCCGTCTGAAACTAAGGGTTCATACACATCTGATTCAGAATCTTGTTTAGGAGATACACCAATCCCAACCAGAGACTTAATGGGCTGGAGTGCTCCCACAAGAAGAAACAGCTTTTCTCTCTCTAATTTTTGTTTCAATTTAAAACACTGAGAGACAATGTGTCCTTTCTCATGGAAGTCATGACAAACTGATGGATACGAAAAAACTGTTTTCTGCCGATCTTTATCTTTGGGCGCTGTAGAAATGGACTGAAATCTTGCAGTAGGATGTGACTTCTCTGGATTGCTTTTTTGCGTAGGGATAACTACTGGGTGCTTTGTTTGTGAAGATAAAGGAATGTTTTTCCAGAAATCTAAATAGGGTTAGCCAACTAAAGCTGTTGACCCTCTGCATCTGTCAAGACAACTGGAGCACTGGGCCAGCCACTCTTAAATATCACCTGGGCCAGCGGCACCTTCCCACTAACGAGATGGCAACCAGCACAGGTGTAACACCTACTGAGTAATGAGGTGACACCAATCGGCGCACCCTATGTGCGAACATACTATATGTGCTAAAGTCCAACCTCAACTTAAATAGAAAAACCAAAACCTGTAACAGTTCTCTCCCTGGACTCTGTAGCAGGTCCAGATTGGATGCATGTAGACACTGTCCCATTACTGAGAATATCCTAGATCCGTATACGAAATTAAGGACATGTGTAGCTGGAGCACGTCTACTCCTTCTATCGAATAAAATGTCAGATATCCAGAAATATACAGATAATGATATCCCCTGATAATGACCCTTTTCACCCAGCGAACGCCAATTGGCTAATGGCCAACAAGCTTCGTCAACCATAAACTTAAAGTACAGCTATCATGAAAAGCTATATTAATAGGTTGCTTTTTATAAATATTTGTGTTGTTGTTACATTTAATTGCTGAAAATGCTGTTATTGAGGTAATTTTCTTAGTTGGCGATGTCAGAGGTTCCACATATGTGGGCGAAGTCATATATCAGGGATGATAAACGCATTTCCCACTAGTAATTACCAGTTGGTGGGCTGATCAGGGAGATTTTACCCAGTCGTATGTGATAAATTCCCACTTCCCACTTTGGTTGTGAAAGCATGATTAGGTACATTCATTACTGTACTTTGAAATGTAGGCTGGGGCATTATGCTGGCGGGGGTTCATTAGCATATTTGGGGGCATGGTCTAAAATATGTTGTATTTGTGCCAACAGTCAGTGTACATGTTGTACCAGTTTAAGTGGTTTAATTGTTATGCTGATGAAGGTTAAGCATCTCTTTTGACTATGAGTTCTGCAGTCTTGTAAGGACTTATGACAATCAGGAGCTGCACTGTTAAGAGGTTATTGTGCTTCTTTCAAAAGCTGGATCACAGGAAGTTCATGTTTAATTTTCATTAACTTGCTATCAACTAGTTGCAAGTGGGTCAATGTAAAATTCACAGTAGTTTACTGTAGAGATTGCAACACACTTGCTGACAGTCTGGTAGGTAAGAGCATATTTAAATAATATAATGACTAGCTATGAATGAAATATCATACTTCACAATCACATGCAATATTTCAGCCTTAAAAAACCCTGTAGAACTGATAGTATACAAGCTTAATGTTCAGGAACAGACCACATTTACTGGGATAAAATGAACCAGATTCCTTCTCATGGGAGAGCAAAAAGAGTTGACTGAAGCCACTCCTTGAATAAGACACTTCTGCAATCTTCTGATAGGATGCTGCTGCTACAGTATGCTGCCAACCAGCAGGTGATGTGCATGTTGTCAACAGAAACGTCAGTGAAGGCACTGTAGGTTACTGCCAAAGATGACAAATTCTGTAAGGATCTATGTGTAGCTGGAGCAGAGGAGTCAGGCGCAGGACAGCAGAGATGAGTAAATAAAAGTAACTTTACTCAAAATACAAGAGAATTACCAAGCCCACAATACGGACCACAATACAACAAACAATCACTCACAAACAAACATGGGGAACAGAGGGTTAAATAATAAACAGGTAATTGGGTGAGTGAAACCAGGTGTGTAAGACTTAAGACAAAACAAATGGAAAATTAAAAGTGGATCGGCGGTGGCTAGAAGGCCTGCGACGTCGACTGCCGAACGCCGCCCGAACAAGGAGAGGGACCGACTTCGGCGGAAGTCGTGACAAATTCACAGCATCTTCTGTCAATATATGGCCATTAAATTACTGGAAAATGCACAATAACCTCTTTACAATACAGGCTATTACTGACACATTCTCTTGCAAACTTTGCAGAACAGTGTCAAAGAAAGGGGTTGCTCAACATGCATCAGCATAACCATCAAATACTTCCACAGACAGTTGGCACAAATGCACACATTTATCCACGCCCCAACCAGTACATTGACCCCTACCTATATTGATGACTTATAGTGAAAAATCTCCCATACGTGTGTAGCTGTGAAGTGAACCTTTGCCATTTTTTGTACCCCAGGGAACAAAACTTTACCCTAACCATACTCTTATTTTTTGAGTGTGTTAATTCTTAACATTTCCCCTTAGATAGACAAGCTACAAAGTCAAATTTGGCTGTATTGTAAAAATTCATGAAAACAAACATTTTCTTTTTGGTCTTAATTTAAGGTTAGGGTTAGGCATTAGGGTTAGCAGTGTGGTTAAGGATAGTGTTAAGGTTAGGTTTAAAATCTGATTTCATGACTTTGTGTCTGTGCTAGTTGACCAATCTGCAGAGCTGCCTCCAGGACAAGTATTAGAGTTTGTTTGTCACATACATTGTTTTAGTGAGTAACAACTGTGTTGTTATTTGTGACCGATCGCCTCGATTTGGTCTTATGTAGCAAAATATGAAATTGTGGTTTTTACATTGAATAAAAGTAGAGACTCCGAGCTAGAAAATGGTATATCATACACTGCAGTTGAGGAACAATGGGAAAGTATTTCTGCTTTGAAAGTCGATAAACTTGTAACCCTACTTTTGAGAAAATGTCCCTTGAATTTTTTGGTACACCTACTGGAGAGCTCTTCTTTGTCTACACCCATTCAGCATCGTTCACGCCCTCTTAAGCCTTAGTCCCACCCATCTTTTTAAGGATTCATATGTGAGGCCACGTGAAAAACAAAATCAACATTTATTTGTCACATGCACAGGATACAGAAGGCGTAAACGGTTCAGTGATAGTACTTGCATTCTAGCAATTTCACACACAGAAAGTGTCCTGGTAAATATATTTTATAAATATTTTATTGTTATTAGATGACGCTTACCCGACACACTTGTCTAAATTGATGGGTCGTGTGAAGGAAATGCTATAATCACCCCTCATCCACATCAAGCTAAGTGGATGGGTCACTATTGTCTAGACATGTACACATATTCATGAAATACAATCGATGGCTGTAACCACCCCCAGACACACCTGCTAATTTTATGGGTCATGTAATAATCCATCCAGTGTATCTGGGTAAGCATCATCTAATAATGATAAAATATTCATACAGTGTATTTATCTGGACACTTTCAAATTTGTTTACATCCCTGTTAGTGAACATTTCTCTTTTGCCAAGAAAATCCATCCACCTGACAAGTGTGGCATGTCAAGAAGCCGATTAAACAGCATGATCATTACACAGGTGCACTATAAAATGTGGCCTCTCAAAAGGCCACTCTAAAATGTACAGTTTTGTCTAACAACACAATGCTACAGATGTCTCAAGTTTTGAGAGAGCATGCAATTGGCATGTTGACTGCAGGAATTTCCACCAGAGCATTGAATGTTAATTTCTCTACCATAAGCCCCTTCCAACGTCGGTTTAGAGAATTTGGCATTACGTCAAATTGGCCTCGTAACTGTAGTCCACGTGTAACCACACCAGCCCAGGACCTTCGGCTTCTTCACTTGTGGGATCATCTGTTACCAGCCAGGTGGACAGTCGATGAAACTGAGGAGTATTTCTGTCTTTAATAAATCCCTTTTGTAGGGAAACACTTATTCTGATTGGCTGGGCCTGGCTTCCAAGTGGTGGGCCTATGCCCACCCATGTCAGCGCCTCTGCCCAGTCATGTAAAATCCATAGATTAGGGCCTAATTCATTTATTTCAATTAACTGATTTTCTTATATGAAACTGTAACTCAGTAAAAGCGTTGAAATTGTTGCATGTTGCGTTTATATTTTTGTTCAGTATGTATACTGTAAATAATATTGGTCTATCTGTTAAAACTTACAATATTAATCTCATTCATGCAACACCATTATGTATGCCATTATCCCAACTGTAGACCAGGTGTTGTTAGAGCTGCAATCTGACTTTGTTGCTTTACGAAAATCCCTGGTTGGTTTAAAACGTGCACTTCATGTGGACAAGACTAAATATATGTTGTTCTCTAATACTTGCAAAATATTTTCTGATGGATTACTGTACATATTTGTTAATTGAATGTTTCTCCCAGCGATCGGGTTCCGGCATATAAATATCTGGGCATTTGGATGGACAAGAATTTAATGTTTAAAAAACATACTGATGAGCTAGTTAAAAAGCTAAGATTTAAAGTGGGCTTCTTTTTTAGAAATAGATCTTGCCTCTCCCTAAACAACAGGGAGCAGATTGTACAGTCAACTTTCCTGCCAGTTCTTGACTATGGTGACACCATTTACCAGAATGCAGTAGCCACTACTCTTAAACATTTGGATGCCATCTACCATAGTGCCTTTCTGCTTTATCACTGGTGACAGTTTTAATATGCATCAAAGCATCCTGCATCAAAGGATTGTCTGGTCCTCATGAAAGTCTTGTAGATCACTTCACTATTCCCTTTTAGTTTACACAGCTACACTACACAAGCTTCCAACTTACTTAACTTAGTTATTTCTTGAAGTATAAAAAAAATAATTTTAAAGAGTTTTTTTATTGGTATGTCCGTGTTGAATTTGTTGTCCTCAGGGCACCATTGAAAATTAGACCCTGGTCTCATTGGGCTCCCGATTAAATAAAAATAAAATAAATAAAATACATTCTGTAGGGGTAGACATGAGCGTTAAGGGCTTGGAGGTAGACTAACGTTAAAGGGAATGTACACTTCACAGATCATTGACACAGGAGGACCTCTTAAGTAAGTCAACAAATCATTTGGAGCAGATTTGGTGGTGAATGCTAAAAATACTTCTTCCTATCTTTCAGGTTACCAGAAATTTCCCAAGAAGGTAGGATTCCTCCACCGTCTTTGGGGGGCCCTGAAGTGAGTCACCTGTGGCTGCTTTAGACGTGCTAGAGCAAGACCAAGCCTGGACTAAAATACAGGCATTGTTATACAGTCAAAATACATCGGTTATTGTTTTGTTAAATGCATTATTGTATTGATATGCATAAATGTTCTATTCATTTATACCCACTCTTTTGTTGCTGCGAATTTTCCTGCACAGCAGGAAATACAAACTTGTAGTCTAAGTTTTAAAAGGCTTCTAAAGTTTGTGATTTACACTTTAAAATGTCAGACTTGATTTACCCTAACAAAAAATGTATCAATCCGTGCAAAAAAAAATCATTTAATTCTAATCCATATAATAATGTCCTGTTGCTGCAGGATTATTTTTCTGCTTTAGCAAACTGGCTCAAATTAAGATCCTATATTCGTATGCTGCTTTAAAATTAAGCATAATTTCATTTAACAGATAAGATGTAACGGTTGTCGTCGGGAATGGAGGACCAAAACGCAGCAGGAATGTGGATGCTCATCTTGTATTTTATTATAAATAAAGGTAAACACCAAAATAACAAACAAGGAAAGAACGCACGAACAACAAAACAGTCTTGTCAGGCTCACACTCAGCAAAACAAGAAACAATCTCCCACAAACACTAACCCAAACAATTACCCATATATAGGACTCTCAATCAGACGCAACGACCTGCACATAGAAATACACCAACCCCGAAAGAACATAGAAGTACAAAACATAGAACATAAACCAAAACCCGGAAATAATCAATCAAACGCCCTACTAAATAAACCATCACCCCGAAACAAAATACCCTCTGCCACGTCCTGACCAAACTACAATAACAAATAACCCTTATACTGGTCAGGACGTGACATAAGATGACACTATTTTCATAATTTGTCAGTAGTTCTAGATGCATCACTACACACCATGATAGAGGATCATCAACATCATAATTGGATAATGTAATATAAAGTGTTACCTTCAATTATTATAATTTTTTTTATTTAACCTTTATTTAACTATGTGAGTCAGTTAAGAAGAAATTCTTATTTACAAAGATGTCTTACACCGTCCAAACCCAGACGACGCTGGGCCAATTGTGTCCGGCCCCACTCATGGCCGGTTGTGATACAGCCCACAAACACCCTATAGATAAAGTAAATGGCTAATCTTAGAAGTACACGTAGCATAAGAAAACAAAACACTTGATTTTCCATCATTATTCATTATTTTCAATGTTTGTCATGACTGTATTTTTGTCCAAACTGGGAGGCCAGTGTTTATTTTGGGTATACTGTTAGCTCAGAAATATTTCAGAACGTGTATGTACTGCACTGCACCACTCTGGTACGGAAACGCCCCAGGAGAATTCAAGATAATAAAAATAATTCAAGAGCCTTTGTTAAGGTTCACCTTGGATCTGCTTTGAGTTGGTTGTGTGTATGGTATGTATGAGGCTCTGGGATTTGTGTGGTCTTGAAAGTTTCTATCGCCACTAAATCTACACCGCTGACAGTCTCAGAGTTTAAAACCTGTTAGGGATAGGGGGCAGTATTTTCACGGACGGATAAAAAACGTACACGATTTAATCTGGTTACTACTCCTGCCCAGAAACTAGAATATGCAAATAATTTGTAGATTTGGATAGAAAACACTCTACAGTTTCTAAAACTGTTTGAATGGTGTCTTGTGAGTATAACAGAACTCATATGGCAGGCCAAAACCTGAGAAGATTCTATACAGGAAGAGCCCTGTCTGACAATTTGTTCTCCTACTAGGGCATCTCTATCAAAAATACAGCATCTCTGCTGTAACGTGACATTTTTTAAGGCTTCCATTGCCTCTAGGAAGGCGCCAGAAAGTGGAATGAGAGTTCTGCAGTCTCTGGGCGAAAAACTGCAGGGGTTTTTGTAAGTGGTCCTTCTGAGGAAAAGACAATGACACTGGTGCGCGCGTGCACAAGACGACTCCATTTTTTTCTTTCAGTGTTTGAACGAATACAACGTCTCCCGGTTGGAATATTAACGCTATTTTACGAGAAAAATCGCATAAAAATGGATTTTAAACAGCGTTTGACATGCTTCGAAGTACGGTAATGGAATATTTTGAAATTTTTTGTCACGAAACGCGCCGGCGCGTCACCCTTCGGATAGTTACCTGAACGCATGAACAAAACGGAGCTATTTAAATATAACTATGGATTATTTTTAACCAAAACAACATTTGTTGTTGAAGTAGAAGTCCTGGGAGTGCATTCTGACGAAGAACAGCAAAGGTAATCCAATTTTTCTTATAGTAAATCTGAGTTTGGTGAGGGCCAAACTTGGTGGGTGTCAAATTAGCTAGCCGTGATGGCTGATCTATGTACTCAGAATATTGCAAAATGTGCTTTCACTGAAAAGCTATTTTAAAATCGGACACCGCGATTGCATAAAGGAGTTCTGTATCTATCATTCTTAAAATAATTGTTATGTATTTTGTGAACGTTAATCGTGAGTAATTTAGTAAATTCACCGGAAGTTTTCGGTGGGTATGCTAGTTCTGAGCATCACATGCTAATGTAAAAAGCTGGTTTTTGATATAAATATGAACTTGATTGAACAAAACATGCATGTATTGTATAACTTAATGTCCTAGGAGTGTCATCTGATGAAGATCATCAAAGGTTAGTGCTGCATTTAGCTGTGGTTTTGGTTTTTGTGACATATATGCTTGCTTTGAAAATGGCTGTGTGATTATTTTTGGGAGGGTACTCTCCTGACATAATCTAATGTTTTGCTTTTGCTGTGAAGCCTTTTTGAAATCGGATAGTGTGGTTAGATTAACGAGAGTCTTGTCTTTAAAATGGTGTAAAATAGTCATATGTTTGAGAAATTGAAGTTTTAGCATTTTTTTAGGTGTTTGTATGCTGGAATGGACCAAGGTGCATTCCAGCATGGACCAAAGTGCAGCGGAATGGACCAAGGTGCAGCGGGTTGAGTGCTCATAATTAAACTTTTAATGTGAACACTTATAACCAACAAAACAAGAAAACAACGAAAAACAGTCTTGAAGGCAACATACAGCAATATAAGAACAATCTCCCACAAAAACCCCTATGAAAGCAAACTCCTAATTATAGGACCTTCAATCAGAAGCAACGATTACCAGCTGCTTCCAATTGAAGGTCCAACCCCAATAAACTAAACATAGAACTACAATAGACTAGACAGAACATAGAACTATACTAACATAGAACAATACAAAAAACCCCGGAATACATAAACCAAACACCCCTCTACATACACATACAACCCGAACCATGTAAAACAAATACCCCTGCCACGTCCTGACCAAACTACAATAACAAAATAACCCCTATAATGGTCAGGACGTGACACTCAAACTAAATTGTTTGGAAGAAAATGGACACCAAACAAGTTTCGTTTTTAGTCACTAAAGTGCATGTCAGTTGCACATTCAGTTTAATATTAGTGGTGGCTTGAAGCCTCTCCTCTCTCAGACCTTTTCTTTTTAGTTCTTATCGTCTGTGGGCTTTGGCACCTTCTTCATCTACTTGTTTTCTGAAATCAATTTGCTATTTATCCTTGAGCTAGTGTATCAGCAGCAGACACCTGAATGTAAGTGCAGGATTTTTCCTCTCTCCCTACCTACAGTATCTCCTCCATTGTTGCCTACTATTAAGGAGACGATGTCAAACTCTGAAAGGTCAGAGAGAGAGAGAGAGATGGCATGTGTGTTCTCTTCCCCACTCTGCCAGTAAATGTGTCCACAGATGAGGAGAAATTGAAAAGCAAAGGATTTGCAGAGCATTGAAAGAGGCTTTGGAGACTCAAGGCCATGCAAGGCACATAGCGGACTGAGCATGTTAAAAAAACAGTGATTTTTATCATCCTGCAATTCACTGGGCCACAATGTCCAACAGTGAGGATAAAGGAAATGCTCAAAATATGTTTTTCAGGATTCATGTGCTTTTCAGGATTCATGTCAAATTGCTAAAATACATAGCTACATAGATTATACGTATTTCTTGTCCTTTGTGGAAATCTTACAGAAGAATGTCAATGGTATGACATATTCTAACAGATTAAGCTTTTTCGTTATATACAGTTGAAGTCGGAAGTTTACATACACCTTAGCCAAATACATTTAAACTCAGTTTTTCACAATTCCTGACATTTAATCCTTGTAAAAATTCCCTGTCTTGGGACAGTTAGGATCACTACTTTATTTTAAGAATGTGAAATGTCAGAATATTAAAAGAGAATGATTTATTTCAGCTTTTATTTCTTTCATCACATTCCCAGTGGGTCAGAAGTTTACATACACTCAATTAGTATTTGGTAGCATTGCCTTTAAATTGTTTAACTTGGGTCAAACTTTTCAGGTAGCCTTCCACAAGCTTCCCACAATAATTTGGGTGAATTTTGGCCCATTCGTCCTGACAGAGCTGGTGTAACTGAATCAAGTTTGTAGGCCTCCTTGCTCGCACACACTTTTTCAGTTCTGCCAACAAACTATCTATAGGATTGAGGTCAGGGCTTTGTGATGGTCACTCCAATATCTTGACTTTGTTGTCCTTAAGCCATTTTGCCACAACTTTTGTCCATTTGGAAGACGCAATTGCGACCAAGCTTGCTGAGCGCCATTTCAGGTTATGTCGATATAGGACTCATTTTACTGTGGATATAGATACTTTTGTACCTGTTTCCTCCAGCATCTTCACAAGGTCCTTTGCTGTTGTTCTGGGATTGATTTGCACTTTTCACACCAAAGTACGTTCATCTCTAGGAGACAGAACGCATCACCTTCCTGAGCGGTATGGCGGCTGCGTGGTCCCATGGTGTTTATACTTGCGTACTATTGTTTGTACAGATGAATGTGGTAACTTCAGGCGTTTGGAAATTCCTCCCAAGGATGAACCAGACTTGTTTTTCTGAGGTCTTGGCTGATTTCTTTTGATGTTCCCATGATGTCAAGCAAAGAGGCACAGAGTTTGAAGGTAGGCCTTGAAATACATCCACAGGTACACCTCCAATTGACTCAAATGATGTCAATTAGCCTATCAGAAGCTTCTAAAGCCAAGACATCATTTTCTGGAATTTTCCAAGCTGTTTAAAGGCACAGTCAACTGATTGTATGTAAACTTCTGACCCACTGGAATTGTGATACAGTGAATTTTACAATAGTTGGAAAAATTACTTGTGTCATGCAGAAAGTAGATGTCCTAACCGACTTGCCAAAACTATAGTTTGTTAACAAGAATTGTGTGGAGTGGTTGAAAAATTAGTTTTAATGACTCCAACCTATGTGTATGTAAACTTCCGACATCAACTGTATATTTTCAACGGATATTGCATATATTTTCATCACACCATACTGATAATACATACAGGTAGACAAGTGTTCTCAGTTAAAACAAACAAACAAGAAGACAGACAGATTTACACAGGCAAAAAATTTATTCTCTGCCTGGAGCGATTCTCAGTCCTCCTCTGGGCTTACATCGGCATCAATAATGTATTGTATTGACTTTACACATACATTAGGAAATTAATTTCTCATAGGGCTTGTGACGTCATGCGTGTTACAGTACCAACTCGTATAGTCATACACATACATACAGTACAAACATAAATTAAGTATAATAAAGCCTACCACCAGCACATGCAAGCATGCACAGTATACATTATGCAAAATACATACAGTATAATTCCAATACTGTAAGTCCACTACCAACTCATGAGGTACATTAGCTAAATTAGATAGTATCCAGTGATGTAAATACCAACCCATATTTCTAGGAAATATGTTCCTATAGAACTTGTTTTTGAATTGTGGATGCAAGGTAAGTGATCATTTATTATTTTCTAGGACTGTGTTTGCACCATTATTCACTGTCAAATGAATTATCACACTAATAGTTTTTCCCATGCCTAAGTGGCAACAGTAAAACAACATCACGGAACCATCAGCCTGTTTATGTCTTTAGGATAGTTAATTGGCTGTCGATGTTATATCACATTACAGTCTTGATTTGGTCTCATTTATTGTAATCAATTTAACCTCACTAGGGTAGGGGGGAGCATTTGAAATTTTGGATGAAAAGCATGCCCAAAGTAAACTGCCTGCTTCTCAGGTCCAGAAGCTAGGATATGCATATAATTGGTAGATTTGGATTTGGATAGAAAACACTCTAAAGTTTCCAAAACTGTTAAAATAATGTCTGTGAGTATAACAGAACTGATATGGCAGGCGAAAACCTGAGGAAAATCCATCCAAGAAGTGCCTTTATTTTGAAAAGCCTATCCACCATACAACGACTTATGACGCAGTTCACGATCTCTATGCCTTCCACAACATGTGGCCAGTCTTTAGGCATTGTTTCAGGCTTTTACTCTTAAAAATTAGGGAGAAACAGCACTTTCAATGAGTGGACAGTGGAAATGTCCAGACATGAAGCAAGCGCATGACCGGGAGTGCCTTTCTTGTTTCTCCATTTCTATTGATGAAGATATTGTCCGGTTGAATTATGATCGATTACTTATGACAAAAACAACTTGAGGATTGATTATAAACACCGTTTGACATGTTTCTATGAACCTTTAACCTCCCTAGTCAACAGCCAGTGGAATCGATTGGCGCAAAATACAAATACCTCATAAATGCTATAACTTCAATTTCTCAAACATATAACTATTTTACACCATTTTAAAGACAAGACTCTCGTTAATCAAGTTCATATCAATCAAGTTCATATTTATATCAAAAACCAGCTTTTTACATTAGCATGTGATGTTCAGAACTAGCATACCCACCGAAAACTTCCAGTGAATTTACTAAATTACTCATGATAAACGTTCACAAAATACATAACAATTATTTTAAGAATTATAGATACAGAACTCTTTTATGCAATCGCTATGTCCGATTTTAAAATAGCTTTTCGGCGAAAGCACATTTTGCAATATTCTGAGTACATAGCCCAGCCATCACGGCTAGCTAATTTGACACCCACCAAGTTTGGCCCTCACCAAACTCAGATTTACTATAAGAAAAATTGGATTACCTTTGCTGTTCTTCGTCAGAATGCACTCCCAGGACTTCTACTTCAACAACAAATGTTGTTTTGGTTCCAAATAATCCATAGTTATATCCAAATACCGCCGTTTTGTTCATGCGTTCAGGTAACTATCCGAAGGGTGACGCGCGAGCGCATTTCGTGACAAAAAATTTCAAAATATTCCATTACCGTACTTCGAAGCATGTCAAACGCTGTTTAAAATACATTTTTATGGGATTTTTCACGTAAAATAGCGATAATATTCCAACCGGGCGACGTTGTATTCATTCAAACGCTGAAAGAAAAAAATGGAGGATTCTCATGAACGCGCATCTCCAGTGTCACTGTCCCCAGCCTGACCAGTAACAAACAGAGCTGCTGTTTTTCGCCCAGAGACTGCAGACATCTCATTACACTTTCTGGCGCCTTCTGAGAGCCAATGGAAGCCTTAGAAAATGTCACGTTACAGCAGAGATGCTGTATTTTTGATAGAGATGCAACAGAAGGATAACAAATTGTCAGACAGGGCACTTCCTGTATGGAATCTTCTCAGGTTTTGGCCTGGCATATGAGTTCTGTTATTGTCACAGACACCATTCAAACAGTTTTAGAAACTTTAGAGTGTTTTCTATCCAAATCTACTAATTATATGCATATTCTAGTTTCTGGGCAGGAGTAGTAACCAGATTAAATCGGGTACGTTTTTTATCCGGCCATGAAAATACTGCCCCCTATACCATAACACGTTAACTGCTTACTACACGACATACACTTAGAATTACTTTCTTAGCTACAGTATACAGTACATATCTCCCTGGCATATTGCATAATTTATGCAGCAGCATTCAGGACATTTTTGGACTCGCCTTGTGCTGTGCTCACTTGAACAGGAAGGTGGGGTGTCGGTCCTTCGTGGGCAAATTTTGTCATCAAACTTTGCCATCAGTCTGGAAGTCTCCGGATTTATGGTGCTTTCAACACAACTGGGAACTCTGAAAAAACACGGTTGAATCATGATGATGCCAGTGATCTTCAGGTCATAGCTCTAGAAAGAGGCCCAAGTTCCCGACTTACAATTCCGAGTTGGATGACCGTTCAAAACGTATTTTGCCAGTTGGAGCTCATTTTTCCCTGAGTTCCCAGTTGTCTTGAACTCACTGAAGTCAGATTTCCCAATTCCGAGTTGTTTTGAGTGAGGCAGAAATCATGCTGGATTGACAGCATGGACAATGTTGAATGTTCATCATTTTAAGCTTGGAAATGAGACCCTTAAACCCAGACTTGGGACCACACAGCCACTCTACTGAATAGCAGACTAGTGATTGCTTTGCAATGCTTGCAGTTAGCCACTTCCAAACCACTCATTATTGAATTTGCAATTTCTAACTTGTTGTGTAATGTTTATGGCCGATGAGCACAGATATGTTTTATCTATAATTTCTCTTTTATAAGACAAGGATTAAAAATGATTTGCAAGTAGATTGTCAACGTAACCCTCCTGTTGTGTTCCCACAGGGGACCAGTACAGAGAAAAAATGCATGAAATGAATGCATTCACTACTGTAAGTCGCTCTGGATAAGAGCGTCTGCTAAATGACTAAAATGTAAATGTAAAAATGTGTTCGTTTCATGTTAATTAATTCTGTGTTCTCGGTCTAAAATGACAGCCCCATTATAGCTGATTATAAATCCATAATAATACATATATTATCACCAAATGTTGCGTTAGATCTGTTTAATCAACTTAAGTTCTTGTGAACATTACAAGTTTTGAACTTCTATTTGCTATTTATGACCTGTAGGCCTCATTGACCTGAGCTCATACAACTCGTTTTTGAGTAAGCAAAGCATAATGTATGGATTATTTTGACTATAACAAATACTCAGATGAAACATATTGTGCTATTTTTGACAGACTACTTTGTGTCATCCTCACCAGTGTCATGATCAATGATATGATCAAGAGCCTCACATACAATATATTGTTTGGTCATTGTGCTGCCACAGAATGAATTGTGAGCAAGGCCTCAAAAGTTTTATATACCAGAGCTGCGTGAAAAGTTCTATATATTATTGAAACAATGTTGCGATTGTTTGTTTGAATGACAACAGGTGTGGTTCCCATGGGGGAAAGATTCTATTGGGGAAAGATTCCCGTGGGGGTTGCCATGGAAGCCAAGAAGGGGAGTGAGGTGTGTGTGTGTGCTCAAACAAACACACATGCATGTGGGTGTCTGGGAGAGGAAGTGTGTCCATCTGATGAATGGGCATGTACCTGAACTCAATTCAATACACTAATTGTAGTCTCACCCATTCATTCCTGATGACCGGTCATTTTTGACCGGGAACACCACAGGTGTACAAAAGTTAAATGAAAATCATCTAAATGTATTTTGTGTGTTCAGATGCCCTGTGTAGATAAAGTAATGGAACCTTATGACAATCAGATTAAATGAACTATATTTTTCAGAGAGAAAATCTGTCCAATTCGACCGGAACACAGCAGAAGGGTTAATTCATGATGATGACTGCTAGCTAAGATTTTGAAATATGATGTTGACATGATCAGTCCAATTAAAGCTACTCTAGATAAAGTATAACGTGATATGACATAATTGTATCTGTGGCCAATGACCTTGAGCCTTTTTGGATGGGCACTTCTAATGTAACTCTATGGCAGCACCCAAGGGGGTTGGATTTTTTTTTTTTAATATATATAAAAATGTGGGGCTCAAAACATGACGGGTCGCCCCTGGGATGGATGGAGGGGGGGAGGGAGGTGGGAGGGAGGGAGAGAGAGAGAGAGAGTCAAAACAGCAGGTCCGGGACAAGGATATGGCTAATGCTATGTTCTTATGCTCAAACATTACAACAAAATCAATGGGGCCAGACTGTCTAGCTTTTATTTTTTTGATGGTAAGTTCTCAAAGATTCTAGGCTATTATAAAAAATATATATAGATCCATTATCTTTTTTGCATACTTTCTATTGCATTTTAGTCGTTTAAGTTGACACTGAAAGAGTTTTTCCATCCCGAAAATGTATTTCTAAATTTGTGCAATGCACAAAAAATGTCATCCCGTGACCCACCTAGACCCCTGCTGTGACCCACAAGTGCATCCTGACCCACAGTTTGAGAGCCACTATCTTAGCAGGCACAGAATAGGTCAATTAGCACAATATCCATTATTAACACCAAATCTGAAGAACATTTTCCTTTACGGTGCTATTTTGATAACCGTCAAAGTCAAATGAATGAAGTCATCAAACTAACCAGAGGACACTGGGACTTCACTTTGCATGTAATTATGACATTGCTTCATTTGACTGCTCTGGTCTTGACTTGAGGATCATGAGGTGACCCAGCCCCTGTCTGTGACACAGCTGAAATGAGGTGCTATGGGAGTGTTCATACCAGATGTGGCTGTGCAGAGGTTTATGTATTATTAACAGGCTTGAGGTCACAAAAACTCTTTACTTAAATGATAGGACAGTGACCCATGAAGTATGGGGTGGCGTTGTGTTCTATATATGTAAGTTGTGGAATCAAACAACTTCCACATCATTTCAATCCCCCAAAATGAATGTGATGACAGTGAATACATTTGGAAAACAAATTGAATTTGCAAAAAGTAATCAATGTAAGAGCAATTTGTCTTTTTTCAACCAAATTTTAACATACATCCAATGACATTGGTGAAATTATTTGTTGATTTCACCTTGAATTCACGTTAGTTGAAAACTCAAACAAATATAAATGAAAACTAGATGTTGAACTGATGTCTGTGACCAGTGTGTTGCTACAGCAGGAAAATAATCCTGCAGCAACAGCAAATGTGAATTATTATGTGGATTATAAATAATGTACATTCTGAAGGGGCTGATAAAAATTGCAGGAAGACTCTCATGCACCAGGGTGATCAAATTAAGATCCTACATCTGGTAGCTCCCTGACGGCTACTTGATGTGAAATGCAACCCTGTCACAGTGATCCTTAATATTTCTCTCTAAAACCGACAGATTGAACAATTTCAAACTTGGCAGTGTTGGCCATGCCCTCTCCAAATCTCTCTCCCTTGTGCCCTACTTAAATGTTTTGCATATTACCAACTCTCCATAGTACTGACAGAAGAATAATTGAGTCAAGCTCTTTCTGACCATTTTTTTTTTATTAAAGCAATCAGACTGTCATTCTTTACTTGGAGCTTTTATTGCATTTTTAATAAGACACCAGACAGCCCTTAATACATGCCTACATGTCTAGCTAAATGTGGATAGGTTGAAATACAATCAAAAGCCAATTACTCTGTAACGTCCGTCGTTAAAGGTAGACCAAGGCGCAGCGTGTGTTGGGCTCATCATCTTTTATTTAACAGTGAACCAGCAAAAAACAAAACAATAAACAACTCAACGAACAAAAAGTTTTGCAGGCTACTAACAGCAATACAAAAACAAGATCCCACAAACACAGGTGGAAAAAGGCTGCCTAAGTATGGCTTCCAATCAGAGACAACGATAGACACCTGCCTCTGATTGGAAACCATACCCAGCCAAAACATAGAATGCCCACCCCACACCCTGACCTAACCACATAGAGAAACAAACCCTCTCTCTCAGGTCAGGGCGTGACATACTTAGATACAGACCTACCAGTTTAAAGTTGTATACTTTGTTTTTACAATTCATTTCCATTATAGTCCAGGACACCGTTACAAATCTCCCTCAGGCAGTGGTGTAAAGTGCTTAAGTAAAAATACTTTAAAGTACTACTTAAGTTGTTTTTGGGGGGTATCTGTACCTTACATTATTATTTATATTTTTGGCAACATTTACTTTCACTTCACTAGATTCCTAAAGAAAAGAATGTACTTTGTACTCCATACTTTGTACATTGTACTCAATACATTTGGAATGCTTAGCAGGACAGGAAAATTATCCAATTCACACATTTTTTTTTTTATTAATGTAGACTACACTGTGCCGTGAATGTCCGGCAAAATCATCCCTTTGTCCCGCATTTGGGTATTTTAAATGTGGCCACCCTACGTGTGCCCCTGGCTATACATACACTTTAAAAAAACACAAAAATGGCTGTGTCTGATTTGCTTAATATAAGGATTTTTTTATTGTTCATACTTTGATGAAAGTTTTCAGACCCTTTGACTTTTTCCACATTTTGTTATGTTCCAGCCTTATTTTAAAATGGACTAAATACAAAATGTTCCTCATCAATCTACACACATTACCACATAATGATGAAGCGAAAACAGGTTTTTAGACATTTTTGCAAATGTATTACAGATAAAAAACAAATACCTTATTTACATATGTATTAAGACATTTTGCTTTGAGACTCAGTTGAGCTCAGGTGCATTCTGTTCCCACTGATCATCCTTGAGATGTTTCTACAACTTGATTGGAGTCCACCTGTGGTAAATTCAATTGATTGGACATGATTTGGAAAGGCGCACACCTGTCTAAATAAGGTCCCACAGTTGACAGAGCAAAAACCAAGCCATGAGGTCAAAGGAAATGTCCGTAGAGCTCCCAGACAATATTGTGTCGAGGCACAGAGCTGGGGAAGGGTGCCAAAATATTTCTGCAGCATTGAAGGTCCCTAAGAACACAGTGGCCTCCATCATTCTTAAATGGAATAAGTTTGGAACCACCAAGACTCTTCCTAGAGCTGGCCACTCTGCCATACTGAGCAATCGGGGGAGAAGGGCCTTGGTCAGGGAGGTGACCAAGAGCCCGATGGTCACTCTACAAGAGTTCCTCTGTGGAGATGGGAGAACCTTCCAGAAGGACAACCATCTCTGAAGCACTCCACTGAGCCACTCCTCAGTAAAAGGCACATGACAGAACCCTTGGAGTTTGCCAAAAGGCACCTAAAGGACTCTCAGACCATGAGAAACAAGATTCTCTGGTCTGATGAAACCAAGATCCCTACGGTGAAGCATGGTGGTGGCAGCATCATGCTGTGGGGATGTTTTTCAGCAGCAGGGACTGGGAGACTAGTCAGGATTGAGGGTAAGATGAACGGAGCAAAGTACAGAGAGATCCTTGAGAAAGTGATACGATTTCATGCTACATGCCTTACAAAATGTCGAACTACCAGACAATCCTCAAGGACATAAAATGAACGAGGGCAATAATGAATAATGGTTGTCGATTTCCTTTAGTCAGTCAGGGTGCATTTTATGTGTGTCTGCTATTACAATGTAACAATGTCTTTGTCAATGTGAGTGTGTGTGTGTGTGATGTGATGTAATGTCTATTTTTGGTTTCAGTTTCCTAATGTCAATTCAGTTATTTGGGCAAAACTCCCGCTTTAAGCAACTGTCTGAAACTTGGAGATGTTTTTTATTTGCTGTCTCAAAGGTAAATCTGCTAATATTATCTCCATATGGCGATTATAGCGAATAATACATTAAATGATAGAAAAAAAAGCTTAGCCTATTTCTCTTCACTGATGATATATTGTCCATGAATTCATCATACATTGTAATGAAAGTTGAAGGTGAGAAACTCCAAATGATCATTTTTGGATGTTAAACAATGAAATAGTGGACTTTATGTAAAACAGTAGGTTGCTGCTATAAAATGGCTACGTGGGGTTCCAAGCATTCTGACTCGTGTTGCTGTGCTGCTGTATTTCTCAAGGTTTCTCTCCTTCAGGCGTATTCAGGTTGTTTTGCTCTTTCATCTGTAAGCCTGGGCTGCCTGGCACATTGAAGTATGACAGGTTTCCATCACATTGAGCCTCATTACTTCTGTCGTCTTTCTTTAAACTAAGCTAAGATCAAGGCCATTCCTCTCAGCCCATCAGGTTCAACTGCTAGCCAAAATTCTGATATGAAAATATCCCTCTTGTATGGCTCGTCCTATTTATGTTGTAATAGTGGGGTTATTAAAAGCCTTCTCCAACATAGACCAATAAAGAGCAAATATCCAAATGTAAATGGAAACATGTTGTGTCTGACTGAATCAACCTTGCAGCCTGATTTGACCTGTAACTCTCAGCTCTCTCACAATCACGCCGACCCCCAGGTAACCCTCAACACTTACACTAATACATTCATGCGTTACCAACAAAAGTAGTCCCTCAGCTTTTTAACAGCATTCTTTTCTATATTCAGTCTAACATTATAGAAATAGAACACTAATCTATCAGTGTTACAATGTTTCTCAAATCTCTCCCAAAATAAAACCCTTCAGCAAGAAAAATCTGTCACCCCTGATGCTTTTCTGCACTAAGGGCTTCTAATTGAGTTTCGAAGTGTTGTACAAATCTCTGCTAACGTTGTTCTAATAGAGAGCAATAGTCATTTTTATAGGCACTAACGAATGCTAACTCTCCCTTGGATCGTTGGCCAAAGGCTATGGGGAAATTCATGTTTTTTGTTGTTGATAAATGCAAAAAATAATGTTTGTGGAAAACACAGGCTTAGAAGATTTTATTCATTTTGTTCTATGAGATAATCTTAATCAGTTAACATCACCTTTTTTTAATCATTTATGTAATCAAAACAAGTAAAAAGCTAACGCAGTGCTAGCATGTAAAAAATTAAACTACACCTCCAGTCGCATGCCTTTGACGTATAACTAACAGGCTTAGCTTACGTTATCCAACAGGCCCAAAGTCTCTTCTGGACAACATCGTTCGAGAACCGATAAAACAAGCAACTTCCTGTGGAAGAGATGTGGTTACAACCTGGAGCAAAACAATGTACCATCCTTGCGTTTTTGTTTGAGTTAGTAAGCATAAAGCAAACTAGATTTTAGTGGACTAGTGTTAGTAGTGTACACTAGTTTGCGTGGTCAGCGTAGTGAAGTGAAACATTTTGCAACTAACGTTGTAGTTCCATTTCTATGGCAGTTAGTGACTTGTTAGCAACTGATTTATTTTGAGCACATGATATATTTATATTTTAATAATTTAGCAGATGCTCTTGCCCAGAGCAACTTACAGGAGCAATTCCGGTTAAGTGCCTTGCTCAAGGACACATCGACAGATTTTTCACCTTGCCAGCTCTGGGATTCAAACCAGCAACCTTTCGGTTACTGGCCCAACGCTCTTAAGCGCTAGCCTTCATAATTCATAAAGGTCATGTTAACTGATTGATATTATCTCATAGAACAAAACGTATAAGATCTCCTAAGCTTGAGTTAACCTCAGACCTTATTTTCGGCGTATATCCAAAACCTCCATTATTTTTCCAAATCACTTCCACCATAGGAATGGGCAACGAACCAGGGGTAGAAAATGCTAACTATTTTTCAGTTTTAAGGACTACAAGCTGGCGAGCTATATTCCCTCATTAATTGGAGAACTTGATTAAAGATCCAGGGACCCAATGGCCCAGCTATTGTAACAGAAATTGTCTGTCATGCAGAAAAGATATTGAGGACTTTATTAAGCCCTGCTGACCAAGGGCTTGACTTCATTAAAAGTATCCATTAGAAGGGGATTGAAGTTCAAGAGGAGATATGTTAACAAAGATATAGATCCAGTAAAACCTGTCACCAAAAAAAGAAAGTCCTTGGACCAATATCAGACAAAACTGTCTCTGATGGACAGAAGAAGAGTGCTTACACAAGCTAACAGCAATAGCAGATAGCTACTCCCAGGACTGGGGAAGCAGAGTGTTTGCAGTGTCATGTGAATTACAGAGCAAAGGCGAGACCGCATTAGTGTTACAGTAACTTGCCTGATTCTCTATGTTCCATATAATGTATCCGCTTATGAAGCAGCTACGATGTTTGGTGTAGCGTATAGTAACACTGACCTCCATTTAGGAGCCACTCTGTTCCACATTTTGTACTGTAGAATTGATGTTCCTCATCATTGTGCAGTAACCTTTCGGCTCTAGGAGGTCCTCACCTAGCTAACATGTCTCTGCCGATATGATCTGTTTGAGCTTTTCTCCCTTTGTGTTTCCTCCAACTGCTGGCTGGTTCTACTGCAATACAGGAGCAGCGAGTCACATCTTCTTTTAACAGCATTCTTTTAATAGCACTAGTCTAGTGGTTAGAGCGTTGGACTAGGTTGCAAGATTGCAAGATCGAATCCCCAAGCTGACAAGGCACAAATCTGTTGTTCCGCCCCTGAACAAGGCAGTTAACCCACTGTTCCTAGGCCGTCATTGAAAATAAGAATTTGTTCTTAACTGACTTGCCTAGTAAAATAAATGTCAAATCAAAAAACAAGCACTGAGCACGATCCTGACCTAGCATCTCCCTCAGTGACAGGCTGGTCTATGATTCCCCATCAGCTTGCTGTGCAGGGCCACCAGAACAGCCAGTGGGCCAGAGCAAGAGAGCAGCAGCTACTCTAATTACCATGGCCCATGTCAGAGAGCCTCATGTCAGCCTGAGCCTCCACACGTCTCACCATGGAGGTCCTGGAAGCAGCTGCCTGCTGGACACATTCACTGTTGCATTCAGTGAACCCTATGGTGTTGAAACAGTGTTATTCTGAAGCTAGTGGTACTCTGTGGTGAAAGCACAGTTTTTTTTGCAATCAAGGATTTTCTACGAGTGACAGATTTGTGTTTATGAGTTTAATTGTAGTGTGAGCTGCAAAACAGAGTGTTGTGGATAGCACTTTATTAGTCCATTATAGAACGCTAACGTAAATGTGTCTTTTGTGCAATCTAGATTGTTGAGTGTATAGTATCTGTGGCCTCTCAACAGCTCCAAGAAGCTATCCAGTAGAAATGAGAGTAGTAAAGCCCTTTTCAGCTTAAGAAGGAACTTGGGAAACTTTAATCATGAAACTTTAATTCACTCTCTCAATGCTGGAGGGGATGATTAAAACAGGGACAAGGATGGAGGTCTTGTCTGTGTTCTGTAGAGTCCAATTAAAGTGGACCTATGCACTAAATCACATACCAGGGATAGACCACCAAAGTCATTTGGATGAAATAGATGAATGGTCTAAGTCACCGACTGACAACAAATGAGATCCGTTGACTACTGTTCCATACCGAATAGTGTTGATGTGTTTGCCTCATTGCTGTGAGTCTTGGTTTGTTTTCATTTCTTACATTAAAGCAGATCAATAATGGGATTGCGTCGGTGGTGTGTGTTCAGTAGTGCATGAATGCACAAATCAGTGTGTAAACGTGTGCATGCCTGCGTATGTGAGTGTATGCCTACAGTATGTGAGTGTATGCCTACAGTATGTGAGTGTATGCCTACAGTATGTGAGTGTATGCCTACAGTATGTGAGTGTATGCCTACAGTATGTGAGTGTATGCCTACAGTATGTGAGTGTATGCCTACAGTATGTGAGTGTATGCCTGCGTATGTGAGTGTATGCCTACAGTATGTGATGTGCCTCTGTGTAAGTGTGAAGCAACCTTCCAAATTATATTACGTTGTTCATACCCGTACCTGTAAAAACGGTCAAGGTGAATTTAGACTCCGAGGGGGTAAAGAAGGAGAGTTTACTCAGTCAAGAAGGCCTATATCCTGATCCTCCTCAAGGTCTCATCAGAGAAAACTCGTACAGTGTTGTGCCATCTTCCAAATGAAAAACAAGAGAAGGGGGATATCTACAAGACTCACCGTCATATATTAAACTAAAGAGATCAACAAAGGTTGATATTCCCTTCCTATTCTTAACATTAGCTCCCATGGAGAAAAAAAATTGTAAAACAAATCAGGTTTTGATAGAGTAGAATATTTGAACCAAAGCCAATACAATAGTAAAACAACTATCTTGCCGATCACAGGCCAGTGACAAAGTGATCTAAATACATCAGTCCATAGGCAATTATGTATTTAGAAATGTAACGGTGTAAACAACATGCAACTAAAGCGTGTTAGTTTCAGTGAGTGTGTTTCTATGTGACTTAGAAGTGTTTCCAGACAGGAAATGTGTAACATGTTGACTAGACCGGGAGTTCACACACCAGACACGATCAGGACACGCAGGTTGAAATATCAAAACAAACTCTGAACCAACTGTATTAATTTGGGGAAAGGTCGAAAAGCATTAAAAATGTATGCCAATTTTGCTAGCTAGCTTGCTGTTGCTAGCTCATTTGTCCTGGGATATACACATTGGGTTGTTATTTTACCTGAAATGCACAAGGTCCTCTACTCCGACAATTCATCTACTGATAAAAGAGTAAACCGGGTTCGTTTCTAGTAAAATCTCCTCCTTCTGGCTTCTTCCTTCTTCTTCTTTGGACTTTATATGGCAGTTGGCAACCAACTTTACTGGAGTGTGCACCTCAGTTCATCTTTCAATCCCCCACGCGGGTATATGCTCCTAAAAACCAATGAGGAGATGGGAGAGGCGGGACTTGCAGCGCATCAAGCATCACAAATAGAACCAAGTTCTATTTTAGCGCCTGGCTACGTAGACTCTCGTTGACGTGCGTGAGCAGTGTGGATGAAATGATTGAATAACATGTACGTGCACATTTATTTTGGGATCAGCATGTAAGAGAGAGTAATTCCATTACACTGATCCCCAGTCTGCTAAAAGCATCTCACAGCCATTTGTGTTCATTTACCAGGGGCGCTGTTGTGGCTTGTTTGCTTGTTGCTATGGTAACCACCAGTTTGACACCAAGGGTGTTTACACTGTAATCCCCAAGGACTTTTTAACTCAAATACTTCTAGTAAGTTGAACACAATGTCAGTGAAAAGGCATTACTACTTCAAATGTTCATGTGGTACTGACTCAAAACTAAATGAGAAGTCACATCAACTCTAATGATAACAAATTAAGTTTCTTTCCAGCATGCTCTACTGCAGGTAGATTTTTTAAAATAGTTTTTAAAATCTGTGTTTTTGCAAATACATTGAGTGATTAATCTTACGCTACACAAAGATAAATAACATATTTTTCTAAACTAATCCAATCATTTTGTTATATTTTTTAATGAAATGGTTGTTCCAGTTTTTTTCTTTTCTTTTTTTTATTTTTTTTTTATTGACGAATTCAAGAACCATGTCACTAACAAATACAGTCATGGGTGGTACAATTCACTCAAAAAGGCAAGGCATTCCAGCAAATTATATTGAAGGTGTGGCTTAGTGAGGGCAACCCCCTATAGGCAGAAGTGACGCTTGAAAACGGGCAAACCACAATAAATACATGTTTACTGAGATACTGTGGCTGATTCATATTTCCTCCAATAGCAGTGTATACCTGTATTGTACCTGTTCCTGTCTTTTTCATTTTGAACTCTGCTTTGAAAGTTTTGCATTATATTTTTTGTTTCTTCCAGAAACCTGTTGTCACGATCGTCGAAAGGAGCGGACCAAGGCGCAGAGTGCGTATAGTTCCACATATTTTATTTCAAAGTAAACTTTGAAAGCCGTGAGGCCGATACGTAAGCTTATTAAATATCAGTGATACTATCAAGAACAGTGTGCGGTTTCCTTTTTTCCTTCAAAGTAAACTTTAACAAAAACAACAAAGAATCAACGAACGTCCAGTACAGAGCGCACTAAGGCACTAACTATAAACAATATCCCACAACACAGGTGGGAACAATGGGCAACTTAAGTATGATCCCCAATTAGAAACAACGATAATCAGCTGCCTCTAATTGGGAACCATACAAATACCAACATAGAAATAGAAACGCTAGAAACCCCCCTAGTCACGCTCTGACCTATACACCATAGAGAACCCAGAGGGCTCTCTATGGTTAGGGCGTGACAGTACCCCTCCACCCCCCAAAGGTGCGGACTCCGACCGCAAAAACTTGAACCTAGATGGGGAGGGTTAGGGTGGGCAACTAGCGTCGGTGGCGGCACCAGTGTGGGACGTAGCCCCCGCTCAGACCGCGGATCTGGCCCTGAAGCCGGGCTGAACACTGTGCCCGGACTGAGCACCGGAGCAGAGGAAGGCTCCGGCCATGGAGCGGGACTGGACGCAGTGCCTGGACTGGGCACCAGCGCAGAGGAAGGCTCCAGCCATGGAGCGGGACTGGACGCCGTGCCTGGTCTGGGCACTGGCGCAGAGGAAGGCTCCGGCCATGGATCAGGACTGGACGCCGTGCCTGGACTGGGCACCGGCACAGAGAAAGGCTTCAGCCATGGAGCAGGACTGGATGCCGTGCCTGGACTGGGCACCGGCGCAGGAAGCTGTGGACCGTTCCTGGAAGCTCCGGGCCGTTGACCGTCACTGGAGGCTCCGGACCGTTGACTGTCACTGGAGGCTTCGGACCGTTGACCGTCACTGGAAGCTCCGGACCGCTGACCGTCACTGGAAGCTCTGGACCGTTGACCGTCACTGGAAGCTCTGGACTCTGAACCCAGAGGGCTCTCTATGGTTAGGGCGTGACACCTGTGCATATTTTTTTAGATTGGCGAGAAATAGCAAGTGCTTAGAATGAGATCCATCTAAGCAGTGTTGACGATCATGTAGAGGGAACAAAAGGGGTCATGATTTTTTAATGGACTGGGATTGTAGTGTGTGTGGGTATTTGAGTTGGTGTATAGGCAAGGAAGGAACGTATCATACTTAATTTGTCGCCTTTCTACACAAAACAACCTAAAGGAGTCAATGATCTGCCAAGTAAACATTTTAAATGATAACGACCATAAAAATATTCTTAAGAACTCACATATAAAATGTAAAAAAATTGCAACGTTAAATGAATTTAATTCCCCAAGAATGGTAATCTAATTGTGCCAGAGTACCTGTTATTGTACCTTTTATTTAGAAATGTGTTGTCATAACAATACACATAATCTAGCCTTTTGATTGGGAAAAATGTTACTGCTGGCAGCCCCTTTTTTCTGTGTCTCTGTCTCTCTGTACCCATCAGAGTACTTAAGGATGGTTCCCTACACAGTAGCAACCAAATTACATTGGATAGATCAATCAACTCTACGAACACATCTGTTTAATAATGTATAGATACATTTAGAGGATAACCGATGCTTCAAACCATTGAGCTATCTTAGGAGAGTTCTGTACCAGGGTGAAATTGCAGCAGTACTGCATGCTATGGTACAGATCTTCTAAAAGCTTGAGGTAAGATAATGAAAGTGGTGAAGTGTTTCTAATGGACTTGGAACCGATCAATGGGACTGGAGTTTGGTGTACTTGAGTGGGTCTGTTCTCATAATTTCTTTTGCATAGTATTTATTTAGCATTGTGAGTATTCACATGGTTTTGGGTAAGGAGAGTGATTTTTTATTTTCTTTGCATTGCGTGCTTGTACCAGACAGCTGAAGTCACTCCTTCAGCATAATTGCCTCAAGGTGCTGGTCTGGGCACTGTGCTTATAGTAAAGGTTTCTCATATTATGAATACTATGTACTTGAGTTTGTGCACTCAGAAGTGAATACACCTCAGCAATTTATAACAATTGTTACCAGAAAGGTGAGTTCCAGACCTTTCTAGAACTACACAGAATTAGTTATTGTTGATGGCCATCTCATGAAAAAGTATTACTTTTGGATATGTCTATTTACGCTGACATCTATATTTTGCCTTAACGTTCAAGAGGTAAAAAAAAAATCATATATAATTGTATTCCTATTCAACAAAAGTGCTATAGGGCTTAACAATTATGGTAATTTTATCAATATTTTTTTTTACTCAGTCGGGCTCTCAAATTTTATTGTGCATCTGAAAGTTTTGTCTCATTATGTCAGTCACTGACAGTCACTCAATTAGCCATGTCAGCTAACAGTTTTTTGATTGGTAAGTTAGTCTAGTCAGCTATCTAAACTTGAAGTAATCATGGCCAAATACCGACCGGGCAGGGCATGCAGGGCACGTGATCCCAAATAATGTCCCCCAGCCAAAAAGTGCACCCCCCCCCGCGTCACAATGGCATTCGATAAACTATTAGCGTCCGTTGCTATATCAACGATGTGATGACCTGATGATTCGAATTTGGAGATCATTACAGCCTAAATTATGTTCTTTTCATCATCGCTATGCAAACAAGGCTGTTTTCCGTGATAATTTCGCTGTTTAAACAAGTTTTGTTTAGCTAACAAAATGAAAATATTACTTCGAACTACTTTTGGCCACCTTTTTAATATGAAATCCATGTCTTAAACTTTGCCATGTTTTGGAAATAGTCAGCTAATTTCCACTCCATTCATATGCAAATCCATTTGATTCATACACTGGCTTGTCTGGCTGTCATGTTTTTATTTTAACATGCCCTTCCCTTCTCTACAATGAAATAATATCATTTCAGCAGTCCTCTATTACGATTCATTTTTTTCCCTATCTCGCATAGCTCATTAGTACACCCTTGTGGTTGACTATATACGCATCTATTGTAGGTCCTAGGATACAACAATGAATAATGTGGAACAAATAAATTCCATCAAAGGATACCTTACAACTTACAATAATTAACACCTTGTGAAACATCTGTGAAAACCAACCTGGCAATATTTAAGATTGTAGTACATAAACTTAGATATTATTTTTGGTACAGTTGTGTCATTAATTTATTTTCACAGATTTTTTGAACACTCACATGGCAATCATAGACTAAAAGTCTGAATTCTGGTGGGTGGAATATAGAGGAGGTGGTTGCTGTGTGGGTTTGAGGTTCTGCCTGTCACTTGTTCTCAACAGGCAGCCAGTCTCAGAAGGGGGACTTAAAGAGGGAGACTGCAAAGTCCAGGCACTGCTACTTTCTTTGTTCTGAGTGTTTTCACTAGTGTTTTTATTAATTTGTGTATCTCAGTACTGTGCCCAGTATGATAGAGCAAGAAAACTTTCTTAGCAGTTAATGACAATGACATTAACTGTAGATGATGGAATGAAAAGTTGGAGGGTGGTTGGTAATGGAGGACATCAGGTGGATCCATGTCTGGGTGTTGGGCAGAGTTAAAGGGAATAGGTTAGGAGACAGACGTAAACAAGCAAACACACAAGTTAGCCTTTGCTGTGAGAATATTTGATGGATTAGTGCAGTGTTATAAATGGGAGATGCTGTATGTACTTTTAAACCGTTTTGGAAGGTATAGCCTACCTCAAGCTGGTCCCCCTCATACTCAGAGCACAGAGAATCAGACTGATCTGAACTCACTGGCTCTGGTGGATGGGATACCTCCTGGGGGTCTTGGACAGTCGATGGTCCTAAAGTCATTTGGAGTGGTAAATTGAAGTGGTACATTTTTATAAGCTCAGCATAACTACCATTTCTTGCTTTCTCGAATGTCAACCAAAGCTTAACATACTTTGTCTATTGGGATTCACCGAAGTGTAGGGCGTCAGGGCTTTCAGAGGTCGACCGTCCAACTGCTCCAACTGGAGAAGAATGTTGGCTTCCACTAAGGTAACCCTATGAAGACAAAGAGAAAAATATAAGTGCTAGGGAAACTAAAACTACCTTCAGGTTATTTTGTTTGCAAATAGTTATTATATGAGATGTTTTGTATTCACCTTAACCTGTCTGGGCTAGGGGGCAGTATTTTCACAGCCGGATGAAAAACGTACCAAATTTAAACTGGTTACTACTCTGGCCCAGAAACAAGAATATGCATATTATTAGTAGATTTGGATAGAAAACACTCGGAAGTGTCTAAAACTGTTTGAATGGTGTCTGTGAGTATAACAGAACTCATATGGCAGGCAACAACCTGAGACAAATTCAAGCAGGAAGTAGAAAGTCTGAGAATTGTAGTTATTTTGATTCTCTATCGAAACTACAGTGTCTGTGGGGGACGTTGCACTTCCTAAGGCTTCCATTGGCTGTCTAAAGCCTTCAAAAAGTGGTTTGAGCTTTCTCCTGTCACTGGGCAGAGTATAGGAGCTCATTCACTGAGTGGTCTGCCTGGCAACAAAGGGATTGGATATGCGTGGTCACGCGAGCATGCCGTTCCTTCTTTTTCTTCTTGAATGAATATGCTATTGTCCGGTTGGATTATTATCGCAATTTTACGTAAAAAATACCATAAAGATTGATTTTAAACAGCATTTGACATGATTCTAAGTACGGTAATGAAACATTTTACTTTTCGTCTCTCGTTCTGCGCTCACGCGTTATGCCTTTGGATAAGTGATCTGTACGCACAAACAAAACGGAGGTATTTGTACATAAATATGGATTATTTGGAAGAAAAACAACATTTCTTGTGGAAGTAGCAGTCCTGGGAGTGCATTCTGACAAAGATCAGCAAAGGTAAGAGAATATTTCTAATACTAATTCTGAGTTTAGGTTGCCCCGAACTTGGCGGGTGTCTGAATAGCTCACCGTGATGGCTGAGCTATGTACTCAGAATATTGAAAAATTTGCTTTCTCCGTAAAGCTATTTTAAAATCTGACACAGCGGTTGCATCCAGGAGTAGTCCATCTATACTTCTTTAAATAATTGTTATATATTTTGTCAACGTTTATGATGAGTATTTTTGTAAATTGATGTGCTCATTCACCGGACGTTTTGGTGGGAATACATTTTCTGAACGTCACGCGCCAATGTAAAATGCTGTTTATGGATATAAATATGAACTTTATCGAACAAAACATACATGTATTGTGTAACATAATGTCCTAGGAGTGTCATCTGATGAAGATCGTCAAAGGTTAGTGCTTCATTTAGCTGTGTTTTGGGTTTTATTGACACATGTCCTTGCTTGGAAAATGGCTGTGTGATTATTTTTGTCTACGTACTCTCCTAACATAATCTAATGTTTTGCTTTCGCTGTAAAGCCTTTTTGAAATCGGACAATGTGGTTACATCAAGGAGAAGTGTATCTTTAAAATGGTGTAAAATAGTTGTATGTTTGAGAAAGTTGAATTATTACATTTTGTTGTTTTTGAATTTGCCGCCCTGATATTTCACTGGCTGTGTCCCGCAGGTGGCCCACCTAGCCCATAGAAGTTAACAGATGGTGACCCCAGCTATGAGCGAAAGTGCAGTGAGGTTTCCCAGGTCTCGCCTTCCTTTCCTACCTCTTCCAAACCAAGTAATTCGCCCGGATGTCGAAGCACTTGTTCCCCTTCTTGATTCTGCTCCGGTAGCTCTCCTTCTGTTTCTCTTGTACCTTGTCGATGTTCAGTTTCACCTTGATTGATAACAGGAATAAATGCAATTGTATTTCATATAATGTTTTACCTCCTTACTCGGTGGAGGCCTGGACGCTGCTGTGAATTACCTTCAGGTTGTTCTCCCACCGTTCCTGGTACCCGCCAAGGGACTTGCCCATTGCAGTCTTGAGGGTCTGGTTGGTCCATTCACCAAACCTGGAGGAGGGGGTTGTCACGACTTCCGCCGAAGTTGGCTCCTCTCCTTGTTCGGGCGACGTTCGGTGGTCAACGTCACAAGCTTTCTAGCCATCGCCGCTCCATTTCTCATTATTCCATTTGTTTTGTCTGGTTTCATACACACCTGGTTTTCATTCCATAATCAACTGCATGTATTTAGTCCTCTGTTCCCCTCCATGTCTTTGTGTGTAATTGTTGAGGGTGGTGTTTGTTACGTGTATTATTCCAGGCGTTGCACTTTTGTTTTTGACCGTGTTTTGGCGCTTGTTTTGTTATGTGCTGTATCATATTATTACCGGGATTAAAGTGCGACTGTTATTTATACGTTTGATTTATGCGTTTGACTTCGCCTCTGTACACCTCTCCTAACAGGGGTAGGAAAGCAATATCTATTGAGAATGTAAGATATTGAAAAACAAAAACAAATTGTAAAAAGTAAATAAACAAACCATTGGTGACAGAATATAACCTATAACATCCGTATCTTGTTCCAGCGTTCATGACCTCAGTCACTCAAGATGACCTCAGGAGAACGGTGGGTGTTGAAGATGTCCATCATCGCCTTGGATGTGGCCTCGCCAGTTTTTCGTCCTTGATGGGTATCATACAAAACAAAAATACATTTTTGGTTATAAGCACAATTTTTAATGGGTTACAGAAGGGAATTTAGAGTTAAGTACGTTCTCCTCCTTTACTGACCTTACTGGGTATTGCCTCCACCCACTTGGTAAAGTGATCGGTCGCCGTCAGACAGCAGCTGTTGCCATTCCTGGATTTAGTGAAGGGTCCGATGAGGTCCACCCCTAACATTTAAAGTGTTAGAGAGAATATGACTTTATGTATCTGTATCTGTGTCATACAGTAAGCAGAATTTGATATTCTTAAGGATACTGACACACACACACACACACACACACACACACACACACACACACTCTATAATATGGAACTCTGCTGTGGTCAAATAAAGCAACCATTACAAAACAACTTATTTTGAGTTGAATTTGAATTGGGACACTTACCGTGGTGAGTGAGCCATGGTGAAACACCTTCAATGGGCTTCAACTCCGGCACCACAGTCTTTACGTTCTCAAACTTCTGGCAGGCTACACAGCGTACTGACCTTTAAGCAAAAAGTGACACATTTAAACATTGTGTGGTCTCTGATATGTCATTAATTGAAATCATAATAATTTCAGAAATAATAGAATGTGATTGATTAACAAAAGGTTATTTCACTTGCCCAGCTGTCCACCTCCTTGACAATTCCCTGTCAGAAGAAGCGTAGGTTGATTTTGGCAATCATGCTCTTCAATCCGAATTGGCCAGCATGCATCTCGGTCAGCACGGCCTCCTTCTCCTCTTTAGTAAAAAATCACCCTCCTGTGTGGCTGGCCGTCCTTCCCCCGTAGGTACTGTGATTGCCTAACAAGTTGAAAGAGACGAGTTGTTAAAATACTGAAGTGTAAGTATATTTGCACTGCTGCCTTTCTCGCTCTCTGTTTCTCTCTCTCCATCCATCCTACGGAGCTGTGAGGGGAACGGCACCTCCATACCTTCAGGCTCTGATCAGGCCCTACACCCAAACAAGGGCACCGCGTTCATCCACCTCTGGCCTGCTGGCCCCCCTACCTCTGAGGAAGCACGGTTCCCGCTCAGCCCAGTCCAAACTGTTCGCTGCTCTGGCACCCCAATGGTGGAACAAGCTCCCTCACGACGCCAGGACAGTGGAGTCAATCATCACCTTCCGGAGACACCTGAAACCCCACCTCTTTAAGGAATACCTGGGATAGGATAAAGTAATCCTTCTAACCCCCCCCCCTAAAAGATTTAGATGCACTATTGTAAAGTGGTTGTTCCACTGGATATCATAAGGTGAATGCACCAATTTGTAAGTCGCTCTGGATAAGAGCGTCTGCTAAATGACTTAAATGTAATGTAAATGTAATGTAAATATCTCTCTGTCGGTCTTCCACTCTCTTCCCACCTCTCTCACTTTCATCCTTTCTTTCTCACTTTCTTCCTCTCTCTGTGTCTGTCTAGAGAAGACACCTAGTTAAGGGCATTTGCAATTACCATAATTGCTTACACCTATCCATTTGATTGATCAGGTTTAACGTATAGCTAGATACCTCAATATGACAGACATATAACTATATCAGTGTATGCTGCTGAAGGGAGGACCGTTCATAATAATGGCTGGAATGGAGTCAATGGAATGGCATCAACCACGTGTTTGATACCATTCCATTAACTCCATTCCAGACATTATTATGAGCCATCCTCCCCTCAGCAGCCTCCACTGAACTATATGTACAGCTAGCAACACGTAGAGGACCAACTAGCTAGATGGAAAATGGTTGTTGAAAAATGGTTGTACATAGCTAAATCTGCCCAGTTAACTGCTTAACGTTACCCTGAATTGTGAATTTCTCTGAATGTTGTGCCTCTTGTCGAGATCAGTGGTGCCTTCATAGTACTTTGCCTGGTTGGAAAGATAAAAGAAAATCTCCTCGAGGGATGCCATTGAAGTGCAAGCTACATACAAACAGAAAGCTACAATAAAAGTTACAGAACCTAGCTAGCTAACTGGCAGCTTCATTAAATTGTACCCACAAAACACCAGTCTCAACGTCAGTCAATCAAATTTATTATAAAGCCCTTCTTGCATCAGCTGATGTCACAAAGTGCTGTACAGAAACCCAGCCTAAAACCCCAAACAGCAAGCAATGCAGGTGTAGAAGCACGGTGGCTAGGAAACACTACCTAGAAAGGCCAGAACCTAGGAAGAAACCTAGAGAGGAACCAGGCTATGAGGGGTGGCCAGTCCTCTTCTGGCTGTGCCGGGTGGAGATTATAACAGAACATGGCCAAGATGTTCAAATGTTCATAGATGACCAGCAGAGTCAAATAATAATAATCACAGTAGTTGTAGAGGGTGCAACATGTCAGCACATCAGGAGTAAATGTCAGTTGGCTTTTCATAGCCGATCATTCAGAGTATCTCTACCGCTCCTGCTGTCTCTAGAGAGTTGAAAACAGCAGGTCTGGGACAGGTAGCACGTCCGGTGAACAGGTCAGGATTCCATAATCGCAGGCAGAACAGTTGAAACTGGAGCAGCAGCACGACCAGGTGGACTGGGGACAGCAAGGAATCATCAGGCCAGGTAGTCCTGAGGCATGGTCCTAGGGCTCAGGTCCTCTGAGAGAGAAAGTAAGAGAGAAAGAAAAAAAAGAGCGAATTAGAGAGAGCATACTTAAATTCACACAGGACACCGGATAAGCCAGGAGAAATACTCCAGATATAAGAAACTGACCCTAGCCCCCGACACAAACTATTGCATCATAAGTACTGGAGGCTGAGACAGGAGTGGCCGGGAGACACTGTGGCCCCGTCCGACGATACCCCCGGACAGGGCCAAACAGGCAGGATATAACCCCACCCACTTTGCCAAACCACAGTCCCCACACCACTAGAGGGATAACTTCAATCACCAACTTACCATCCTATGACAATAGCTCACGAAGATCTCCCCCACGGCACGAACCCGAGGGGGGCGTCAACCCGGACAGGAAGATCACATCAGTGACTCAACACACTCAAGTGACGCACCTCTCCTAGGGACACCATGGAAGAGCACCAGTAAGCCAGTGACTCAGCCCCTGTAATAGGATTTGAGGTACAGAATCCCAGTGGAGAGAGGGGAACCGGCCAGGCAGAGACAGCAAGGGCAGTTCGTTGTTCCAGTGCCTTTCCGTTCACCTTCACACTCCTGGGCCAGACTACACTCAATCATAGGACCTACTGAAGAGACGAGTCTTCAATAAAGACTTATTAAAGGTCGAGACCAAGTCTGCATCTCTCACATGGATAGGCAGACCATTCCATAAAAATGAAGCTCTATAGGAGAAAGCCCTGCCTCCAGCTGTTCGCTTTGAAATTCTAGGGACAGTAAGGAGGCCTGCATCTTGTGACCGTAGTGTACATGTAGTTATGTATGGCAGGACCAAATCGGAAATATAGGTAGGAGTAGGCCCATGTAATGCTTTGTAGGTTAGCAGTAAAACCTTATAATCAGCCCTTGCCTTAACAGGAAGCCAGTGTAGAGAGGCTAGCACTGGAGTAATATGATCACATGTTTTGGTTCTAGTCAAGATTCTAGCAGCCGTATTTAGCACTAACTGAAGTTTATTTAGTACTTTATCTGGGTAGCTGGAAAGTAGAGCATTGCAGAAGTCCAACCTAGAAGTGACAAAAGCATGGATTCATTTTTCTGCATAATTTTTGGACAGAAAGTTTCAGATTTTTGCAATGTAACGTAGATGGAAAAAGCTGTCCTTGAAACAGTCTTGATGTGTTCGTCAAAAAAGATCAGGGTCCAGAGAAACGGCGAGGTCCTTCACAGTGTTACTTGAGACGACTGTACAACCATCAAGATTAATTGTCAGATTCAACAGAAGATCTCTTTGTTTCTTGAGACCTAGAACTATCATCTCTGTTTTGTTTGAGTTTAAAAGTAGAACATTTGCCGCCATCCATTTCCTTATGTCTGAAACACAGGCTTCCAGGGAGGGCAATTTTGGGGCTTCACCATGTTTCATCGAAATGTACAGCTGTGTCTCGTCCGCATAGCAGTGAAAGTTAACATTAGGTTTCCAAATGACATCACCAAGAGGTAAAATATATAGTGAAAACAATAGTGTTCCAAAAACGGAGCCTTGAGGAACAATTTACAGTTGATTTGTCAGAGGACAAACCATCCACATAGACAAACTGATATTTCAGTCAGGCCAATCACATCAAGATTATGATCAGTGATTAGTTCATTGACTATAACTGCCTTGGAAGTGAGGGATCTAACATTAAGTAGACCGATTTTGAGATATCACAATCTCTTTCAATAATGACAGGAATGGAGGAGGTCTTTATTACAGTGAGATTGCTAAGGCGAACACCGCCATGTTTAGTTTTGCCCAACCTAGATCGAGGCACAGACACGGTCTCAATGGGGATACACTGACTGTGCTAGTGGCAGACTCCACTAAGCTGGCAGGCTGGCTAACAGCCTGCTGCCTGGCCTGCATCTCATTGTGGAGCTAGGGGAGTTAGAGCCCTGTCTATGTTCGTAGATAAGATGAGAGCACCCCAGCTACAATGGAGTCTGTCACTCCTCAACAGGCCAGGCTTGGTCCTGTTTGTGGGTGAGTCCCAGAAAGAGGGCCAAATATCTACAAATTCTATATTTTGGGAGGGGCAAAAAACAGTTTTCAACCAGCAATTAAGTTATGAGACTCTGCTGTAGAGCTCATCACTCCCCCTTCAACAGTGAAGAGGCGACTCCGGGATGCAGAGTTGCAAAGAAAAAGCCGTATCTCAGCCTGGCCAATAAAAATAAAAGATTAAGATGGGCAAAAGAACACAGACACTGGACAGAGGAACTCTGCCTAGAAGGCCAGCATCCCGGAGTCGCCTCTTCACTGTTGACGTTGAGACTGGTGTTTTGCGGGTACTATTTAATCAAGCTGCCAGTTGAGGACTTGTGAGGCGTCTCTTTCTCAAACTAGACACCCTAATGTACTTGTCCTCTTGCTCAGTTGTGCACAGGGGCCTCCCATTCCTCTTTCTATTCTGGTTAGAGACAGTTTGCACTGTTCTGTGAAGGGAGTAGTACAAAGCGTTGTTCAAGATCTTCAGTTTCTTGGCAATTTCTCGCATGGAATAGCCTTCATTTCTCAGAACAAGAATAGACTGACAAGTTTCAGAAGAAAGTTATTTGTTTCTGGCCATTTTGAGCCTGTAATCGAACCCACAAATGCTGATGCTCCAGATACTCAACTAGTCTAAAGAAGGACAGTTTTATTGGTTCTTTTATCTGCACAACAGTTTTCAGCTGTGCTAACATAATTGCAAAAGTGTTTTCTAATGACCAATTAGCCTTTTAAAATTATAAACTTGGATTAGCTAATGTAACGTGCCATTGGAAAACAGGAGTGATGGTTGCTGATAATGGGCCTCTGAACACCTATTTAGATATTCAATAAAAAAAAGATGCAATTTCCAGCTAAAATAGTAATTTACAACATTAACAATGTCTACACTGTATTTCTGATCAATTTGATGTTATTTTAATGGACAAAAAAATTGCTTTTCTTTCAGAAACAAGGACATTTCTAAGTGACCCCAAACATTTGAATGGTAGTGTATACGTACATATACAGTATATACAGTACAGTTAAAAGTTTACACATCTAGACATTCAAAGGTTTTTATTTATTTTTACTATTTTCTACATTGTAGAATAATGTTGAAGACATCAACACTATGAAATAACACATATGGAATGATGTAGTTACCAAAAAAAGGTTAAACAAATATATTTTATATTTGAGATTCTTCAAAGTAGCCACCCTTTGCCTTGATGACAGCTTTGCATACTCTTGGCGTTCTCTCAACTGGCTTCATGATGTAGTCACATGGAATCCTTTTCCAACTGTCTTGAAGGAGTTCCCACATAGGTTGAGGACTTGTTGGCTGCTTTTCCTTCACTCTGCTGTCCAACTCACCCCAGACCATCTCAATTGGGTTGATGTCAGGTGATTGTGGAGGCCAGGTCATCTGATGCAGCACTCCATCACTCTCCTTATTGGCCAAATAGTCCTTACACAGCCTGTTGAAAAACAAATGATAGTCCCACTAAGCACAAACCAGATGGGATGGCATATCGCTGCAGAATGCTGTGGTAGCCATGCTGGTTAAGTGTGCCTTGAAATCTAAATACATCACTTAGTGTCACCAGTGTAAGTATATTTCCAAGATAAATACACAACGCAGAGGACGAGAGGTCAAGAGGACGAGAGGTCAAGAGGACGAGTACTAACCAAATCAAATGTATTTATATAGCCCTTCTTACATCAGCTGATATCTCAAAGTGCTGTACAGAAACCCAGCCTTACACCCCAAACAGCAAGCAATGCAGGTGTAGAAGCACGGTCAATGGACATAGTTGTTTTTCTGTAATAGGGAAATATTGATCAATGGTTCAGAGACATGGGAGGAATTGGCCCAGTTTTTCTGCAAGGAATTCTAATTGGTCAACCACAGGCTAGTGCTGGGTTATAAAGTACATCCTGTGCCTTTGTTCTGTGGCGAGAATCACAGGAGAGAACCACAGGAGAGAATCACTGAGGACAGGTGAGCAAAAACATTGACCATCCACTTCCAAGCATGAATTTGTCAGCTTTGAATAAACCTATTTTCCTCCCCCTAATTTGCTTTGGGGTCTGTGTTATTGAAGAGTAACATCAACTGCTAACATTTGGTGCCGTGACCCGGATTAATTGGTCTGAACAACAAGAAAAACTCAACTGTGTGTTGATCCAGAAGAAAGAGAGAAGGCTGAGCGCAACCCACTTTGGCGAGTCAACTCTTAATCTCCTGATTGATGGCATAATTGCTGGGTGAGTCTAAAACAATATCATTTTAAAAGAACCAAATCAGGTTGAAATGTGTGCATGCAATGAGTGATACGTATATGTGATGTATAAGGTTCAAGTCCTTTGTTCTCTATTATAGGGGTTCAAGTCCTCTATTAAAAGGTTAGTCCTTTCTGTTTTTGAAACCTTAATGCAAAGAGGTGCGTTGCTAGTTGAGTAGCAACTTTTACACGTGTGGTTAATGTAAGCCTTCAACAAGCTTTTTGAAGTGAACATAAGTTTTATGGGTAGCCAGGCCCTACAGAAACAATTTGTGTTCTAGAAGAGGTTTGAGTCCTCAAAAGGGGATATATCTGGATGTGAGCATGAAAAATATTTTAAATTCACTGTCTAGTTTCAAAGTAGAGAAGTGTAGGCAAGAGATAATAAAGAAATATTCTGTCGTTGTTGACAGCGATGGAATATCGACTATGTCTGATATACAAAAATCTTAGGGAAAAATACAGAGAATGTCTAATTCCTTGACAAAGACACGATTGTCTTTAACTGTTTTAGCTGAAGTAAGAAAACGGGATGAGAAATTCTTTCTGGAGAATCCTGACAGGTCATTGAAGAGAGATAAAGCATGTTTGAAAGCTCTTGGTGAACAGATAAAAACCTTGAAAGACGAGATTCAACAATTACAGGAGAGGGTCGTAAAAACAGACTTGGCTCCAACAAGTGGACCCGATGTCCAAGGCCAACCAGAACACAGGCTGTAAAAGGTAGTAAATACAAACCTCCAGTGACAGTAATCACACATAAATCAGCATCTCCAAAACAGTTGGATGAATGGTCAAAAATGTTGAAACATCCACGAGAAGTTGGTATGCAAACATGGGACCATTTGAAGCGTTAAGAAACTCTACATCCTTATGATGGGTTACAGGTATTAGCCTTTGTTTTGAACAGCCGTGAACATGGTGTACTTGAAGAAAAGGTTTATAGAGCTGTTGGTGGTGAAGAGCAAGATGTGGCCGATGGATGGAGAACCATACATATTTTCCTTAACACTCTGACCAATGCAACCACCAATTGGGGAGAGAAATACCGAAATAACCGTTTGTTGAATTTGAAGAAAGGTTTAGAGCAGAGGTGGTTAGACACAGTGGGTTACCTGACATGAAAGATGAAGATGCCCCATTTTTGGTGGAATTGAGTGTAATCACTCATCAGCTGATGCAATCCATACATCATTTGCGAAAAACTTATTTCCACAACTAATGACTGGGAGAGACAAAACTGCGGCGACATCATCGACAGGTTGTCACAAATGGACAGAGACATCAATCAACATAATAAACCGGCTGTTAGAGTTGTGCAAGTTCCGAGTGAAACCAACATTATTTGTTCAGCAGAAGAGAAACCTGGTGTATGTCATTATTGCAGGAATTCTAGTCACCGGCAATGATAATGTCAGAAAAGAAAACATTCTTATGAGGAATGGCCAGGAAAAGCAGGGTCTATCTAACGTTGGGCTAGGCGTCCCGCTAGCGGTGAAACTGGAGGACGTGCAATTCAAATAAATAATGATGGATTTTAAACATTTAGGTACATATAAGTGTCTTATATCGGCTGAAAGCTTTCATTTTTGTTAATTTAACTGCACTGTCCAATTTACAGTAGCTATTACAGCGAAAACATGCCATGCAATTGTTTGAGGATGGCGCAACACATCAAAGTATTTTTCCAACGGCACAGGTTTCATAAAGTCACAAATAGAAATTAAATTTTCACTTACTTTTTGAAAATCTTCCTCTGATTTGTCATCCAAAGGGTTCCAGCTATAACATGTATTGTTGTTTTGTTAGATAAAATCCTTCTCTATATCCCAAAAAGTCTGTTTAGTTGGCGCCATCGATTTGACTAATCCCCTCGTTCAACTTGCGGAGAAAGGAATCCAAAAATGTACCCCAAAACTTTGTTTCAACAAGTCAAAATACGTTTCTTTTTATTCCTCAGATACCCTAAAATGTAATCAAACTATAATATCTCTTTCGGAAAGAAGTATGTTCATTAGGAAACCGATTTTAGCAGGTGCGTAATGTCTTCATGGCATGCAAACACAAATTTCCAAGACGGTGTCCTTCTGCTAAAACTGATATTTCTTATTCGTTTTTGAAGTTACAAGCCTGAAACCTGGAAAATAGACTGCTGACACCCCGTGGAAGCCATAGGAATTACATCCAGGGAGCTAATTCTCAATGACCTTTCCCTTACATTTTTAAGAGGATGGTCTAAAAAAAAAGAATTCTGGTTTGTTTTTCTTTGGATTTTCTCCTACCATTTCTATTGTGTTTTATTCCAACATTTCTACAAACTTCAAAGTGTTTTCTTTCCAATGGTACCAATTATATGCATATCCTGGCTTCAGGGCCTGAGCTACAGGCAGTTTACTTTGGGCACGTCATTCAGGCAGGAAATTGAGAAAAAGGGGCCTAGCCCTAAGAAGTTATCTATTGCTTTCAACTTTCTAATGCAGTAGGGGAAGCAAACAGACAAGTAAAAGAGGCGTGGGGAATAACTCCAGAGGGGAGACATGACTTAGTACCAGGACAGTGGGTAATGGTAAAACAATATTGTTGCAGGCTCAAGGGTGTGGGGTTTCCACGTCACCAAGTTCAATAACAAAACATGCACCGGTAGCACAAATAGAATGCAAATGGGGAGTTTATTAAGGATTAGGGATTTTTTTTACACTGGGGAAGAAGGGGGAATTCACCAATTACTTCACAGTCCACAAACCACTCGTTGTCCGTTCCGTTCTCCAGGGGTAAAAAACTTGGGTCCTCAGCCAATCCGGTTCGGTACACAAGGGGGTAATCTGACAGTCCAGGTCACAACAGGTAATCACACAGATATTGTTCTCTCTTCTCTCCATTCTCTGCTGCTTTTTGCAGGCCGCTTCCTCTTTTATCCCCAAGCACTCCCTGGCTTAATGATCCACAGCCTTGCCTCGTTGGGGCAGGAAGTCCATATAAGGCTTGGGGTGGAGCCAGCGGACTGCAAGATATCTCCCCTCAATAACCACTCTCCTCACCTCTCCCTGCCGTCTGCCACACACCCCATCGTTTTTACCTCGGTCCTGACAGCCTCTCTCCTTGCTTCCGGTATGCGGTAGGGTCTCAACTTTACCTTTTTCCAGGGTTCGGTGATGATAATGTGCTGTACCAGATCGGTGTGTCCTGGTTCACTGGAGAACACATCCTGGTTTCGGCCGACCAACTCCCTCAGCTCCTAATTCTGGGTTTGGCTCCCCCATTGGCACCTCTGCCGGCTCAGTCTCTGTAGTAGCCTTCTTCGGGCAAATAGAGTAGAGTACATCATGTGCATTCTATTTCTTTAGCAAATGCACATGGTAAATCTGACTCATCAGACCAAAGGACAGATTTCCACCGGTCTAATGTCCATTGCTCGTGTTTCTTGGCTTTCTTGTCTTTTTATTGGGCTTTCTGGCACTATAAAGCACTGGACCCTGCGTCAGTCGGACCAGTCAAGAACTGCTCAAAGTCTGCTAAGTAGGGGACTTAACAGCAAAGCGGTTCTTAACAGGGAAGGAGGATATGAGGTTCTGCCCAATCGTCTAGGACTATACATTTGTAGGATCTTAAATTCATATATATTGAAATAATCCTGCAGCAACAGGAAATGTGGATTACAATTTTACAATTTATGGACATTTTTCTGTAGCTATTGATACATTTCCCGTATGAGAAAATCAAGTCTGAAATTTCAACGTGGAAATTACTTTTTAAACCTCAAATGCACTACAAGTTTTCAATTTCCTGCATTGCAGGAAAGTTAACCTGCAACAGGGTGATCAAATTAAGATCCTACATCTGTAGGTAGAATGTTTTTCTATTAAGGTCCTTCAAAATCTCACGATTTTCCATTACCTTAGCATTGTGGAATGTTTTTGACGCTCATTTAAAGCCAGATCGATCCGTGTGTTCGCAAATGTTTTTTGAGTTATCTGGTGTTACATGTGCGATGAATATTTTTCATGTTTGTTGAGATAGTTGTTGAGGTTGCAGTAGCCGCCTTCTTTCCCAAACGCTGTCCCCAGTTGAGAAGTGCAGGCAGGGGAAACCGAACAGGCAGACACTGGTAGCGCAGCCACACAACCAATCTTTTAATTCATACCACTTCTGTTTAAACAATCTGATGATTTTCTGTCTCTTGCTCTGATGAAGGTCAGGAAGCGAAGGTGTTGGTCTCCCTTTCTGAATAATATCAAGTTTTCCTTGGAAATTACATTTGGAATAAATTTGAGGTGCAGTATAGTAGTAGTTTCCATTTTGTTCGGTTGTTTTTCCTAGCTAGTTACAGTAGCTTCGTTCAATTTAAGGGATGCCAAATTATGTAGACGCCTAAATGTGCACTGCTCACCCCAGGCATTACCCACACAACATATTTAGGCAATACGCATAAGCCTACTAAACACAACATGTTTAGTAGGCCTACTGTAAGGGTTTCCTGTAGGGTTTATTAACTGCATTTGGGTCGAGTGTGCAATCCTGTGTGTGTCAATTTTGCATACGCTTTGAATTTATGGCGACTTTGTGTGAAGCAAATATGCTATGCTAAAGGCTTCCATGGACAACCATTTTGGATAATGTGCTATTTAATTTTTGGCTAATCTGATGCTGCACATTTTGTTTAGGGCTAGCATTAGTTCCAACATGTTGTAATTTCTGGGGTCTTTTTTCGTGAATCAATGTTACTCCCTGATGCTGACCCTGTTTAGTAACAGTGACTGGAGTAACAGTGACTGGAGTCATGAACCTCCGCTCGCATCACAATTTGAATGGATGGGGACGTTGGGGATGAAGGCATGCATACCCTGGTGCCTTTCCTGAAGTTTTAGCTTATTTTCAGATTTGTTTGCATAAAAACCATTAGTTAAAAAAAACATTTTTTTTTATTAGAATGGCACAGGGTAAACACTGCCTTCCCTGCCTACCCCGACTGCACGTCACTATGTGATACATCTCACTCATATTATCAGAGAACCGGGGTTACACTAGGAACTTTAAGTTCTCTTTCAAATAATTGTTTTGATGTATCACTATAGGGATATGGCCAACTCCCATATCGCAGACATGCTCTCCGAAACCAGGGTAGTCCCAACAGCATCACCCCTCAGAGACTCCGACACTGAGGACAGTATGCGTCAATGAAGATGCAGTGACGTCTATTCCGTAAATACCTCATAAACTTATGAGGGAAGGCCCAACATTCCGCATCACAAAGAGATGTCTTTGAACAGAGATGTCTTTGAACAAAATGTAGCCAAACCTCTGGTGGAATGAGCCCTCACACCCTCCAGGGGCTGTAAACCCTTGCTATTATAAGCCAACATAATAGCCTCCACTATCCAACGGGATAGCCGTTGATAAGAAAGGGGGGCCTCTCCTTGCACAAAGGTGCCCAAGAAACAAAGAGTTGGTCATGCTTACATAAAGCTCTCGTTCTATCCAAATATATCCGTAAAGCACACACTGGATATAAACAGCTGAGGCTTTTCTACGCAAAAGTGATGGAAGGCGGATGGAAGGCTGCAAGCTCCAAGGCAAGACAATTGTAATTGTTGCACACATTAGGCCTAAAGGCAGGGTTAAGTAACAAGGTCACCTTGGATAACCCCGGGGAAAATTGTAGGCATGAATGGTGAACTGACAGGGCGTGCAGCTCACTGACTCACTTTGAGGATGTAAGGGCAAGCAGTAAAGCAGTCTTAAAGGAGATATATTTCATTTTCACGCTTTTGAGCAGCTCAAAAGGCTGCTGTGAAATGACGTCAAGCACAATAAACAGGTCCCAAGATGGGACTAAAGGCTTGGAGACTGGGGGTAAGTGTTGCACTCCCTTCATGAAACGACATAACAGAGGATGTTTTTCCAACTGTGTTATTATCGAAACCTATATGACAGGCCGAGATAGAGGCTAAATAAACCTTAACAGTGGAAAAAGCCTTGCCCCCTTTATTGAACCGGAAAGTATGAGCAATTAATACTGTACTGACTATTCTTTAGCTCGATAGAGCAGAGTTGCCATTGGCTCACCGAAGAACCCCAAAGACCCAGTGGGCTACGGGAGTCTCGCAATGGGCAAGAAAAAACCTGTTCCCAGGTTTCATTCTCTGCCTCGCTCACCTAGAGGGATGGCACCCCATTGTGAAGAACCAAGGGGGTGCACTCATGACTCTATTTCATTGTGTTCGCTTGTGCGCAACAGACATATTGAGGCCAAATGCATGGCAAGAAGGCCATGATAAACGGCATTCTGTCAGCCTGCTTTATTGTAAAAAGAGACCGGAGGGAGAGTGGACATACTGACTTCTACCCCTGGCTGGAACAAATGAAATAGGATGCCAAGGGGAGAGATTAAGTAAGGATAGCACTTGGGGGTAAAGTGCAGCTGTGAGGTGAGGAAGGGGAGAAATGGCTCACGTTAAACCCAAGAGAGAGAGAGAAAGGCCGCCAGGGCTTTGCCTTAACTTGGCCGGCTCCTCTTGCCCCCCATTAGGGGTTTAAGAGGGCAGAACCTTGCTGCAGCTAGAGCAAATGACTTTTTACCTGCACGTGTGCACTGGTTCAGGGTCCTAACCTGGGTATTGGCAGTCTGCTGCGTTTCTGGGGGTTTTGGACCCCCAAAGCCAGCTTGTTTTTCCTTCCAGGCTGTGGGACTGGAACGAGTTGCAGGAACCAACAGGCTGCCATGGAGCCCAGATCTGCATGACCAGACAAGGGGAGCTCCTAGCAGGGAACTTGCTGGTGCCGGGCTTATCCCACAAACTCTTAGCTTCCCTAAGGCAGGCTAGGACCACAGGAAGCAGTTGTTTAGCAGGGGACGTACGGGAAGGGAGTCTCTTCCCATCGTACAGATCCCTTTCAGGATTCTGCCCCCCCAAGGGAGCAAGCCACTTGATGTCGAGTCTGGCCATGGCTCACTTGCAAGCCTCTAAGAACCCAAACTCCAAGTGTGGGAGAGCAGCTCCTTCGTCCTGGGGGCACCCTCCATCTCAGACTTGAGTTTGAGGCGACTCACGAAAACAATCCCGTTGTCATCCTTGCCATCACCTAGTTCGCCTTCCCCTGACAGCAAGTTGTCAGACAGTAAGGGGAGGGAATCGAGGCTATCTAGAACCTCGCCCCAGCTTGGCTCAGTTGTGGGGAGATGAATCTCAACCTTGGCCGGTGGCCTAGAGGTGAGAGCAGACCCACCCTTGTCAGTATCTTACACTGCTCACAGGACTCAGGGTCATCGAGTGCTGCCTGAGCATGTTCCCTTCCCAAGTAATCGATGCATAGAAGGAGCTGCAAGCACAAGAACATGGGAGTTCGAGTGCTGGGCATTGTTACGTTTGGGATGGGGTAGCAGTGGCCATTGTAAAGAACAAGGTTTGCTAAAAAAGAGACATCTGTTGTAAAAAGCAACATGATAGCTGGTAAGGCTCTGAAAAGGCATGAGCTACTTAGGTAAAAAGCCATGAGGCTAATAGTTAGCTAGGGTGAGCCCAATAAGAAAGTTGTAGCTACGAGGATAGTGAGGTATTTAGCTAGTTAGCAACTACCTCGTGGATAAGGTGCACTCTAGCTATCACAGTGCTAGCCGCAGGGGACTGCATGGGTGCAAGATAAGACTTAGGGTTGGCAAATTCCCTTGACCGAGAAGCCTAAAGGCTAAACCGGTCAGTCTAGCGAACCCAACAAGTGAACGTAGGTTAACTAGGTGAGAAAAGGTAGCTAGCAATGCTACCTTGTGTGCAGGTAGGGATGCTAGCGTGAGTTGGCTGGCTAGCATCTACCTTGTGGCTAAGGTTTGCTGTAGTTAGCACAGTGCTAGCTGAAGGGAACCGGGTGGTGGAAGAGTTCTATTTCGGTTAGGTGTCCTCCCACGGCCGTAGAGACGTGAGGCTAAACCGGTCGATCTAGTTAACACAAATGAGTGAACGTACTGTAGATTAAGGTAGATGAGAGAAGGGAGATAGTAATACTTCCATATTTGCAGGTAGGAGTATGGTTAGCTTGCTTTCCAGCAAGCTGGCCAAGTTAGCTTAAGCCTTGCAGCGTGGGCTAACCAAGTCTAGATAGCTAGCCATGTGACACTTGAAGCAAATTCTATTTGATGCAAAACTTTCCTTTCAGTCAGTACTCAACACTATAGACAGGAGCTGGGGTCCTACGTTCAGCAGCATTAACTTTGTGGGTCACCTGAGAACTGTTAAGTAAGAAGACAGGAGTTGAGTCGTAGGAGCCGTAGTGAAACTTCCGCAAGGAAGAGAGGCGAGAATGACCAAAAGGCAGGCGAGTGGTGCCTTATAAAGAGGGAGGGGCTCAGCTCATTCGCCACTTGACCTGTCTGTCTCCAATAGACATTGTGTGTTTGGACTATTTGTAGAGCCGCAGAGCGAATCCCCACAATGATACATCTAAATGAGTATTTGAAAGAGAACTACCTCTTATCACAGATCTGTTTGCCCTTTAGGATATGTTCACAATGACAAAGAAAACCATGGATATGCCACCAATAGTTATAACATTGGATGTAACTAGGGCATCTGGTCTAGCTGTGTTGTGGTAACTATGGCAACGGGTGTATTGCTGAGAGCACCAACTGCTCATTTTGGAAGTGTGAGGCCATCATCAGTGATGTGCTGCCTGCGCCTCCTCCCCCGAGTCCTCCATCTCTGAACTGTGTACTCTGGCACAGATTTGGTCCATTCCAGTCAGGGGACCCTAACCCTTTAACCAACATGGGAGGTGGGAACCATCTGCACCCCCCAAGGAGAGAGGCAGGTCATGCATGCCTTAGATGAATATAACAGATTTTCAGAATTGCTTAAAAAGAGCTTCTGTTGGGATTGCAATGGGACAAATGAGACCTTACCTACTGTTGCGAAACAGTGCTGAAGGATTTACAGTACCAGGAGGACTGCTCATTCAGTCAATGATGAATTATAGAGTGGCAAACTATGTACCTAGAGAGACAAGGTACTGCCAGGTAGTACACTAAGATTCTTATAAAGATTAACCTAAAGCACATGAGTTGATACAGGTATATATTTAAGATACTAATTGGAATTCATCAATCAATACGTGGATTGTTTCACAGACAATATGTTTCACAGACAGGGATACAGTGAAGGAAAGCGATCACAGTTTCTGCGGGAGAAAATAGTCTTAATGTCTCTTCTGTGCTTCATGTCTTCGAATATAAACGCAACATGCAACAATTTCAAACATTTTACTGAGTTACAGTAAAAAGGAAATACATTAATTAGCCCTAATCTATGGATTTCACATGACTGGGCAGGGGCGCAGCCATGGGTGGACCTGGGAGGGCATAGGCCCACCCACTGGGGAGCCAGGTCCAGCCAATCAGAATGAGTTTTTCCCCAAAAAAGGGCTTTATTGCAGACAGAAATACTCCTCAGCACCTCCCTCAGACTATCTTGCAGGTGAAGAAGCCAGATATGGAGGTCCTGTGCTGGCGTGGTTACACATAGCCTTCGCTTGTGAGGCCAGTTGGATGTACTGCCAAATTCTCTAAAACAATGTTGGAGATGGCTTATGGTAGATAAATTGACTTTCTAATCTCTGGCAACAGCTCTGTTGGACATTCCTGCAGTCATCATGGCAATTGCACGCTCCCTGAAAACTTGAGACATCTGTGGCATTGTGTTGTGTGACAAAACTACACATTTTAGCGTGGCCTTTTATTGCGCCTGTGTAATGATCATGCTGTTTAATCAGCTTCTTGATATGCCACGCCTGTCAAGTGGATGGATTATCTTGGCAAAGGAGAAATGCTCTTTAACAGGGATGTAAACAAATTTGTGCACAAAATTTGAGAGGTAAGCTTTTTGTGCATATGGAACATTTCTGGGATCTTTTATTTCGGCTCATGAAACATGGGACCAACACTTTACATGTTGTTTTTATATTTTTGTTCAGTATATAGAGATGTTATTTTTAATGAGGATGTCTGATACATGAATTAAGGTACAAGAATTAAGCGCTCTCTCCCAGACAGAACTGACCCACATATCTCCCTGTTCACAAATCAAATCGTCAAGATTCACTGTCTGTGTTATGTGTTTTATGGATTTACAGAGTCGCAATGCTCTTTAAACAGGGATTATCTCTTCAGAAACGGCTTTGATGGCATTGAACGCCACCATTAAGCACTATCTTCACAAGCCTGGCTTCAACCAATCAAAGGTTTCCATTACAAATAAAATGAAATAAATGTTTATACGTCACACACACACAAGTTACAGCTACTGGGAAATACTATTGGTTTTCATGACAACAAAGTTGACACATCTTCTGTGTCTCATAATAATATAACAGATTGAAGCTCTGCTCAATTGAATACATTGTGTGTGAGAGAGTGAGAGTGGGCAAAAAAATAGAAAATTGCACTTTGCTCTGCATTATAATTGTATGTGTCTGTAATTCTCATACGTTTTTGATCATTTTGAATTTGAGCAGATTTAATTCAAATCTTGTGATGAATGAAATAAATTAAGAACTTGCAGTACTATGAAAGGACTCGTACGCAGTAAAAAAAAAAGAAGAAAAAAGCCTGCATTGACTGGATGTATTCAGCCATGGTAACATACAGTACTGTAGGGATAGCAGAGCTGTTTAGCTTAGCCATCACAGCGGCTGTGTGACGCAGATAGAGCCTACTTTCATGTCCGCTGCTCCAGCAGCATAGATAGCCATCTCATGGCTAACGGATATAGATCACATTAAAGGAACACACTGCATGGGATATTGATGGAGACACTATATCCAATGGGCGCAATTGAGCAAAGGGTCTTCTTCATCTTAATTCGATTTTTTGGGTTATCTCCATGGAAACCCATGGGATAAATGCTGGGAAAACACTTGAATGATGTGGAAGGAACCACAGGGAAACAAGATGCATATCGTATCGTAACTCAAAGGGCTGTCCCATCGATCAATCGATGGTGATAGATTAACAATGTATCAGGCATTTGCAGGGAAGCATCACCCTGACTTTTCACATGAAACTCCACTGTGAGCCATAAGTCATAGGAACGATAGGAAAAAACAGGGGTGAAAGTAGAATTCATTTCTTACCGGTAAATCAAATAAAATCAAATTGTATTTGTCACGTGTTAAGTGTTAAGAAAGTATTTACTCCAATAAACTGAAGTAAAAAATGAATAAAGAAAAAAGAAAATAGAAAAATAACAAATAATTGTCATGTCTTTCGTAGATATTGGACCAAGGCGCATCGGGTTGAGTGCTCATATTTACTTTATTGAACACGAAAACGTACTAACGAACAGGATGCAGACTAATCACAAAGCTATGCAACTACAACTACCCACAATACCCTATACAAAACAACCCCTATACATAGGACCTTCAATCAGAGGCAACGAGAAACAGCTGCCTCCAATTGAAGGTCAAATCAATAAACTGAACATGGACGTAACAGCCTAGAACTAACATAGAATACACTAACATAGAACCTAAACCTAAAACCCCGGTACACTCTAAACCAACACCCCTCTACATAAACACATAGCCCAAAAAACCCCGAAACAACCCCGAAACACTCTAAACAAATACCCCTTCTACATAAACACATAATATAACAAACCCCTAAACACTCTAAACAAATACCCCCTGCCACGTCCTGACCAAACTACAATAACAAATAAGCCCTTTACTGGTCAGGACGTGACAGTACCCCCCCCCCCCCCAAAGGTGCAGACAAAAATAAACCCCCAAAATAAAGGGAGGGAGGGGAGGGTGGCTGCCGTCACCGACGGCTCTCGTGCTACACCCCCCCTCCCCAAACCTCCTACAGTGGAGGTGGCTTAGGCCTTAGTCCCCTACCTGACCAGTCCACCCCCACTGAATACCTCGGCCTGAAGCCTGTCACTGTAGACCCGGGACTGGACTCTGGGAGCGCCGGAATGTGGGACGACTCTGGGAGCGCCGGACTGTGGGACGACTCTGGGATCGCCGGACTGTGGGACGACTCTGGGAGCGCCGGACTGTGGGACGACTCTGGGAGCGCCGGACTGTGGGACGACTCTCTTGGTTCCGGACAGTGGGCCGTCTCTCTTGGTTCCGGACAGTGGGCCGTCTCTCTTGGTTCCGGACACTCTGGACGAGGCACTGTTGCCGGACACTCTGGACGAGGCACTGTTGCCGGACACTCTGGACGAGGCACTGTTGCCGGAAGTTCTGGACGAGGCACTGTTGCCGGAATCTCGGGACTGGGCTGACGCACTGGAGGCCTGGTGCGTGGGGTTGGCTTAGGGCGCGCCAGACTAAGCACACGCACCACAGGGCTAGTGCGAGGAGCAGGAACAGGACGTACTGGACTGGGCTGATGCACTGGAAGCCTAGTGCGTGGGGCTGGTACTGGAGGTATCAGACTGGAGACACGCACCACAAGGCTAGTGCGAGGAGCAGGAACAGGACGTACTGGACTGGGCTGACGCACTGGAAGCCTAGTGCGTGGTGCTGGCTTAGGAGACGCCAGACTAGGGACACGCACCTCAGGGCTAGCACGAGAAGCAGGAACTGGATACACCGGGCCATGGGTAAGCACTGGAGGTCTGGAGCGCACCTCTTGCACAACCCGTCCTGGCTGGATGGTAATAGCAGCCCTGCACGAGCAGAGTGCTGGTACAGGGCGAACTGGGCTGTGCAGAGGCCTGATGGTTGCCGTGCGTAGAGCAGGCGTAGGGTAGCCGGGGCCTAGGAGGCGCACTGGTGGCCAGATGCACTGTGCAGGCATCCTCCTTCCAGGCTGGATGCCTACTCTAGCACGGCACTTGCGAGGGGCTGGGATCGCTCGCACCGGACTGTGCGTGCGCCTGGGCGAGATCGTGCGCACTACCGCATACTCCGGCGCTCTCCACTCCAAATGCTTCCCATAATAAGCACGGGGAGTTGGCTTAGGGCTCACCCTTGGCCCAGCCAAACTACCCGTGTGCCCCCTCCAACATTTTTTATTGGGGGTGCCTCTCATGCTTCCCCATTGGCGCATACAAAGCCTCATACCGGCGCCGCTCTGCCTTCGCTGCCTCTATCTCCTCCGGTGGGCGACGGTATTCCCCAGCCTGGTGCCATGGTCCAGCCCCGTCCAGAATTTCCTCCCATGTCCATGATTCCACGAAGCTCTGCTGCTGCTCCTTCCTCCGCTGCTTGGTCCGTTTGTTGTGAGTAGTTCTGTCATGTCTTTCGTAGATATTGGACCAAGGCGCAGCGGGTTGAGTGCTCATATTTACTTTATTGAACACGAAAACAAGAAACTGTATGAACGAACAGGATGCAGGCTAAACACAAAGCTATGCAACTACAACTACCCACAATACCCCCATACAAAACAACCCCTATACATAGGACCTTCAATCAGAAGCAACGAGAAACAGCTGCCTCCAATTGAAGGTCAAATCAATAAACTGAACATAGACGTAAACAACCTAGAACTAACATAGAATACACTAACCTAGAACCTAAACCTAAAACCCCGGTACACTCTAAACCAACACCCCTCTACATAAACACATAGCCCAAAAAACCCCGAAACACTCTAAACAAATGTGCCTTCTACATAAACACATAATATAACAAACCCCTAAACACTCTAAACAAATACTCCCTGCCACGTCCTGACCAAACTACAATAACAAATAAGCCCTTTACTGGTCAGGACGTGACAATAATTAAAGAACAACAATAAAATAACAGTAGCGAGGCTATATACAGGGGGTACCGGTACAGAGTCAATGTGCAGGGGCAAAGGTTTTTCATGCCTCTGACATGCAGTAATGATAAAAAGTGGTGTAATAGCCTACAGTTTTCTTTTGTTGAATTATTTTGCCGGGACCCTTACTTTAACCCCTTTGAAAAATACAAATCATGTGACAAGAGATGTGATTTTTAATTATCATCAGAGAAATTAAAGATGAGGAGAGTAAGGATGACAATGATGGAATGTGTATTTCTTCAAGCTGAATCCTCATCTATCGAGCACAGCTGCCAACATTGGGAAACAGGCGTTCTAATTAAAATATTCCTGTTTTAACAAAGGTCAGAGACACAGAATCAAATCAATCAAATCAAATGTTATCAGTCACATGCACCGAATACAACAGGTGTAGACCTTACAGTAAAACGCTTACTTTACGAGCCCCTAACCAACAACATTTCAATCATATTAGAGAGGACGCCAAAATGTTTTGTCACCCTCCAAATTGAAACATCAATGGCAGTGTTGCAAATACAAAACAAATACCGTCAACAGCATTATAGTTACTGTTGAGATAAAAAAAATCTAAATAAACATTCAACCTGCTACAATCGATCAATTTCAAATCAATTCTAACTTTTCTTTGGCCAACAAATGTAGGTTATACTGTTTATAAATGAGTGTGGCCTGAAATAAAATTCCATCTCAAGTTGTCAGGCGTACCATCTGTGAGGATTGCGTCACTTGAGAGCAGAATTAAATGTGCCTCAACGTTGGTTCGCCCACGGTGTTTATACACTGCACAGGTGGCCTGCGTTAGCAGACCATCCAACCCTCCATCTCACTCCCAGCAGGCTTTGCGAACCAGCTGGTTAATTTACCATCACTCTCTGCAAGTCGTCATGAATTATACAAACAAGCAACAGTATAAATATTACAGATGTCATTTGATCACCCTGTTGTAGGAGATCTTTCCTGCAATGCAGGACATTTAAAACCTGTGTATTTGAGGTTTAAAAAGTCTTCTGAAGTTTGTAATATACACTTAAAAATGTCAGACTTGATTTTACTTTATGAAAAATGGATCATTAGTTTGTGTTTGGTTGGAGCTTGGCTGGGTCACATCACATCAGCATGCTTCCAAAGCGACCAAAAGTGCCAGGATGTTTCCTTGAGCAGTGGAGCCTCAAAGTGCTCAGGAAATTAAGTTAGTATTTAATTTGTTCACGCGCTCAGCTACAAAAATAAATGTTGATATCCAGCACAAATGATTTAAGTCCCCTGGTGAAAATGCAAAGGTCTTTGAACAATGCAATTTTTACTATTGATGTTTCCTGATCATGCTTGTCAGAGTGGGGAGGTGTGCCAAATTTCACAGATTTGTCCACTTTGGGGTGGAAAATTCTAATGATGATTTTCATTAAGGTCCATGTCTGTAGGTTATATTTTGATATTATACCCATGTATCGGAGGTAGCTAAATGTGGTTATCACTGCGTTATATGTTGTGACCCCTATGCATTAGCTGGACCAACAGGGTTGAAGGTATCAAATGTAATCAACAATCTTCTCAAAATAAGGCAATTGATATGTTATGAACTTCATAATCCAACACCAATTAAGATATGAAACAATTGGAATGGTAATGAATCTCTATGGGCCCACCTCTATGGGATCAAAGGTCATACATGTAAGCATTTTGGGGTACATCGAGACAGAATAGTATTGGGATGCACTCTATTATCACATGGTACCCTTCATCAGATGATGATAACTACTTGAAATTTCACACAGAACAAGGAGACCCATTGGGATTTTTTTGGGGGGGCTATATAGAGTCATCCTATATTTTGTCCATAATCAGTCCCAGCAAGATGGCCACCATTTATTTCAATGGGGAGAAACTTACAATGAGGACAACACAAAATGATGGCCCAAGTATGTCAGTTATATGTATTTAGCAAAATATTACCAGAATAAAGTAAACATTTGACAGAAAAGCTGTCTGAATTGCTAAGTTTTGTAGTTGTTTTAAATATATTACATTAAAACACTTAAATAATATAGAAGCATTCACTGACATCTATTTATTAACATGATATGCAATATAATTCTATATATTATGTTAACAAGAAATGTGAACGTTAAACCTGCCCCATACAATGCACCTTATATGAAATCCCATAGGAATGCATTACGTCCAGCAAAGAGGTACAGGTAAACCATTTTCACAAAATGACTTCATAATGAGGTCACCAAACTTTACACAAACCTAGGAAAAGTCAAAACAATGATTCCTAGCTGTTGCTGATTTAACCACACATTTTCCAATATAGCTGCCAATCAGCTCCATTGGTTTTAAATGGATTGGTCTGACATTGCCACAACTCTTTCAATAATAGGTGGAATATGCTTAATGATAATTTAAAAAGTATTATAGTTATGCAGATAACAACCAATTTAGCCAGGTTTGCAAAATATATATTCTTTGTAAAATATTATCAACATTTTGGCCAAAATCAATATTCATATACAATCAGGTCCAAACATGCCCTGGTACTGGGTAAGGTTCATGCTGCCATTGACCTGTGGATTTAACAGGTGACATCAATAAGGGATCGTAGCTTTCACCTGGATTCACCTGGTCAGTATGTCATGGAAAGGGCAGATGTTCCTAAAGTTTTGTACACTCAGTGGTACAAATGTTTGAATAGCTAAGGGATGATGATCTCTATAAATGCATTTTGACTATGAGCTGTCACTGATAACTACTGCATCTTTGGTATTGCATTTTGGGAGCCACTGCATTTTTTTGTAAATAAAGAGATTTAGGATATTTCCTTCCTGATTATAAGGTGTAAGAACAGATCATACATGGAGTAAGTTATGATTGCATAACAAAAGAGAGGTGTCTTACTTCAAAGTAAAACAGACTCTACAACAGGTTGGGAGAAGAAAAAGCCTACAAACATGTATGTCACTGTAGCTTTGTTTTGCTATTCAAATTAAGTGGACATCCTCTGCTACAACCTGTGCCCATCTATGTACAACAGGTGACATAAGGGAATTGGTGTCAGTATTTTCATACAGTAGGTGTCGGACTTTAGGAAGGAGAGGTGGGTTGTTGTATCTGCAGAGGAACATTCTGCGAATTCTAAATATTGCTATATCATTAAAGCAACACAAATAGGGTAACTTGTAGGCCACAAGTCCACTCATCTTGTCCCAGAACATATTTAGTGGGCACTGCTGTGGTGGGACAAAGAGGCGGATGTAAACGAGGATGAAGAGCAGAGAAAAAAAATCACCTGTGTAACAAAACAACACCACTCTTGGAACGTTGCTGTGGTAACCACAACAGTCAGAGGGGGTGAGGCGAGGCTGAGGGTCAGAGGGCGGAGAGAGTAGGAGGCATCTGTTGGTGGGCGGGGAGCAGGTCAACGGTGTTCCGCCACTCTCTCCTGTCACCTTAACAGTCCTTCATCAGGATGACTCATTTTGGGAGAGAGACACTTGTTATATAATCCAAAGCTTCAGAGAGAGGCTGCCTGCCTGCCATCAGCCTAAAAGCCCCGCTGGCCCACTCTCTCCATCTACCTCCACATAATTGCAGTTTGCTGTGAATGGTCGCATCAATTTTCCTGTCAAATTTGGTGCCTGCGTTGACCCCCACTGACGAATCAGCCACTTTCATGCAGAGGGTTCTCGGCAAAAATGGACCTCAAACATACAGTACCAGTCAAAGGTTCGGACACACCTATTCATTGCAGGGTTTTTCTTTATTTTTACAATTTTATACATATGTTTGAATAATAGTGAACACATCAAAATAATGAAATAACAAATATGGAATAATGTAGTAACCAAAAAAGTGTTAAACAAATCAAAATCTATTTTATATTTGAGATTCTTCAAAGTAGCCACCTTTGCCTTGATGACAGCTTTGCACACTCTTGGCAATCTCTCAACCAGCTTCACCTGGAATGCTTTTCCAAAAGTCTTGAGGGAGTTCCCACATATGCTGAGCACTTGTTGGCTGCTTTTCATTCACTCTGCAATCCAACATGTCACACGAAATGGAACGGGTGAACCCAAGAGCAGACTCAGATGAGGAGACTGGGATGAGGTAACCAACATATTTATTGAAACATGGGGGGAAGATTGAGTGCAGGCCAGGGGAAGCTCGGGCGGGTTGCCGGAAACCAGGTGCAGAGGCTGAGGCTGGAGCGAGAGGTGTTGGGAAAGGGTAAGCAGGTCCGGAGGGGAATCCAAGGGAGCGTAGAGTGGGGAATCCAGGACAGAGTAGCAGGACTTTATTTATTTATTTTATTTTTATTTCACCTTTATTTAACCAGGTAGCCCTGTTGAGAACAAGTTCTCATTTACAGCTGCGACCTGGCCAAGATAAAGCAAAGCAGTGCGACAAAAACAACAACAGAGTTACACAAAAACAGACGTACAGTCAATAACACAATAGAAAAATCTATGTACAGTGTGTGCTAATGTAGAATATTAGGGAGGTAAGGCAATAAATAGGCCATAGAGGCGAAATAATTACAATTTAGCATTAATACTGGAGTGATAGCTGTGCAGATGATGATGTGCAAGTAGAGATACTGGGGTGCAAAAGAGCAAAAATAAATAACAATATGGGGATGAGGTAGTTGGGTGTGCTATTTACAGATTGGCTGTGTACAGGTCCAGTGATCGGTAAGCTGTTCTGACAGCTGATGCTAAAGTTAGAGATAGAGATGTAAGTCTCCAGCTTCAGTGATTTTTGCAATTCGTTCCAGTCATTGGCAGCAGAGAACTGGAAGGAAAGGCAGCCAAAGCAGGTGTTGGCTTTGGGGATAAGTGAGCTATGGTGACCAGTGAGCTGAGATAAGGCGGGGCTTTACCTAGCAAAGACTTGTAGATGACCTGGAGCCAGTGGGTTTGGCGACGAGTATGAAGCGAGGGCCAGCCAACAAGTGCATGCAGGTCACAGTGGTGGGTAGTATATGGGGCTTTGGTGACAAAATGGATGGCACTGTGATAGACTGCATCCATTTTGTTGAGTAGAGTGTTGGAGGCTATTTTGTAAATGACATCGCAAAAGTCGAAGATCGGTAGGATAGTCAGTTTTACGAGGGTATGTTTGGCAGCATGAGTGAAGGAGGCTTTGTTGCGAAATAGGAAGCCGATTCTAGATTTCATTTTGGATTGGAGATGCTTAATGTGAGTCTGGAAGGAGAGTTTACAGTCTAACCAGACACCTAGGTATTTGGATTTGTCCACATATTCTAAGTCAGAACCATCCAGAGTGGTGATGCTAGTCGGGCGGGCGTGTGCAGGCAGCAATCGGTTGAAGAGCATGCATTTAGTTTTACTAGCATTTAAAAGCAGTTGCAGGCCACGGAAGGAGTGTTGTATGGCATTGAAGCTCGTTTGGAGGTTTGTTAGCACAGTGTCCAAAGAAGGGTCAGATGTATACAGAATGGTGTCGTCTGCATAGAGGTGGATCAGAGAATCACCAGCAGCAAGAGCGACCTCTTTGATATATATATAGAGAAAAGAGTCAGCCCGAGAATTGAACCCTGTGACACCCCTATAGAGACTGCCAGAGGTCCGGACAACAGGCCCTTCGATTTGACACACTAAACTCTATCTGAGAAGTAGTTGGTGAACCAGGCGAGGCAGTCCTTTGAGAGACCAAGGCTATTGAGTCTGCCGATAAGAATGCGATGATTGACAGAGTCGAAAGCCTTGGCCAGGTCGATGAAGACGGCTGCACAGTACTGTCTTTTATTGATGGTGGTTATGATATCGTTCAGGATCTTGAGCGTGGCTGAGGTGCACCCATGACCAGCTCAGAAACCAGATTGCATAGTGGAGAAGGTATGGTGGGATTCGAAATGGTCGTTGATCTGTTTGTTAACTTGGCTTTTGAAGATTTTTAGAAAGGCAGGGCAGGATGGATATAGGTCTATAACAGTTTGGGTCTAGAGTGTCTCCCCCTTTGAAGAGGGGGATGACCGCGACAGCTTTCCAATCTTTGGGGATCATAGACGATACGAAAGAAAGGTTGACAGGCTAGTAATAGGACTGACGAGAAGTCGAACTGGAGACAGGGACCAGAGTCAGAGCGGGCAGAACTGTAGCGGAGAGGAAAACAGCGTCATGCAAGGGAAACCAGGCACAACAGGAAAAAACGGCTAGAAACATGGACTGACTGGGCAGAGATTATGATCTGGCAGTGTGGAAGTGGCAGGACTGAGTATTTGTAGAGGTCTTGATTATGGAACAGGTTGCAGCTGGTGGGAATCTGCTCTGACTCCAGCACACCTGTCTCCGCCCACACAATCACACACACAGAGAGAGAGGGAGAGGGAGAGAGCACTGGGGGAGTGGCGGCAGGTCAAGGAGACACAGGATGAGCACTGGAGGGCGTGGCATTAGCAGATGTGACACAGCACATCCCAACCATCTCAATTGGGTTGAGGTCGGGTGATTGTGGAGGCCAGGTCATCTGATGCAGCACTCCATCACTCTCCTTCATGGTCAAATAGCTCTTACACAGCCTGGAGGTGTGTTGGGTCATTGTCCTGTTGAAAAACAAATGATGTCCCACTAAGCGCAAACCAGATGGGATGGCGTATCGCTGCAGAATGCTGTGGTAGCCGACAAAGACCAGGGAGGTTTTCCAATGTCTCGCAAAGAAGGGCACCTATTGGTGGATGGGTGAAAAAAGCAGACATTGAATATCCTTTTGAGCATGGTGAAGCTGTTAATTACACTTTGGATGGTGTATCAATACACCCAGTCACTACACAAATAGAGGCATTCTTCTTAACTCTGTTGACGGAGAGGAAGGAAACCGCTCAGGGATTTCACCATTCATCAGTAAAATGGCTGGGATAGGAGAAAACTGAGGATGAATCAACAACATTGTAGTTAAATCAAATCAAATCAAATCAAATGTATTTATATAGCCCTTCTTACATCAGCTGATATATCAAAGTGCTGTACAGAAACCCAGCCTAAAACCCCAAACAGCAAGCAATGCAGGTGTAGAAGCACAGTGGCTAGGAAAAACTCCCTAGAAAGGCCAAAACCTAGGAAGAAACCTAGAGAGGAACCAGGCTATGAGGGGTGGCCAGTCCTCTTCTGGCTGTGCCGGGTGGAGATTATAACAGCACATGGCCTAGATGTTCAAATGTTCATAAATGACCAGCATGGTCAAATAATAATAATCATAGTAGTTGTCGAGGGTGCAACAAGTCAGTAACACAAGAGTAAGTGTCAGTTGGCTTTTTCATAGCCGATCTTTGAGAGTATCTCTACCGCTCCTGCTGTCTCTAGAGAGTTGAAAACAGCAGGTCTGGGACAGGTAGAACGTCCGGTGAATAGGTCAGGGTTCCAGCAGGTCTGGGACAGCAGGTCTGGGACAGGTCTGGGACAGGTTACTCCACAATACTAATCTAACTGACAGAGTGAAAAGAAGGAAGTTTGTACGGAATACAAAACATGCACCCTGTTTGCAAAAAGTAATACTGCAAAACATGTGGCAAAGAAATTTACTTTTGGCCTTGAATACAAAGCATTATGTTTTTAGGGTAAATCCAACACCTCACTGAGTGTCAATCTACATATTTTCAAGCATGGTGGTTGCTGCATCATGTTATGGAGTTTTTTAGGATAAAAATAAATGCAAAAGAGCTAAGCACAGGCAAAATCTTAGAGGAAAACCTGGTTCAGTTTGATTTACAACAGACACTGGGAGACAAATCCTCCTTTCAGCAGGACAATAACCTAAAACGCAAGGCCAAATACACACTGAAGTTACTTACCAAGACGACATTGAATGTTCCCGAGTGGCCTAGTTACAATTTTGACTTTAAATCAGCTTGAAAATCGAAATCAGCTTAAAATCCTATAACAAGACTTGAAAATGGTTGCCTATCAATGATCAAAAAGTAACTTGACAGAGCTTGAAGAATTTGAAAAAGAATAATGGGGAAATATTGTACAATCCAGGTTTGCAAAGCACTTAGAGACTTAAACAGAAAAATTCACAGCTGTAATCGCTGCCAGAGGTGATTCAAAGATGTATTGACTCAGGGGTTGAATACTTATCTAATCAAAATATACAGTATTTGTGTTTTATTTTCCATTAATTAAAATAATGGCATTACAGAGTACTTTATGTAGATAGTTGATCAAATCCATTTTAATCCCACTTTGTAATACAACAAAATGTGGAAACAGTCAAGGGATGTGAATATATTTCAAATGATATTCCAAAGCTACCCACTGTCTAAAGCATTTTCTCAAGAGGTGCTATTTTCCCCTTCTCATAGGTCAAAGCTTCTCCATATGTGACTCACTACCTGGATTTGGTCTTATGCAGCACAATTTGAAATTGTGTTTTATACATTGGATAAAAGAAGAGACTCAGAACAAGAAAATGGTATATCATACACTGCCTTTTTGAGGAACACTGGGAAAGTAATTCTGCTTTGAATGTTGATAAACTTGTAAACTCACTTTTGAGAAATGGCCTTTGAATGTTTTGGTATCTAGTGAAGAGCTCTTTTTTGTCTACACCCATTCAGCATCGTTCACACCCATCTCCTTTCGCTCTCAGAGAGTTCACCGCGCACACTTGATACTCTGGCCGATGGTTTGTTTACCTCTGGATAACATGAAAAAATGCTAACCAGCTCTGCTGGCAACAAGGTTCAATGTTAGCTAGTTAACATTAGGCTCTAACTAGCAAAGCAAATGGTTCTGGGATACAAATAATAACGTCATACACGTAACGTTAGGAAGGGAGCCAGCCAGCTAACGTTAGATAGCTAACTAACAGTACACCTTAGCTTGAAATGAAACCACTTTCTGTCAAAATTAGAAACGTGTAATATATGAAAATGTAGCTAGCTAGACTATATTGCCTGTATACAACAACATGCATGATAGACGCATCCCCCTGTCATGGATGCCATGCCACGGTTGCCCTTAGTTTGAAGATGTGATCCAAAGACAGGTATTTTCTCCATCTCTTTAGCTATCATACTCTAATTCCACTGATTTCAAAACTCGATCCTCCAGAAAGTGGAGAGCAACACTTTTGCAGCTCCACTACACAATAGATTTTTTTAAAAGCCACGTTCGACAGGATTACCAACACAGACTGACCAGTTCAAATAGACAGAACCAATCCAAACTCCTCTCTCGGCATGTGCAGCCTACTCATTATCTCAGCCAATCATGGCTAGTGGGAAGGTTGCCCCTTTTTTCCGTGGCTTAACCAACAAGGCTCGTAATTTAACAATTGTTTTTGTATTTACAGATGGCATACAAGTTTTTGTTAAGGCACATGAAAGTTCACATGTCCCAGAAGGCATTTCTGACAAAAACACATTTTGATAAAAAATTTAAAGAAATGTTCAAATGGCTCCCCTGTGAAGTCGTGACTTGTGACATATGCCTAGTTTCCTAATAGTGGGGTTTGTTTTCATAAACTCAGCAAAAAAAACAAATGTCCTCTCATTGTCAACTGCGTCTATTTTCAGCAAACTTAACATGTGTAAATATTTGTATGAACATAACAAGATTAAACAACTGAGACATAAACTGAACAAGTTCCATAGATCTGTGACTAACAGAAATTGAATAATGTGTCTCTGAACAAAGGGGGTGGGTCAAAATCAAAAGTAACAGTCAGTATCTGGCGTGGCGATCAGCTGCATTAAATACTGCAGTGCATCTCCTCCTCATGGACTGCACCAGATTTGCCAGTTCTTGCTGTGAGATGTTACCCCACTCTTCCACCAAGGCATCTGCAAGTTCCCGGACATTTCTGGGGAGAATGGCCCTAGCCATCACCATCGGATCCAACAGATTCCCAGACGTGCTCAATGCGATTGATATCCGGGCTCTTCGCTGGCCATGGCAGAATACTGACATTCCTGTCTTGCAGGAAATCACACACAGAACGAGCAGTATGGCTGTGGCATTGTCATGCTGGAGGGTCATGTCAGGATGAGCCTGCAGGAAGGGTACCACATGAGGGAGGAGGATGTCTTCCCTGTAACGCACAGCGTTGAGATTGCCTGCAATGACAACAAGATCACTCTTGGCAATCTCTCAACCAGCTTCACCTGGAATGCTTTTCCAAAAGTCTTGAGGGAGTTCCCACATATGCTGAGCACTTGTTGGCTGCTTTTCCTTCACTCTGCAATCCAACATGTCACACGAAATGGAACGGGTGAACCCAAGAGCAGACTCAGATGAGGAGACTGGGATGAGGTAACCAACATATTTATTGAAACATGGGGGGAAGATTGAGTGCAGGCCAGGGGAAGCTCGGGCGGGTTGCCGGAAACCAGGTGCAGAGGCTGAGGCTGGAGCGAGAGGTGTTGGGAAAGGGTAAGCAGGTCCGGAGGGGAATCCAAGGGAGCGTAGAGTGGGGAATCCAGGACAGAGTAGCAGGACTTTATTTATTTATTTTATTTTTATTTCACCTTTATTTAACCAGGTAGCCCTGTTGAGAACAAGTTCTCATTTACAGCTGCGACCTGGCCAAGATAAAGCAAAGCAGTGCGACAAAAACAACAACAGAGTTACACAAAAACAGACGTACAGTCAATAACACAATAGAAAAATCTATGTACAGTGTGTGCTAATGTAGAATATTAGGGAGGTAAGGCAATAAATAGGCCATAGAGGCGAAATAATTACAATTTAGCATTAATACTGGAGTGATAGCTGTGCAGATGATGATGTGCAAGTAGAGATACTGGGGTGCAAAAGAGCAAAAATAAATAACAATATGGGGATGAGGTAGTTGGGTGTGCTATTTACAGATTGGCTGTGTACAGGTCCAGTGATCGGTAAGCTGTTCTGACAGCTGATGCTAAAGTTAGAGATAGAGATGTAAGTCTCCAGCTTCAGTGATTTTTGCAATTCGTTCCAGTCATTGGCAGCAGAGAACTGGAAGGAAAGGCAGCCAAAGCAGGTGTTGGCTTTGGGGATAAGTGAGCTATGGTGACCAGTGAGCTGAGATAAGGCGGGGCTTTACCTAGCAAAGACTTGTAGATGACCTGGAGCCAGTGGGTTTGGCGACGAGTATGAAGCGAGGGCCAGCCAACAAGTGCATACAGGTCACAGTGGTGGGTAGTATATGGGGCTTTGGTGACAAAATGGATGGCACTGTGATAGACTGCATCCATTTTGTTGAGTAGAGTGTTGGAGGCTATTTTGTAAATGACATCGCAAAAGTCGAAGATCGGTAGGATAGTCAGTTTTACGAGGGTATGTTTGGCAGCATGAGTGAAGGAGGCTTTGTTGCGAAATAGGAAGCCGATTCTAGATTTCATTTTGGATTGGAGATGCTTAATGTGAGTCTGGAAGGAGAGTTTACAGTCTAACCAGACACCTAGGTATTTGGATTTGTCCACATATTCTAAGTCAGAACCATCCAGAGTGGTGATGCTAGTCGGGCGGGCGTGTGCAGGCAGCAATCGGTTGAAGAGCATGCATTTAGTTTTACTAGCATTTAAAAGCAGTTGCAGGCCACGGAAGGAGTGTTGTATGGCATTGAAGCTCGTTTGGAGGTTTGTTAGCACAGTGTCCAAAGAAGGGTCAGATGTATACAGAATGGTGTCGTCTGCATAGAGGTGGATCAGAGAATCACCAGCAGCAAGAGCGACCTCTTTGATATATATAGAGAAAAGAGTCAGCCCGAGAATTGAACCCTGTGACACCCCTATAGAGACTGCCAGAGGTCCGGACAACAGGCCCTTCGATTTGACACACTAAACTCTATCTGAGAAGTAGTTGGTGAACCAGGCGAGGCAGTCCTTTGAGAGACCAAGGCTATTGAGTCTGCCGATAAGAATGCGATGATTGACAGAGTCGAAAGCCTTGGCCAGGTCGATGAAGACGGCTGCACAGTACTGTCTTTTATTGATGGTGGTTATGATATCGTTCAGGATCTTGAGCGTGGCTGAGGTGCACCCATGACCAGCTCAGAAACCAGATTGCATAGTGGAGAAGGTATGGTGGGATTCGAAATGGTCGTTGATCTGTTTGTTAACTTGGCTTTTGAAGATTTTTAGAAAGGCAGGGCAGGATGGATATAGGTCTATAACAGTTTGGGTCTAGAGTGTCTCCCCCTTTGAAGAGGGGGATGACCACGACAGCTTTCCAATCTTTGGGGATCATAGACGATACGAAAGAAAGGTTGACAGGCTAGTAATAGGACTGACGAGAAGTCGAACTGGAGACAGGGACCAGAGTCAGAGCGGGCAGAACTGTAGCGGAGAGGAAAACAGCGTCATGCAAGGGAAACCAGGCACAACAGGAAAAAACGGCTAGAAACATGGACTGACTGGGCAGAGATTATGATCTGGCAGTGTGGAAGTGGCAGGACTGAGTATTTGTAGAGGTCTTGATTATGGAACAGGTTGCAGCTGGTGGGAATCTGCTCTGACTCCAGCACACCTGTCTCCGCCCACACAATCACACACACAGAGAGAGAGGGAGAGGGAGAGAGCACTGGGGGAGTGGCGGCAGGTCAAGGAGACACAGGATGAGCACTGGAGGGCGTGGCATTAGCAGATGTGACACAGCACATCCCAACCATCTCAATTGGGTTGAGGTCGGGTGATTGTGGAGGCCAGGTCATCTGATGCAGCACTCCATCACTCTCCTTCATGGTCAAATAGCTCTTACACAGCCTGGAGGTGTGTTGGGTCATTGTCCTGTTGAAAAACAAATGATGTCCCACTAAGCGCAAACCAGATGGGATGGCGTATCGCTGCAGAATGCTGTGGTAGCCGACAAAGACCAGGGAGGTTTTCCAATGTCTCGCAAAGAAGGGCACCTATTGGTGGATGGGTGAAAAAAGCAGACATTGAATATCCTTTTGAGCATGGTGAAGCTGTTAATTACACTTTGGATGGTGTATCAATACACCCAGTCACTACACAAATAGAGGCATTCTTCTTAACTCTGTTGACGGAGAGGAAGGAAACCGCTCAGGGATTTCACCATTCATCAGTAAAATGGCTGGGATAGGAGAAAACTGAGGATGAATCAACAACATTGTAGTTAAATCAAATCAAATCAAATCAAATGTATTTATATAGCCCTTCTTACATCAGCTGATATATCAAAGTGCTGTACAGAAACCCAGCCTAAAACCCCAAACAGCAAGCAATGCAGGTGTAGAAGCACAGTGGCTAGGAAAAACTCCCTAGAAAGGCCAAAACCTAGGAAGAAACCTAGAGAGGAACCAGGCTATGAGGGGTGGCCAGTCCTCTTCTGGCTGTGCCGGGTGGAGATTATAACAGCACATGGCCTAGATGTTCAAATGTTCATAAATGACCAGCATGGTCAAATAATAATAATCATAGTAGTTGTCGAGGGTGCAACAAGTCAGTAACACAAGAGTAAGTGTCAGTTGGCTTTTTCATAGCCGATCTTTGAGAGTATCTCTACCGCTCCTGCTGTCTCTAGAGAGTTGAAAACAGCAGGTCTGGGACAGGTAGAACGTCCGGTGAATAGGTCAGGGTTCCAGCAGGTCTGGGACAGCAGGTCTGGGACAGGTCTGGGACAGGTTACTCCACAATACTAATCTAACTGACAGAGTGAAAAGAAGGAAGTTTGTACGGAATACAAAACATGCACCCTGTTTGCAAAAAGTAATACTGCAAAACATGTGGCAAAGAAATTTACTTTTGGCCTTGAATAGAAAGCATTATGTTTTTAGGGCAAATCCAACACCTCACTGAGTGTCAATCTACATATTTTCAAGCATGGTGGTTGCTGCATCATGTTATGGAGTTTTTTAGGATAAAAATAAATGCAAAAGAGCTAAGCACAGGCAAAATCTTAGAGGAAAACCTGGTTCAGTTTGATTTACAACAGACACTGGGAGACAAATCCTCCTTTCAGCAGGACAATAACCTAAAACGCAAGGCCAAATACACACTGAAGTTACTTACCAAGACGACATTGAATGTTCCCGAGTGGCCTAGTTACAATTTTGACTTTAAATCAGCTTGAAAATCGAAATCAGCTTAAAATCCTATAACAAGACTTGAAAATGGTTGCCTATCAATGATCAAAAAGTAACTTGACAGAGCTTGAAGAATTTGAAAAAGAATAATGGGGAAATATTGTACAATCCAGGTTTGCAAAGCACTTAGAGACTTAAACAGAAAAATTCACAGCTGTAATCGCTGCCAGAGGTGATTCAAAGATGTATTGACTCAGGGGTTGAATACTTATCTAATCAAAATATACAGTATTTGTGTTTTATTTTCCATTAATTAAAATAATGGCATTACAGAGTACTTTATGTAGATAGTTGATCAAATCCATTTTAATCCCACTTTGTAATACAACAAAATGTGGAAACAGTCAAGGGATGTGAATATATTTCAAATGATATTCCAAAGCTACCCACTGTCTAAAGCATTTTCTCAAGAGGTGCTATTTTCCCCTTCTCATAGGTCAAAGCTTCTCCATATGTGACTCACTACCTGGATTTGGTCTTATGCAGCACAATTTGAAATTGTGTTTTATACATTGGATAAAAGAAGAGACTCAGAACAAGAAAATGGTATATCATACACTGCCTTTTTGAGGAACACTGGGAAAGTAATTCTGCTTTGAATGTTGATAAACTTGTAAACTCACTTTTGAGAAATGGCCTTTGAATGTTTTGGTATCTAGTGAAGAGCTCTTTTTTGTCTACACCCATTCAGCATCGTTCACACCCATCTCCTTTCGCTCTCAGAGAGTTCACCGCGCACACTTGATACTCTGGCCGATGGTTTGTTTACCTCTGGATAACATGAAAAAATGCTAACCAGCTCTGCTGGCAACAAGGTTCAATGTTAGCTAGTTAACATTAGGCTCTAACTAGCAAAGCAAATGGTTCTGGGATACAAATAATAACGTCATACACGTAACGTTAGGAAGGGAGCCAGCCAGCTAACGTTAGATAGCTAACTAACAGTACACCTTAGCTTGAAATGAAACCACTTTCTGTCAAAATTAGAAACGTGTAATATATGAAAATGTAGCTAGCTAGACTATATTGCCTGTATACAACAACATGCATGATAGACGCATCCCCCTGTCATGGATGCCATGCCACGGTTGCCCTTAGTTTGAAGATGTGATCCAAAGACAGGTATTTTCTCCATCTCTTTAGCTATCATACTCTAATTCCACTGATTTCAAAACTCGATCCTCCAGAAAGTGGAGAGCAACACTTTTGCAGCTCCACTACACAATAGATTTTTTTAAAAGCCACGTTCGACAGGATTACCAACACAGACTGACCAGTTCAAATAGACAGAACCAATCCAAACTCCTCTCTCGGCATGTGCAGCCTACTCATTATCTCAGCCAATCATGGCTAGTGGGAAGGTTGCCCCTTTTTTCCGTGGCTTAACCAACAAGGCTCGTAATTTAACAATTGTTTTTGTATTTACAGATGGCATACAAGTTTTTGTTAAGGCACATGAAAGTTCACATGTCCCAGAAGGCATTTCTGACAAAAACACATTTTGATAAAAAATTTAAAGAAATGTTCAAATGGCTCCCCTGTGAAGTCGTGACTTGTGACATATGCCTAGTTTCCTAATAGTGGGGTTTGTTTTCATAAACTCAGCAAAAAAAACAAATGTCCTCTCATTGTCAACTGCGTCTATTTTCAGCAAACTTAACATGTGTAAATATTTGTATGAACATAACAAGATTAAACAACTGAGACATAAACTGAACAAGTTCCATAGATCTGTGACTAACAGAAATTGAATAATGTGTCTCTGAACAAAGGGGGTGGGTCAAAATCAAAAGTAACAGTCAGTATCTGGTGTGGCGATCAGCTGCATTAAATACTGCAGTGCATCTCCTCCTCATGGACTGCACCAGATTTGCCAGTTCTTGCTGTGAGATGTTACCCCACTCTTCCACCAAGGCATCTGCAAGTTCCCGGACATTTCTGGGGAGAATGGCCCTAGCCATCACCATCGGATCCAACAGATTCCCAGACGTGCTCAATGCGATTGATATCCGGGCTCTTCGCTGGCCATGGCAGAATACTGACATTCCTGTCTTGCAGGAAATCACACACAGAATGAGCAGTATGGCTGTGGCATTGTCATGCTGGAGGGTCATGTCAGGATGAGCCTGCAGGAAGGGTACCACATGAGGGAGGAGGATGTCTTCCCTGTAACGCACAGCGTTGAGATTGCCTGCAATGACAACAAGATCAGTCCGATGATGCTGTGACACACCGCCCCAGACCATGACGGAACCTCCACCTCCAAATCGGTCCCGCTCCAGAGTACAGGCCTCGGTGTAACGCTCATTCCTTCGAAGATAAACGCAAATCCTATCATCACCCCTGGTGAGAGAAAACCATGACTCGTAAGTGAAGAGCACTTTTTTCCAGTCCTGTCTGGTCCAGCGATGGTGGGTTTGTGCCCATAGGCGACGTGGTTGCCAGTGATGTCTGGTGAGGACCTGCCTTACAACAGGCCTACAAGTCCTCAGTCCAGCCTCTCTCAGCCTATTGCGGACAGTCTGAGCACTGATGGAGGGATTGTGCATTCCTAGTGTAACTCGGGGAGTTGTTGTTGCCATCCTGTACCTGTCCCGCAGGTGTGATGTTCGGATGTACCGATCCTGTGCAGGTGTTGTTACACGTGGTCTGCCACTGCGAGGACGATCAGCTGTCTGTTCTGTCTCCCTGTAGCGCTGTCTTAGGCGTCTCACAGTACAGACATTGCAATTTATTGCCCTGGCCACATCTGCAGTCCTCATGCCTCCTTGCAGCATGCCTAAGGCACGCTCACGCAGATGAGCAGGGACCCTGGGCATCTTTCTTTTGTTGTTTTTCAGAGTCAGTAGAAAGGCCTCTTTAGTGTCCTACGTTTTCATAACTGTGACCTTAATTGCCTACTGTCTGTAAGCTGTTAGTGTCTTAACGACCGTTCCACAGGTGCATGTTCATTAATTGTTTATGGTTAATTGATCAAGCATGGGAAACAGTGTTTACAATGAAGATCTGTGAAGTTATTTGGATTTTTACGAATTATCTTTGAAAGACAGGGTCCTGAAAAAGGGACATTTCATTTTTTGCTGAATTTATATTGTTGATATCTTCCATGGAGCTTAATTTGCATGTGTGTTTCTGTTATTTTGGGCTGTTCTTTAGAGCCAGTCCCTGATAGAGAGGACCATGTTTGGGTTTCTATTGTTGTTCTGAGGCTGCACGTAGTAAACATTCCAGCTCGACAGAACATGGGACAGTGTCCCAATCTGACATGCATTTGGTCATACATGGTGAAATTTCTGTGGAGCAAGGTGCGCTGCAGCACATTTCAATGAGTATCCTAAATGCCATTAGAAAGTGATGGTTGTTTTCAGTGATGGATGTCTCCATTGCTTGTTTTGTTTACATTTTGAGGGCTTGTGACATCATCACTGTTGATGATGCATCTGAATCAGTTCTAATTCAGATTTTTTTTATTGCCCATTTATACCCTTTGCAGGTAAATCAATTAAGAACACATTCTTATTTGCAATTATTTACATTGACGGCAAAGCACAGCAATATCGAAACAAACACACCCGATTCCACCTGTGCACCCTACTTTAAAGAGCAGAATTGGTTTCCTTAATAACATATTTTTTTGCTGACTCTCGCTCATTAGCACACTTACTGTATAAAGGAGATTGTAACCCCAGGACGATACTGTGCTGTACGGCGGTAGTTAGAGTCATTGGAATTGTCTCTGCTTTCATACTGTAAAAAGGTGGCAAAGTACCATATTACCTGAGGTGAAGCAATGGCATAGTGTGTTGTAGGGGAGCTAACGTACTGCTGTATCTCTTGTTCACAAGGTGTCCTGTCACTTCTCGACTTTTCTGTCTACTGTCCACTGTCTCACCATGTCTTGTTTCTGTTCTTTAACTAAACTCCTCTACTCTGCCTCCAGGAGTGGAGTGGCCCAAATAAAACCCTTTCCTGCAGTCAAAACACCAACTCATCCTCTAGTGGCCTCATGGGTGGAATGTTATTAATATTTCTCAGATATAAAAACTTATATTTTTTACTGCAGAAAATTTCAGTCTTCTGTGATGTATATGAAGTGTAATATTGGGATGCAAACTCAAAATCAAATACATTTCAACTCTATATCTGACATAGTACAGGTGTCTTCTTTTTAAGCCCATAACCATGTGTGTGAGGTGTATACCTTTGATTCAAAGTAGATGTAAGACTACCAAGAAACACTCTGTGCGACCCTGATTTAGCCCACTGAGTAAAAGGATGACGTCTCAGTCAGACCCCCAGTGCCACAAGCCCACCCATCAACGTCGAACCTAATCAAACACACACCGTTCATTTCACCTCCATGGAACTGGAACAGTTCCTACTTCCTGGAACTCAGCACTGCATCAATGTCAAAGGTTCTAAAATGGAACCGGGTGTGTGGGTTCATTCTTTCATGGAATGATGGGGGGAAGGGGTATGAATCTCTTGCCTCAGAGTTATCAAAGTACAACGGCCAGAGAAGGAATTAAACGCACTGTTGATAGCATGGATTCGTCGTCCAACCACTGCTTGGAGCTTGATCTGAAATGGACTCTCTGTACCCCATTCAAATTTAAAATGCAAGTTTCCTACAGGCCCCAGTCTCACTGGCCTCTGATGACGTACAATTTGCACTACATCATTCAGCATTATTCATTCATTTACTTTGCAAAGAGAATTGATAAGTGTGAGTTTCTTTAGATAAACTCAGGGAAGTCAAAGAAGTTTTAAAATAGAATCCTTGAGAAAAAGGTTACGTTGATGTAAGCTTTTATTTCCCACATCGTTTATCTGTTGTCAAATACACTTAGGGGCCATTTTATTAGGTACACCCCCCCATTCACGAAAATGGTTTGCTCCTACAGTGAGTCACGTGGCCGTGGCTTGCTATATAAAGCAGGCTGACGGGCATCGTGGCATTCACTTACTGTTCAATATAATGTTACAATGGGCACAATGAGTGACCGAAGCGACTTTGAGCGGGGTATGATCGCGGTGCCAGGCGCTCCGGTTCCAGTATATATGAAATGGCTGGCCTCCTAGGCTTTTCACCCACGACAGGGTCTAGGGTTTATTGAGAATGGTGCGACAAACAACAAGCATACAGTCAGTCGTAATCCTGTGGTCGAAAACAGCTCGTTGATGAGAGGTCGAAGGAGAATGGCATGAATCGTGCAAGCTAACAGGTGGGCCACAAATAGGCAAATAACAGTACAGTACATCAGTGGTGTGCAGCACGGCATCGCTAAACACACAAAGTGTCATTCTCACGGATGGGCTATTGCATCAGACGACCACACCGGGTTCCATTCTTATCAGCTAAAAACAAGAAGAAGCGACACCAGTTGGCACGCGATCACCAACACTGGCCAATTGAGGAGTGGAAAAACATTGCCTGATCTGACAAATCCAGGTTCCTGTCGCATCATGCTGATGGCAGAGTCAGGATTTGGCGTAAACACCATGAGTCCATGGCCCCATCCTGCCTGGTGTCAATGGTACAGGCTGGTGGCAGTGGTGTAATGGTGTGGGGAATGTCACAAATAATTCAGGCTGTTCTGGAGGCAGAGGGGGGGTCCGACCCAGTACTAGATGGGTGTACCTAATAAACTATAACAAAAGTTGTAGAGTGTAACGCCCTGGCCATAGAGAGGGGTTTTTGTTCTTTATTTTGGTTAGGCCAGGGTGTTACATTGGGTGGGCATTCTATGTTCTGTTTCTATGTTTTTGTATTTCTTTGTTTTGGGCCGTGTGTGGCTCCCAATCAGGCACAGCTGAAGTTCGTTGTTGTTGATTGGGAGTCACACATAAGTGCATGCTTTTCCGTTGGGGTTTTGTGGGTAATTGTTTCTGTCATTGTGTTTCACCTGACAGGACTTTTTGGCTGTCAGTTTCTTATTTTGTAGTTGTATAGTGTTCCGGTTAATAATTAAATATGATGAACACTAACTCCGCTGCGTTTTGGTCCACTCTCTCTTCAGACAGCCGTTACATAGAGTAATATTTGATGCACAAACTCAACTGTTACAGATATCAGGAATAATTTATTAGACAAGAAAGAAGTGCTGCTAACATTCTTTGTCTAATGATTCATGAACTGTTTGTCTTCCAGTGTCAGAGCGAGGGTGGACATACAGTATCAGTCAAAAGTTTGGACACCTACTCATTCAAGGGTTTTTCTTTATTTTTACTATTTTCTACAATGTTGAATAATAGTGAAGGCATCAAAACTATGAAATAACACATATGGAATCCTGTAGTAACCAAAAAAGTGTTGAACAAATCCGAATACATTTCATTTGATAGATTCTTCAAAGTAGCCACCCTTTGCCTTGACAACAGCTTTGCACACTCTTGGCATTGTCTAAGACAGCTTCAACTGAAATGCTTTTCTAACAGTCTTGAAGTAGTTCCCACATATGCTGAGTACTTGTTGGCTGCTTTTCCTTCACTTGGCAGTCTAACTCATCCCAAACCATCTTAATTAGGTTGAGGTCGGGTGATTGTGAAGGCCACGTCATCTGATGCAGCACTCCATCACTTTCCTTCTTGGTCATATGGCCCTTACACAGCCTGGTGGTGTCCTGTTGGTGTCCTGAGGTCATTGTCCTGTTGAAAAATAAAAGATAGTCCCACTAAGCGCAAACCAGATGGGATGGCATATCGCTGCATAATGCTGTGGTAGCCATGCTGGTTTAGTGTGACTTGAATTCTAAATAAATCACACAGTGTCACCAGCAAAGCACACCCACACGATCACACCTTCTCCTCCATGCTTCACTGTGGGAACCACATATGCGGAGATCATCCATTCACCAACTCTGCGTCTCACAAAGACACAGCAGCTGGAACCAAAAATCTCAAATTTGGACTCATCAGACCAAAGGGCATATTTCCACCGGTCTAATGTCGACTGCTGGTGTTTCTAGGCCCTAGCAAGTCTCTTCTTATTGGTATCCTTTAGTAGTGGTTTCTTTGCAGCAATTCGACCATAAAGACCTGATTCATGCAGTCTCCTCTGAACAGTTGATGTTGTTACTTGAACTCTGTGAAGCATTTATTTGGGCTGCAATTTCTGAGGCTGGTAACTCTAATGAACTTATCCTCTGCAGCAGAGGTAACTCTGGGTCTTCCTTTCCTGTGGTGGTCCTCATGAGAGCCAGTTTCATCATTTTGCGACTGCACTTGAAGAAACTTTCACAGTTCTTGACATTTTCCGGATTGACTGACCTTCATGAATTAAAGTAGTGATGGACTGTTGTTTCTCTTTGCTTATTTCAGTTGTTCTTGCCTTAATATGGACTTGGTCTTTTACAAATAGGTCTATCTTCTGTATACCACCCCTACCTTGTCACAACACAACTGATTGGCTCAAATGCATTAAGAAGGAAATGCCCATCCCACCTATGTCTGCTGGCCACCCTCTTCAGATTTCTATGCTCCATATATCTTTCAACTATGCTGTGATGTTTAACATACAATTTCAATATATGTAATCAAATAGAATCCACAGATTGCAAGTTGAAGACAAATACTTTTACTAAGAGTATTAGTATATTAGTAATTGACTGACCCGGTCTCTCCAGATCTGCTAACAGTACTATTTCTAGGGTCAATTTTAGATCCCTGTTATGCATTTTCAGCCAATCCTGAACTTGAGACCAGAAACAGGCTACCTGAGGGCGACTGTTTCATAGTTTTAAAGTCTTCACTACTATTCTACAATGTGGAAAATAGTCAAATAAAGAAAACCCTTGAATGTGTAGGTGTGTCCAAACGTTGACTGGTACTGTACGTGCATAGGATGCGTGATTACAAAGTTAGTTGTCACTGTTGTTGTCATTGCAGTACATGCTAGATTAGCAGTATTCTATGTAGTTCTCATTCCTGTTATTATTATGTTTATTCTGTTGTTGTCTGCAATGATTATTCACTGTTTACTTCTTCCTATCTCCTATATACACTGAGTGTACAAAGCATGACAGAGACTGACCAGCCGAATCCAGGTGAAATCTAGGATCCCTTGTTGATGACAATTGTTAAATCCACGTCAATCAGTGTAGATGAAGGGGAGGAGACAGGTTAAAGGAGGATTTTTAAGCCTTGAGACAATTGAGACATGGATTGTGTATGTGTGCCATTCAGAGGGTGAATAGGCAAGACAAAATATTTAAGTGCCTTTGAACGGGGTCTGGTAGTAGGTGCCAGGCGCACCGGTTAGAGTGTGTCAAGAACAGCAACACTACTGGGTTTTTCAAGCTCAACAGTTTCCCGTATCAACAATGGTCAACCACCCAAAGGACATCCAGCCAACTTGTTACAACTGTGGGAAGCATTGGAGTCAACAAGGCCAGCATCCCTGTCGAACGCTTTTGACACCTTGTAGAGCATGCCCCAACAAGTTGAAGTTGTTCTGAGTGCGAAAGGGGGTGCAACTCAATATTAGGCAGTAGTGTAAGGTTCTTAAGTAAAAATATTTTAAAGTACTATTTAAGTAGTTTTTGGGGTATCTGTACTTTACTTTACTATTTATATTTTTGCCAACTTTTACTTTTACTTCACTACATTCCTAAAGAAAATAAAATACTTTTTACTCCATACATTTTCCCTGACACCCAAAAGTACATGTTACATTTTAACCGGGAAATGGTCTAAATCACACACTTATCATGTCACGCCCTGATCTGTTTCACCAGTCCAAGTGCTTGTCTTCACCCCACTCCAGGTGTCACCCATCTTCCCTATTATCCCCTGTGTATTTATACCTGTGTTTTCTGTCTGTTTGTTGTTCGTTCAAGCTAACTAGCGTTTTTCCTGTCCGCTCCTATCGTTTCCCAGCCCCTCTTTCCTCGTCCTCCTGGTTTTTGACTTTTGCCTATCCTGAGCCTGACCTTTCTGCCTGTCCCTGACCCTGAGTTGCCTGCCGTCCTGTACCTTTGCCTTACCCTGGATTTTCAACCCTTGCCGGCCTTGACCTGTCTTTGCCTGCCCCTTTTGCCACAATAAACTTTGTTACTTCGACAGTCTGCATCTGGGTCTTACCTTGATCCCTGATATATCAAGAGAACATCCCTATGCATCCCTATCTGAAGGACTCACTAAAAACAAATTCTTCATTTGTAAATTATGTCTGAGTGGTGGAGTGTGCCCCTGGCTATCCATCAATAAAAAAAAAAAAAAAAATTGTGCCGTTTGCTTAATATAAGGAATTTGAATTATATTTTAGCAATTCCATTTACTTTTGATACGTAAGTATTTTTTTAAACCAAATATCTTCAGACTTTTAATCAAGTAGTACTTTACTGGGTGACTTTCACTTTTACCTAAGTCATTTTCTATTCAGGTATCTTTACTTTTACTCAAGTATGACAATTGAGTACTGTTTCCACCACTGATATTAGGAAGGTGTTCCTAATGTTTTGTACACTCAGTGTATAATATATATTATTTAAATACAGTTTTTACTTGTGTGTTGCTGTGCAATAGCTGACTATTTGTATAATATTCTTACTGACATTATTCTTACTGTACTATTGCCATGCTGGTCATTAATCTCTTGTTACTACATGGTTATTAGGTCATTATTAGATACAGTCCTTGTAGTTCTATCCCATATTCCATTCTATCATACTCCGCGTATATCTATTTAGGCCAGTGTATTTATCTCATGTATAGCATATTCATTATCTCTGTTTCTGTCCATTACAGAACCACCCCCATGTATATCTTCATCTTCTCCTGTGGGTGAATAAAGTTTCCTGTGTGTGTGTGTGTGTGTGTGTGTGTGTGTGTGTGTGTGTGTGTGTGTGTGTGTGTCTGTGTGTGTGTGTGTGTGTGTTAACTCTTCAGCTGCCTTACTCCCCTTAAACAGGGGTGGTGTCAGTGGGTCACAGGTCAGTAAATACAGCTTCACCTGACCCAGACATAGCCCTGGGTCCCGTTTGGGCTGTCCAGGATTCCCCTGCCCATGGTACACCACCTGATCCACCACTAATCCTGGATCTGCTGCTGCTGGACTCAACCCACCGCCGTGACTGTGGGGGACACACCAGACCTCACCGCCCAGGGACACTACCTATTCCTGCTCCTAGGGTTCGAGCTGATCCACCATCTGCCCTGGACTCACCAGTATTACCTCCTGATCTGGCCCTGATCTTGGGTCTACCGTTGGGGCCTGCTCCGGGTCCTGCCCTGGGCCCTCTTCTGGTCCCTGCACTGGGGGACTTGAATTCCTCAGTTGGTGAATCGCCGCCACCATGCCTGCTATCCTTTGCTGGGGCACGGCTCCCCTCAGTTGGAGAGCTTATGCTGCCAGGCCTTTTCACCTCTGCTGGGGCACAGCCCGCCTCTGTGGGGGAACCACCGCCACGCCTACTCTGAATATTTCTACTCAGGCCATTATATTTATCTCATATATAGCATATTCATTATCTCTGTTTCTGTCCATTACAGAACCATCCCTAAGCCAAGGCTTTCGACTCTGTCAATCACCACATTCTTATCGGCAGACTCGATAGCCTTGATTTCTGAAATGATTGCCTCGCCTGATTTACCAACTACTTCTCTGATAGAGTTCAGTGTGTCAAATCGGAGGGCCTGTTGTCCGGACCTCTGGCAGTCTCTATGGGTGTGCCACAGGGTTCAATTCTCGGGCCGACTCTCTTCTCTGTATACATCAATGATGTCGCTCTTGCTGCTGGTGATTCTCTGATCCACCTCTATGCAGACAACACCATTCTGTATACTTCTGGCCCCTCTTTGGACACTTTGTTAACTAACCTCCAGACGTGCTTCAATGCCATACAAAAAACTGACCATCCTACCGATCCTCGACTTCGGTGATGTCATCTATAAAATAGCCTCCAACACTCTACTCAACAAACTGGATGCAGTCTATCACAGTGCCATCCGTTTTGTCACCAAAGCCCCATACACTACCCACCATTGCGACCTGTACGCTCTCGTTGGTTGGCCCTAGCTTCATACTCGTCGCCAAACCCACTGGCTACAGGTTATCTACAAGTCTCTGCTAGTTAAAGCCCCACCTTATCTCAGCTCACTGGTCACCATAGCAACACCCACTCGTAGCATGCGCTCCAGCAGGTATATCTCACTGGTCACCCCCAGCCAATTCCTCCTTTGGCCGCCTTTCCTTCCAGTTCTCTGCTGCCAATGACTGGAACGAACTGCAAAAATCTCTGAAGCTGGAGACTCATATCTCCCTCACTAGGTTTAAGCACCAGATGTCAGAGCAGCTCACAGATCACTGCACCTGTACATAGCCCATCTGTAAACAGCCCATCTATCTACCTACCTCATCCCCATACTGTATTTATTTGCACCCCAGTAGCTCTACTTGCACATTCATCTTCTGCACATCTACCATTCCAGTGTTTAATTGCTATATTGTAATTACTTCGCCACCATGGCCTATTTATTGCCTTAACTTACCTCATTTGCACTCACTGTATATAAACCTTTTGTTTTCTTTTGTTGTGCTGTATTATTGACTGTTTGTTTTGTTTATTCCATGTGTAACTCTGTGTTGTTGTATGTGTCGAATTGCTACGCTTCATCTTGGCCAGGTCGCAGTTGCAAATGAGAACTTGTTCTCAACTAGCCTACCTAGTTAAATAAAGGTGACATTAAAAAATGTACATATCCATGTTCATCTTCTCCTGTGTGTGAATGAAGTTCCCTGTGTGTATTAACTCTTGGGCTGCCTTACTCCCCTCTAAACTGGGGCGGTGTCAGTGGGTCACAGGTCAGCAAATAAGTAGAGCAGGGTTGCTCTCTTTCAAATGTCATAATGGATGGGGTCATTTATGCTGTTCTCCAAATAGTATTTTAGAGTTTTATTAATTCTATAGAAATGCAGCAAATTTGCTTTAACTTTCTTAAAATGTCTTGGGACCTCACTAAAACTCAGACCCTGGCTACGGCCCTGAGGGGACTATCTGTGAGTAAGGTCCTGTCAATATACAGTGCATTCGGAAAGTATTCAGCCACCTTACATTTACATTTACATTTATGTCATTTAGCAGACGCTCTTATCCAGAGCGACTTACAAATTGGTGCATTCACCTTATGATATCCAGTGGAACAACCACTTTACAATAGTACATCTATATCTTTTTTTTGGGGGGGGGGGTTAGAAGGATTACTTTATCCTATCCCAGGTATTCCTTAAAGAGGTGGGGTTTCAGGTGTCTCCGGAAGGTGGTGATTGACTCCGCTGTCCTGGCGTCGTGAGGGAGCTTGTTCCACCATTGGGGTGCCAGAGCAGCGAACAGTTTGGACTGGGCTGAGCGGGAACTGTGCTTCTGCAGAGGTAGGGAGGCGAGCAGGCCAGAGGTGGATGAACGCAGTGCCCTTCTTTGGGTGTAGGGCCTGATCAGAGCCTGAAGGTACGGAGGTACCGTTCCCCTCACAGCTCCGTAGGCAAGCACCATGGTCTTGTAGCAGATGCGAGCTTCAATTGGAAGCCAGTGGAGTGTGCGGAGGAGCGGGGTGACGTGAGAGAACTTGGGAAGGTTGAACACCAGACGGGCTGCGGCGTTCTGGATGAGTTGTAGGGGTTTAATGGCACAGGCAGGGAGCCCCGCCAGCAGCGAGTAGGAGTAATCCAGATGGGAGATGACAAGTGCCTGGATTAGGACCTACGCCGCTTCCTGTGAGAGGCAGGGTCGTACTCTGCGAATATTGTAGAGCATGAACCTACAGGATCGGGTCACCGCCTTGATGTTAGCGGAGAACGACAGGGTGTTGTCCAGGGTCACGCCAAGGCTCTTAGCACTCTGGGAGGAGGACACAATGGAGTTGTCAACCGTGATGGTGAGACCTTGAGTTTTTCCACAAATTGTTACGTTACAGCCTTTTTCTAAAATTAATTCAAATGTTTTTTTTTTCATCAATTTACACACAATACCACATAATGTGTCACGGTTGTCGTAGGAATGAGCGGACCAAAGTGCAGCTTGTGTGTCATTCCACATTTTATTTATACAGTGAAACTATGCAATACATAAATAAACTGAATGACAAAAACAACAAACCGTGACGCAGAGGTGAAACATACACTATGCAAAATAATTCTCCCACAAACCCAGGTGGGACAAACACCAACTTAAATATGACCTCCAATTAGAGACAACGATGACCAGCTGCCTCTAATTGGAGATCATCCCAAACACAGGCCAACATAGAAATACAAAACTAGAACAACCCAACATAGAAATACAAAACTAGAACATAACAACATAGAAAAACTAAACTAGAAAAAAAACCTGTCACGCCCTGACCTACTCTACCATAGAAAATAACAGCTTACTATTGTCAGGACGTGACATAATGACAAAGCAAAAACATGTTTTTGGAAAATTTTGCACAGAAACATTTTTAATACACCTGAAATATCACATTTACATTCAGACCCTTAACTCACTACTTTGTTGAAGCGATTGCAGCCTCGAGTCGCTACTTTCACGTCTCTCCAGAGATGTTCGATTGGGTTCAAGTCAGGGTTCTGGCTGGGCCACTCAAAGACATTCAGAGACCTGTCACAAAGCCACTCCTGCGTTGTCTTATCTGTGTGCTTAGGTTCGTTGTTCTGTTGGAGGTCCTTAGGGTCGTTGTTCTGTCTGAGGTCCTGAGCACTGGAGCAGGTTTTCATCAAGGATCTCTCTGTACTTTGCTCCGTTCATCTTTCTTCGATCCTGACTAGTCTCCCAGTCCCTGCCGCTGAAAAACATCCCCACAGCATGATGCTGCAACCACCAAGATTCACCGTAGGAATGGTGTCACGTTTTTCCAGACGTGATGCTTGGCATTCAGGCCACAGAGTTCAATCTTGGTTTCATCAGACCAGAGAATCTTGTTTAGGTGGCTTTTGGAAAACTCCAAGTTGGGCTGTCATGTGCCTTTTACTGAGGAGTGGCTTCCGCCTGGCCACTCTACCATAAAGGCATGATTGGTGGAGTACTGAAGAGATGGTTTTCCTTCTGGAAGGTTCTCCCATCTCCAAAGAGGAACTCTGGAGCACTGTCAGAGTGACCACTGCGTTCTTGATCACCTCCCTGGCCGATGCCCTTCTCCCCCCGATCTTTCAGTTTGGCCGGGTGGCCACCTCTAGGAAGAATCTTGGTGGTCCAAACTTCTTCCATTTAAGAAAGATGGAGGCCACTGTGTTCTTCGTGCCCTTCCCAAGATCTGTGCCTCGACACAGTCCTGTCTGGGAGCTCTACGGACAATTCCTTTGACCTCATGGCTTGGTTTTTGCTCTGACATGCATTGTCAACTGTGGGACCTTATTTAGACAGGTGTGTGCCATTCCAAATCATGTCCAATCAATTGAATTTACCACAGGGGGACTTCAAGTTGTAGAAACATCTCAAGGATGATCAATGTAAACAGGGTGCTCCTGAGCTCTATTTTGAATCCCATAGCAAATGGTCTGAATACTTATGTAAATAAGGTATTTCTGTTTTGGTTTTTTTGCAACGTGTCTAAAAACCTGTTTTCGCTTTTTCATTAAGGGTATTGTGTGTAGGCAGAGGCTAAAGACTGCTTAATCTAAATTCATCTATGGTGGCCTGGATATACTATGGCATTGCTAAAGTAGGTAATTGTTTAGAAGGAAACAACTTTGCCATCATTATCATTTTGTCAATGTACTTTAGACCGATAATGTTGTCATTAGCTAACAAAGGTAATCAAAAACAGCTTGCCTCCCTTTGAAATGTAATTGTATTTCCAAGCCACTGTAATGCACTTTTGATGAATTCAGTGCTCATTGACAATGCACTGAGTAGAATGCTCGATCAGTCATGCTTCTCAGATAGGGTCTTGCTTGTTCTTGATATGAGTATAGCCATAGCTAACAACTATTGTGATCCCCTCGACATTAGCTAATTTCAGTGCATCACTCATATAGCTTGCTAGCTAGCAAGCTAGCTAGTTGGCTGTGCTATAAATTATATAATCATGCTAGCTAATTGTTTCAATTCACCTCTCAGATGTGAAATTACAAGACAAAAGGACACTTACCTAAGGCTGTTCCTCTATGACCTCTTGGTTGTGAAGGTAAGGTAGCTAGCTAATCTCGTTCCCAGAGACTTCCATCAAAATGCGCTGTGTGCAATAGCCTGGGGATGAGGTTACCAGCTAGCTAACTTTTTGCTAGGGAACACAAAATAATTTGCTTTTTTCCTTTTCTACGTGTCCCTTCAGGGGTTCCATAACATAGGCTACCATTAGCCTTGATAAATGAATGCTTTCGAGGGGATCACCTTTGTCAAGTGTCACCGCTTTTCAAGGTGTTGCATTATAGGGATAAAAATAGTCAGACTTGCGCCAACATGTGATCAAAGGTCATGAAGTTTTGACTTCAGTCAACTACAAGTTTCTGCAGTTGCTCTTCACCAACTTCATCCTGCAGCCATCAACCTGCATTGTTGGAGGCTCTATTGTCAACCAATCATTTGGGTGTTTCTGTTTGACCCACACGAACGTGACCAAAGACATGACTTGAAACAGGAACCAACTTTGCCACGATTCTTACAGTGGATAAAAACTAATGTGATATTTAAGAAGGCTCTCTCTCACTAATTGATTATATAATGTACACAAATATGATCTCAGTTTGTGAGTGTGCGATATTGGGGTTGGGGACATGTTTATTTTGACATTATAAAGAAAAACGTTTATAAACAATGGCAACACCGCCAAGTTGATCTGATCCTTGCTGTTGGAAAACCACATTAGTATCCGACTTTCGGCTGTTGCAGATCCACCTCCCCCGACTTCACACCTTGACTTTCATCTAGTCAGTTGTGATCGTCAGGGGTCCCATTGTGACATAGCTACACGGCTCTGAGACCACCATCAGACATACAGCCCAAACGCGCATCTCCCCACTATGCCCAACCAACGCGGCTCCGCTACCCGTCCTCTATTCATTTCAATGTGTTGACAGAAAATGTGAAAAGTCTGAAAGCCAACAGACCAATTTTCTACCACGCTGCTGTGCATACAGGTACACGTTTTGGACTATGATAAACACTTTAGCCTTACCCACTCAAACGCGCTCAATATATTTGCACACTCATATGCGCATACTCCACACCTTCCTTGCCTGGATGTTGTTGATGGTATTTAGAGCAGCCTACTATCGATGCACATCCTTCCTCCTCTGTGTTGCTCTCTTTAAGAAGCTTTGACGGAGCAGATGAGCGAGGATCTATCTCTTTTATCTCACAGGGAATAAGTCTCCACTGCTAACCAACCCAGGAAAACCAAGCTCTTATCACGTTCTTTCTGCATCAAAGCACGCGTAGGCTAAAGCAAGAAAGAACTGGGGAAAAAACGGACACAATTTTTACAGAGCTAATTTCAGGTGAGTGAGCAGCATGCAATTTGCAAATTGGACTTAAAATCCCACACATTTTCTGGGGGCCTTCTGTTTTGGAAAAGATATAAGACAGGGTATCACTAAATGCAATGGTTGAAAATGTACCCAATTGTTATACTTGAGTAAAAGTAAAGATACCTTAATAGAAAATGACTTAAGTAAGAGTGTAAATCATCCAGTAAAAAGTAAAGTAGGAATTCTTTAGGAATGTAGTGAAGTAAAAGTTGTCAAAAATATAAATAGTAAAGTACAGTTACCCCCAAAAATGACTTAAGTAGTACTTGAAAGTATTTTTACTTAAGTACTTTACACCACTGACCATATGTGAATACCTTTCTTAATGGACATTCTTCACGTTGCAGGTTTCGGAAACTGTGGGCCTGTTGTACCCCCTTCGAAGGTTAACTGGCTTTACATTACAAAAATTGTTAATTTCAGAAAGTATTGTAACAATTCCATTTACTGTAAACACCTGATGGCAAACGTTTTTCATATGGCTTTGCCCAAAATTGTCTGAGATGTTTCCAATCATTGTATAACATAATAAAATAGAATTTTAAAATAAGTCAGGAAGTGGTGGGAAATGTACTTAATTTCATTAAAATATCGTAAAATTTGATTGCAGATTAACTATTGAAAAATACATGTGATGCTAAATCCATTAACAATGTATGACAATTGGAAATTACATTGTTTATCATGTTACCATGTTACTTGCATTGTGCACGCTTTCCTTCCCCGAGTCATAGTAGGATGGCAGCTACTACAACCCTCTCACCTTATCTTGTGGTGCAGCTAATTACGTTGTTCCACTCTCAAGTGATTTTACTGTCTAAAAAGAGTCAAATTGCGTTTGTTATAGCGATACCTCCCTTTTGGGTATCAGGCAGCACCCTCAGACCCAGGAGGATTAGTCTGGTAAGTGATATGGGTCTCAGGGTAGATTTACATGAGTAAAATATGTATATTAGTCTGGGTCTTAGCCCAGCGATCATGCCCTGCTCCCTCTGTGTGAAGCTGGGCACGGCATGCATTCTTTAGGGCTGATAATGGGCCCTGATATGCCTGACAGGCTGTGAAAGCTAATGGTCTTGGCAGAGCCTTTCTTGCAGTAACACTTGCACTTGTCTTTTCTAACTAGCACTGAGTTTGCTGATTGCTTGCTGACTGTGGCTTGGATGGAACCATTGCTTATCACTAACCCTGTTTAAAAGAGTTTCTAGTGTTGTTGCGGCTGTATGGAAAGACTGAAGTGCAGAAGCACCTGGCATGTAGGAGAATGGTATTTTTATCCAGGTTTACAGACTTCATAACACTCTGGCCTGTCAGTGGAGGATATTTCATGTTTATGTAGCATGTTTTGCGTTGGTTTCCATGACACCTGTGTCGGGGTCGTGGTGTGTTTTTATTTTGCATCCAACCGACATTATGAAACATTAAATTCTTAATTGAAGCCTGGAGAGCTTCATGTATCAGACACGAGAAGAGAGGAGAGAGGCTGTTGTTGTTTTCTGATAAAAATCCAATGTAAAAGCTGTATCTCTGAAAGTTAACGTACTGCCAAAATCTGCGGTAGCAGCCTATAGCAGTCACAGGTGTGAATTACCACCGCTCTATTTAATGATGTCGAAACCCTACCTCCACAATTACCCAATTGAAAGCAGTGTATGCGTTGTAGTTTTGTGGCACGGGTAGTTAGGCACCCGCCTTTGATTCGCAAGTTCCAAGGATGGACTCTCGCATCAGCTGTTCACTCTCTTTACATATGTCAGCTATATTTTCAACCGCAAAACATCTACATTTTACATTACACATTCTCTCTCTGCCCAACTAAGTGGAGCCCTGTGTTTGTAAATCATCTTGGGATAACACAATGTCCTAAATTAGGATTAAGGAAAGAAGTCATTTAGGATGCTGTTGGTGGTCCTGCAAGGACACCTGCCTCTCTACTTGGCTCTACTTGAATTGATGGCTGTCAAAGGGTGTAAATATTGTCTGAAACAGAGGACACCGACTGGACAAATGACCTTTGTGTTGGCTCACATTCAAATTGACCGTATAGAATGACTGGATGTGGGTTGGCATGTCCTTCTTTGTGACATATGATGGGCAACAGACCTTGTTCTGAGAGAGGTGGAGCCACATCAGGTAAAATTAAGGAATGCTTTACCTCAGGTTAAGCGCTCTTGGGGATGCAGATCTTTTCAAGAGGGACAGAAATCACAAAATACAGAATAATTGTTAAATATGTACAGTCTGGACATGTCTTTACAGTCATATAAGCCATTGCTTTTATTTATGAAAGTATTACCAGTGTCACGTCCTGACCAGTAAAGGGGTTATTTGTTATTGTAGTTTGGTCAGGACGTGGTAGGGGGTGTTTGTTTTATGTGTTTCGGGGTTTTTTGGTTAATGTTCTATGTTAGTATATTTCTATGTTCATTCTAGTTTTTCTATTTCTATGTTTAGTTTTTGGGTTGACCTTCAATTGGAGGCAGCTGTTCCTCGTTGCCTCTAATTGAAGGTCCTATTTAGTAGGGGTGTTTTTCCATGGGTTTTTGTGGGTAGTTGTTCCGTGTGTAGCTGTGTGCCTCACAGGACTGTTTTTCGTTGTTGTTTTGTATTAAGTGTTTATTTTGGTTTTCTTCATAATAAAGAAGATGTGTATTCACATTCCCGCTGCGCTTTGGTCCACTCAGTACGACGAACGTGACAACCAGAAAGAAACTGATTTGTATATCCCCGTATATCTGGCCTCCTTCTACATATTTTTTCTGTTGCATCTCCCATGAGATGGCAGATTAAGTGAATAATTACTTCAGCAGAAAAGCTGCTCTTGATGGGGTCAAAGGTGAAGGAAATAGCCCAGCAAATCAGACCATACTAGCTATGTCTCCATTAACTTGTCCAGTGATTTTTTGTTGTTGTTGTCAACATGTAGAAAGTTCACATTGAAAATGGATGTGACAATTGCCTGCTATGGTACGCTTCTATTGAATTGTCTTGTGTCGATAAAAACTGCTGGCCATATTGATGTCACAACCCCCCCCCCCCCCAAAAAAAAGAAACAGTGTTGTTTTTGTTGCTTGACTGCACTGTTTGTTGTCCATAGCTTATGCCTGCCCATACCATAACCCCACCGCCACCATGGGGCACTCTGTTGACACATCGTTGACATCAGCAAACCGATCGCCCACAAGATACCACACACGCTGTCTGCCATCAGCCTGGTAGAGGAGTTGAAACCGGGATTCATCCATAAAGAGCACACTTCTCCAGCATGCCAGTGTCCATCGAAGGTGAGCATTGGCCCACTGAAGTCGGTTACGACGCCAAACTGCAGTTAGGTCAAGACCCTGGTGAGGATGACGTGCACGCAGATGAGCTTCCCTGAGACGGTTTCTGACAGTTTGTGCAAAAATTCTTTGGTTATACATGCCCACAGTTTCATCAACTGTCCGGGTGGCTGGTCTCAGATGATACTGCAGGTGAAGAACCCAGATATGGATGTCCTGGGCTGGCGTGGTTACACATGGTCTTCGGTTGTGAGGCTGGTTGAACGGAATTCTCTATAACAACATTGGAGGCGGCTTATGGTAGAGAAATGAACATACATTTATCTGACAACAGCTCTGGTGGACATTCCTGCAGTCAGCATTCCAATTATATGCTCCCTCAAAACTTGAGACATCTGTGGCATTGTGTTGTGTGACAAAACTGCACATTTTAAAGTTACGTTTTTTATTGTCCCCAGCACAAGGTGCATCAGTGTAATGATCATGCTGTTTAATCAGCTTATTGATATGCCACACCTGTCAGGTGGATGGATTATCTTGGCTAAGGAGAAATGCTCACCAACAGGGATGTAAACAAATTTGTTAAAACATTTGAGAGAATAAGCTTTCTGTGCATATGGAAAATGTCTGGGATCTTTTATTTCAGCTTATGAAACATGGGACCAACACTTTACATGTTGTATTTATATTTTTGTTCAGTGTAAATAGTTTGTGATTACTGGCTAGTGGCTACTGTGATATTTACGGTCAATTTGAGCTGCGGACCAAGAATGTAGCATTGCCAGCCACAACGAAGGTTAAAGAAAGGATGTAGCCTAATGTGAATTGCAAAGTAGAAATCTCTTTCACCCCTCCACTCTGGCTTAACAAATAGACAGTCCTCTGAGGAAAACCAAGAGAGGGAGGGAAAGTATGGTTTCATTAGGGTTTAGTCAGTCTACTAATGCAGCATCTACATACAGCATGCCGCTGCACAGACTCAAGCAGAGAAAATGAAAGGAAGCAATCCATTTGTAAGGGAAAGGGAAATTCACATCTCCCCACTGAGTATAATGAAACCACTGCAAAGGTCAGTAAGAACCATATTCCCATGGGTGACAATTAATAAAGCCATGGAAATCATAATGTATTATTTAAGTAATGTTGCCAAACGCCTGTAATAACAACTTCTTCTGGGAAGCACATTTTGGGTTATTAGTGTGTGTGTGTGTGTGTGTGTGTGTGTGTGTGCCTGCGTGTGTGTGTGTGTGTGCCTGCGTGTGTGCCTGCGTGTGTGTGTGCGTGCCTGCGTGTGTGTGTGTGTGAAAATAATATTTACTTAGAAGAGATGTCAGTACATTCAAATGTCAGTACATTGCTTTACCTGAGGGGAAAATCCGGAAAAACAAGGGATCCGCGTAAAGCAATGGGATTAGTTTATAGAAGTCCCATTCACACAGTGAAGAGGCCGGAGAGCACTCAAATACCATTTTGAGAAAATAGGTCATTCGCCAATCAAAGAACACAAGAGTAAAGCCCATTTTTTTACAAGCAATAAAATGTGAGTAAGCACTGCTGTCAAAGAAAATCCTCACATCCTACTGAAAGTGTTGCAGAGATCCGAGTAGATCCGAGTACATGACTGCATCTACAAAAAGCTCAACTTGAAGGAGAACTTTAAATTAGAGCATGAATTAATATTTCACTCCCGCTTGATCCATCATGTAATTTTGCTAGATATGGTATGTCAATCTTCAACTAGTCATTGATTGGATGACTACAGAGAGATGTGACAGATGATTACAGAACCCTATCCGTTTGCCTTCCATAGAACCTAGTCTGATAAGGTTAAACCACACTAACTAATTAGTGTCCTTGTTGTATATATTTTACGGGTATTGCGTGTTTACAGTAATGTGAAAAACAGTCAACAAGAAAAAAGTGTAAATGAGTGAAGAAAAAGTGGTCACGTCATGCTTCACGTGCACGCAGATGAAAACCCCTTTTCTACTGGGTTGTAGGCCGACGGGTACTGTTCTCATTACAAACACAGTCTATTTGAAAGTACTAAGATCATTCCATGAAGGATCTTCTATATTGATTTTTTGATGCAAGACGAAACATCCGTTTGTTTTGCGTCAATAAACCCAGTGAGGTGAGCATGACCCTAGCCAGCCACTAAATTTAGCTCTGTTCCTGCACAACACAGTGTGGATGGGGAATGCGTCTATACCCCCCCCCCATCCCCTCGCATGTGATGCTGCTGGGTGCGTTCTAAAGGCACAGCACTGTACCATGACGCTTATGTAGGACTTGGTATCCAAGGCAACAAACAACAGAACATAATGGTCAGATTAGGCAGTGAAGCGTGAAGAAGAAGAATAGGAAAAAATATGTCCAACTCATAACCAAATAAGTCAGAAGCTGGAACACAAGGTGAAGAGGGACCTACGTCTTTCCTCTTCAATCCTATCAACAGCCAGATAAAACAGGTAAGAAGAGCCGAGCTATCTCAGCTGTTCTCACCAGTGATTTCATGTAGTTTTCCGATTCCCTTGCAGTTCTGTTGTGGAATCTGTTGTCCTAGGTGCTGATGGTAACGATCAGTATGGCTGGGAATTGGACCTCACGATATGATATTATCACGATACTTAGGTAATTTTTGCGATTCCCACGATTCTATATGTATTGCGATTTAATACTGGGATTTTATTGCGATTTGATGTTCCAAACATATTACTCACCATATGTCTGCTGCAGAGGGACAAGAGAGAGCCATGAGAAAATTAGTTTTGATCAGTCATGGAAATAAAATATCTGGAAACAAATTGTCTCCTTATTTAAAAAGAAGATGGAGAAAAATATGTAAAGGAAAAATACTGGAGTTTTGGTGCAGGTACAGCCAACTACAGGGAAAATAAGATTGCAATATATATAATCAAAAAGAATATCCCGATATGTAACTGTATCAATTTTTCCCCCGTCACTAAAATTCAGGGGTGAAAGTAGATTTAATTTCTTACCGGTATGGGACTCCCTATGTGTCACATAGATAAAAACAATTATAGCGTATAGATGTAATCATCGAATTACATATAGAATCCCTATTCATTTCATATGATCTCTGTGTGCCTAGTAGACCTAGTAAAGATTTGTCATAGGACTTCTGACATGTGTTATCTTTTAATGTGGCATAAACACAACCAGTCGTGATGTTTTCATCTGATTGTCAATCATTTCAAAAAAAGCGCTCCTGTAGGCTACCTGCGCACGTTCGTCCGCTCATCAAATAATTCCAGCATCCAAACAGTGCACTGTGCACCCACAATTTGATGAATAGAAAGAGACATCTGTTACAAAACCTAAAAGTGTATTGTAATGATACTTGTAGCCTGAATTGATGATTCCACTGCTGTCCGCACGCATCTCGGTATCAGCCACTCATCTCCACCTTGTCAAAATGTAATTGTTCTCATAGAACCACACTGCAATTTGGAGCGTACTTATACCATCCAGGTTCAAGTCAATTCGCTCATTTTTTATGCGGCTGAAATGCGGTAAAGTTAAATAATGGTGTAATAGCCAACGGTTTTCTTGGCATTTTGTGTTATTGTGATAGGCTCACGTTTTGCCGGTACAGCGTAACGCCACTATTTATTTTTCCAGGATGCTGTACCAGACCGTACTGGCTTACTTTCACCTCTGGCAACGATATATGTTTGTGTTTTATCTGTTTTACACAAAATCTAGTCTGTATTGAGGTTGATTTAATCAAATTCCTCTAAGCGGGGATAATACACAGTGATGGTCTTACCGTTCCAAAAGGCAACATCTGTTTCCTAGCTTGAGGTTGTGCATGACCATCTCCCCCCTGTCACTAGTGCTTCATAAGCCTTAACCTTCGTGGGCCCCAGACTCGTGCCAGGGATCAGGCATCAGGGCCATGCCTGCGTCAGACGGCAGGTACCCTAGTGGTTAGAGCGTTGGACCAGTAACCAAAAGGTTGCAAGATTGAATCCCCGAGCTGACAAGGTGAAAATCTGTTGTTCTGCCCCTAAACAAGGCAGTTAACCCACTGTTCCTAGGCCGTCATTGAAAATAAGAATTTGTTCTTAACTGACTTGCCTAGTTAAATAAAGGTTAAAAAAAGACTGAGGAGAATAATTTTCCTGGTTATTGTATGGTACTTACAGTATTATGAGAGAGTATGAAATGAGCTACTGAAACAGCTAGTCAAGGATCACCCAACTGTACAGTTCATGACACCTTATTACTCCATCACGATATCTGCGGTAAAGATTTGAAGTCTCTGTAGCTCCCAAGCCATTACTCTCAGATAAAGACTGGCTGTGTCCAAATACCCATACCAGCGAACTACATACTTAAACTGCGTACTATGTACTCATCGTCACATATTATTTAGCACGAACCGTTTAGTAAAAAGTATGCAGTATGCTACGGCCACAACGCAGTAGCAGCTCTTGACTGGCTGAGTAGGTGGGGCGGGGCCGAGTGCAGGTGGATATTTCCAAATTCAACAGACAAACATCGCATTAACCAGCCTGATAATAGTTCATTTCCAATTTGATGGATTTCTCTAAACTCTGAATTGAATATGAATGGAGTTATAGGCCTACATAGGCTGTTTATAGCCAGACTACCACATTCTACCTGTACTGTAGGCCATGGAATCTACCTATCCTATTTCAAAAGTACTAAAGAAAGAAACAGATTATTTAGTTTCATTTCAACATATTTAGTGAAACCAAAGTTCTGTAACATATATAAATTAAAATAGCCAGAAGTGTTCAAATGTTCAAATCAAAAGGCTACATACAAATCAGAAACGCTGGACAGCAACATAATACACTAAAGCACTGATCATTGGGAACAAGATCAGAATGACTGCTAATGCTTGATCCATAGATTAAATAGGTATCCTAGCCTACAAAAGTAAAACAATCCATGTGTTAAAATCAAAAAGCCTGATTAACATGACATCAATAAAGCAGCCACATTTCGTGTCCCCGGTGCCGACACAATTAGAAATCAAAAGATGGTTTAGTATTTAGTTTAAAAGCTCTGACAAAGGGCAAGAGAACAAGAAACACTTGTCAATGAGAACTTTTTTTTAAGACTTCTGCTGCGATGCAATAGGCCTACTAGTGATAATTTTAAGTAGAACAAAAACAATTTAGCCTACATTTGAATAACACCGCAGAAGCTTTGCTTTTAGGTATCTTCCCAATTCAGTAGCCACGTTTTGTTGTTTGGCTACCTGAAGAGAACTAGGTCCTATCACTCACAGCCCACCCCTTCCAATCTACTAGAGGAAGAGCCAAAATGAGTATAACATCCTGGCATTTAACCCATACTTGATTTTTCTAAAATGTGAATACTATAAAACATTGTATTTTCGCATACTGAGAATGTGTCATGCCGCAATTGCGTTGTTTCCCGCTATTCCTTGCGCATCCCCATATCTAATTGACCAGCTGTTGTCAAAGCCGAAATTAGTGACACATCAAGGCATTTAAAGTATACTCAAAAGAATTTGAATCAGAGTAAGGAGATTGCATGTAAACCCATGCTAAAAAAAACATGGACTACTATACAGCATGTGTATTGCAAGTTATGTTCATTATTTGATGATACATCTCAATATACTGGAGCAGGCTCAAGGGTGTGGGGTTTCCACGTCACCAAGTTCAGTAACAAAACTTGCACCAGTAGCACAAATAGAACGCAAATGGGAAGTTTATTAGGGGTTTTTGTACACTGGGGAAAAAGGGGGAATTCGCCAATTACTTCACAGTCCACAAGCTGTTCTCTTTGTCCGTTCTGTTTTCTTGGGGTAATCCTTACTCGGGTCCTCAGCCAATCAGGTCCGGTACACATGGCGGGTAGTCCGACAGTCCAGGTCACAACGGGTAATCTCACACATATTGCTCTTGCTTCTCACTCTCTAGGTTCGCTCCTCTGCTGCCCCTTTCTGCAGGGTGCTCCCTCCTTTATCCCCAAGCATTCCTGGTTTAACGAGCTACAGCCTCGCCGGGGAAGGAAGTCCATATAAGGCTCGGGGGTGGAGCCAGCGACCTGCAAGATATTTCCCCCCAATAACCACTCCCCTCACCTCTCCCTGCCATCTGCCACAATACATATACATTTAGCGTTTGTTTATGGTGTAGTTTACTGATTGTTGCACCCTGAATTATAGTCCTAAACAGACCCTGAACCAGACAGTTGATATTACTGTAACGCAGATTCTTTGAAGAACTATAGGTTTCCATCCAATTGGTGACAGATTTTCATGCGAATATTCTAAAGTCTTCATAAAAACAACATGGGCATTTTCCCACCAGAGATATATTTCCATCAAATTGACTTGTTGCGGATAAAAAGCTGTGTGTGATGACGTAGTTCACATAAAAATAACTCGCATACAGCCCCGAATTGATTATCCCTTTTATACCATGGCTATAATTTAACATAACTGCCACTTGAAATGTGTTAATTTGCCAGTAGAAATTAGTTCAACATTCACTGAAGTAGCTAGCAAGTTTACTAGAAAGCTTCAGTAGTTACCTTGGTAACCAAACAAACAGACTTGCTAGTTTAGCTAACCGAATCATCAGTCCTAGCTTGCTATTATGAAAATCGAATTCAACAACGTCAATAAGGTTTTCAATTTGTGTTTTGCTTTCAAAAGAAGCTCGAACATAGAACTATAGTCATTGTTATTCTACTGTGCTGATATACCGTGCATTATAGGGAACTAATGCACACGCTAGAATGCCCTTCAAGCCAATCAGAAACGAGTATTCGACAATGCCATAGTCCAATTGTATTTGTCAAATGGCAGCCAAGCATCAACCATCATGTCACCAGAATAAGACCATTAATATTTATTGAAAAGGAGAATCAAACTCATCACAGTGCACTTTCGCCACCCTGTGAAGTTCATCATAACTTATTTCATGTGTAGCCTAATAAACAGCATGCTTTCCCAAGTCGTAGTGGGAGGACCACAAAACAAATCCTACTTCGTTATTTTCTCTATTATTTGCTCATAAAGATGTTTCCACCGCCATTTCTCACATAATACATTTTACAGACACAAAAAGATCCAACCTTGTATAGCGTATTTTGTTTTGTCGTCATTTGGAAAGTTTACAGACAAATTTGCTGTTTCCATCAGGCCTGTCGTGACATTTTTTATCCAACATGTACTTTACTCGCATAAAAAGGTTGGATGGAAACCTGGTAAGTGTGTAACAGTGTTGTGACGAGGCTTTTTGCATATTCATGATTAGCACAGAGGCTCAGACAATACAGCGAAGAATGACGAATGTTTATGCATTATGCTAAGCAGTATTTCTATTAGCTATATCAGTATCACCACTGATTGATGCTGTGTCTCGCACTTGTTATGTTTGCTGAAACTGAATTAGATGAATGCTTCGCTTAGAAAACAAAATAATAGAATAAAAAATGAACAAGGGTTATTGTTACTGTCCTCTTATTCAGACATGAAACCATTTTTAAAAGTGACCCCTGAGCCAACACTTCACTATTGGAACAAGAGCTGCGTAGCAAAACCATAATGGGATTGTAGAACAAGGGGGAATGTCATTATGAAGCAGTTATATAAGCTAATTTGGTGTGTGTGTGTGTGGGTGTGTGTGTGTGTGTGTGTGTGTGTGTGTGTGTGTGTGTGTGTGTGTGTGTGTGTGTGTGTGTGTGTGTGTGTCTCTCTATAAGAGTACGCTTTTGTTACACCCCCAGCGCCCCCCCCCTGCCGGCGCTCCCCACAGTTTAGGGACCACTGGGTTAGAGACAGCCAGGCAGGCAGCCTTTGTGAGGATCGTTCCCCTAGGATCCATGCTTGAGAAGGGGTCTAAGCATGTGGAGAGTGGCAGGCTGTACTTTGGACTTGAAACTACTAACAAATCTCTGTTTTAACATACAGTACCAGGGAGTGATGCTGAGCTCTGCAGCTTTCAGACGGAAGAGAAAGGAGGTGTGCATACTGTATACAGGCTGTATACTGTAGGCTGTTTATGCACATAACATGTTTAGCTACGAAATACATATGTTTCAAATGTATATCTGCATTATTCCATATTGTTCATATGTGAGCGTGTGTCTTTGGCTATATTCTCTTACACCTGACTGTCTCTTCCCTTGATTTCTAGAAGTCTTCAAAAATGGCTCCTCAGATAGTGGATTGTGAACATGAACATTCTCCTTTCCCCCTTATGTTCCCCCTATAGTATCCTATAAAGTGTTAATAATGCAGTTAATGAAATATTCATTCGGTTAGGCGCTACACATATCGATAGATAATCCTACACTGGAAGGGGAGTGATAAAATCCAACCTTTTTATGCAAGTAAAGTACATGTCGGATGAAAAATGTCATGACAGGCCTGATGGATACAGCTCATTTGTCGGTAAACTTTCCAAATCAAAAGATAGGATCTTTGTGTCTGTAAAAAATAATTATGCGAGCAATGACAGTGGAAACATCTTTATGCGCAAATATTGATACAATAACCATCATATCGAAGTAAACTTGGAGTCACGCGATGATATGTTGTGTGGCCCTCCCACTATGACTCGAGAAAGCACGCAGTTTATTAGGCTACAGATGAAATAAGTTATGATGAACATTCCAGGGTGGTGAAAGTGCACGGTGATGAGCTTGATGCTCCTTTCCAATAAATATCGAGGGTCTTATTCTGGTGACATGCTTAGCTGCCGTTTGACAAATAGAAATAATCTTGCTCTTTTTGTTCATAATAATCTCATCATGTAAACTATACCCACACTGTATCTGCGAGATGTTGGCTAGAACGCACATGTCAAGATCAGAGTGGGCACATTCACTATATAACGCAACATTTTTTGTGGCAAAACCATCAGTAGAGTTCAATGCGATGAAAACCCATTTAACCTTTTTATTATGTGTATGGGAATTTAACCGCAAAAGTTATTTTTATGTGCACTACGTCATCACACACTGCCTTTTATCCGCAATAATGGGAAAACATCTGTGGTGGGAAAATGCAAATATTGGAATATTCATATGAAAATCTGTTGCCTATTGGATGGAAACGGAGCTACTGATACATACTACATAGGCTACAGTTTAAGGCTAGGCTACATTTGCATTCTCCATATGCCAGTGCCAATACATCCAATGTAGCCTACAGTTGACAATACTGGCCTCATGCCCTCATCATTCATACGACAGAGCAAACAGAAACACATTTGCAGAGGCTTATTTTAGGGTATGTATGGAAGGTCAAAACAAAAATGAATGTATTCACACACAAGCAGCTTATGAAAATGTGCTGGCAAACCTGCTGGCACCGCTCTTTCATTATCTCTTTACAACCACGTAGAATATCGAATATGAAGGCTAGGATCAATGTGCTGCTAGGTGACAGCAGATTACAGGTCTCGTGTGGCTCAGTTGGTAAAGCATGGTGCTTGCAATGCCAGGGTTGTAGGTTCGATTCCAATGGGGGAAGAAGTATGCACCTGTAAGTCGCTCTGCATAAGAGTGTCTGCTAAATGACTAAGATATTAAACAGTCAGAAACATACCCCTGCATGTGTTGCTACTAATGGATTTCCAGAGAGTACAAAGCTAATATGTCTATAACAAACATTTGGGGAGTGATGTTGTTGATCTAATCTCAAACTGAGAAAGGTCTTGACTAACTTAAAGACCTAGAGTGTCCCCCATGTCAGAACTGACTCACTGTCAAATTTACAGGTAAAATCAAGACAGATATGAAAACCCTTGTATGTCATTGTCCCTTTGTTTTTGACTTCTGAACTCTTTTGTTGTACATTTTACAGTAGATACATTTACTCCAGGTACTGTAGAAGCAGTGTTATGTAGAAGTCTGTGGCAACTGTGATGGAAGTCTAACTGTAAGGTACAGTTAGACTGATGTGTGTGAGGTTATCAGGAAGGCGGGGTAAGGTAAGGGCGAATGCCTGTATGGATATTACTACACATCATTGAAACTGATAATCTTGAGGGGAGAAAATACAACAGGCGGTATTCACTGTAAGGAAAGCTGTCAAATGTCACAGCAATATGCGACAGCCTATATTTCATGTATAGCCTAGCTGAGGCTTCCCAACCCCTAAAGGTCAATTAGCTTGACGGAGCATGAAAGAATTTAACGAAGGGACAGGCCAATGTAGCATGTCCATTCTTCTGTCGTGGAATGGGTTTGTGTCTCTTGTGGAGTGGGTCCGGATTAGCATACACAATGGACTAGTACCACTATACTTATCTAAATATTAATGATATTAGTAAAGTTGCAGAACATATGACAACACAGAACAAATGGCCCGTGTACTAAAGATTAAGATCGAATCCAACTACGCCGGCTCTGATGCTCATCAGATTTGGCAGGGCTTGCAAACTATCCTGTATTTAAATGCGAAACCCAGCTGCGAGATGCCCAATGACGCGAGCCTACCAGACGAGCTAAATGCCTTCTATGCTCTCAACACTATGCAAGCAACACTGAACCATGCATGAGAGCACCAGCTTTTCCGGACAGTCAATGTGAGTAAGACCAGGACTACCAGGACACAGACGGATTACCAGGACGCGTACTAGGAGCATTTGCTGACTCAATTGTCTTGACTGATATTTTCAACCTCTCCCTGATCCAGTCTGTAATACCTTCATGTTTCAAGCAGACCACCATAGTCCCTGTGCCCAAGAACGCCAGGTAACCTGTCTAAATGACTATTGCCCCGTAACACAAAACATGAAATGCTTTGACATCAACACCATCATCCCAGACACCCTGGACCTACACCAATTCGCATACCACCCCAACAGATCCACAGGTGATGTAATCTCTATTGCACTCCATACTGTCCTCTCAGAACTGGACAAGAGGAAGACCTGTGTGAGAATGCTGTTTATTGACCACAGCTCAGCGTGGTCAATGAGTCCTCCAAGCTCATCACTAAACTAAGGACCCTGGGACTGAACACATTTACATTTACATTTAAGTCATTTAGCAGACGCTCTTATCCAGAGCGACTTACAAATTGGTGCATTCACCTTATGATATCCAGTGGAACAACCACTTTACAATAGTACATCTATATCTTTTTTGGGGGGGGGAGGGTAGGGGGGGCTAGAAGGATTACTTAATCCTATCCCAGGTATTCCTTAAAGAGGTGGGGTTTCAGGTGTCTCCGGAAGGTGGTGATTGACTCCGCTGTCCTGGCGTCGTGAGGGAGCTTGTTCCACCATAGGGGTGCCAGAGCAGCGAACAGTTTTGACTGGGCTGAGCGGGAACTGTGCTTCCTCAGAGGTAGGGGGTCCAGCAGGCCAGTGGTGGATGAACGCAGTGCCCTTGTTTGGGTGTGCCTTGTTAAAAGTTAATTTGTGGAATTTCGTTCCTTCTTAATTTATTTTAGCCAATCAGTTGTGTTGTGACAAGGTAGGGGTGGTATACATAAGATAGCCCTATTTGGTAAAAGACCAAGTCCATATGATGGCAAGAACAGCTCAAATAAGCAAAGATAAAGACCTGAAATTCAGTCAATCCATAAAGTGCAGTCGCAAAAACCATCTGGTTTGCGCTTAGTGGGACTATTATTTGTTTTTCAACAAGACAATGACCCAACACGCCTCCAGGATGTGTAAGGGCTATTTTGCCAAAAAGGAGAGTGATGGAGTGCTGCATCAGATGACCTGGCCATTACAATCACCCGACCTCAACCCAATTGAGATGGTTTGGGATGAGTTGGACCGCAGAGTGAAGGAAAAGCAGCCAACAATCAATCAATCAATCAAATGTATTCATAAAGCCCTTCTTACATCAGCTGATGTCACAAAGTGCTGTACACAAACCCAGCCAAAAACCCCAAACAGCAAGCAATGCAGGTGTAGAAGCACGGTGGCTAGGAAAAACACCCTAGAAAGGACAGAACCTAGGAAGAAACCTAGAGAGGAACCAGGCTATGAGGGGTGGCCAGTCCTCTTCTGGCTGTGCCGGGTGGAGATTATAACAGAACCTGGCTAAGATGTTCAAATGTTCATAGATGACCAGCAGGGTCAAATAATAATAATCACAGTGGTTGTAGAGGGTGCAACAGGTGTTCGCTTTTCACAGCCGATCATTCAGAGTATCTCTACCGCTCCTGCTGTCTCTAGCAGTTGAAAACAGCAGGTCTGGGACAAGGTAGTACAGTCAGGGTTCCATAGAGGTCAGGGTTCCATAGCCGCAGGCAGAACAGTTGAACCAGGAGCAGCAGCATGATCAGGTGGACTGGGGACAGCAAGGAGTCATCAGTCCAGGTGGTCCTGGGGCATGGTCCTAGGGCTCAGGTTCTCAGAGAGAGAGAGAGAGAGAGAGAGAGAGAGAGAGAGAGAGAGAGAGAGACAGAGAGAGATAACTTAAATTCACACAGGACACCGGAGCCCCCTGACACCGGAGCCCCCTGACACATAACTATAGCAGCATAAATACTGGAGGCTGAGACAGGAGGGGTTGGGAGACACTGTGGCCCCGTCCGACGATACCCCCGGACAGGTCCTAACATACGGGATATGACCCCACCTACTTTGCCAAAGCATAGCCCCCACACCACTAGAGGGATATCTTCAACCACCAACTTACTATCCTGAGACAAGCCCGAGTATAGCCCACAAAGATCTCACCCACGGCACGGACCCAAGGGGGGGCGCCAACCCAGACGGGAAGATCGCGTCAGTGTCTCAACCCACTCAAGTGGCGCACCCCTCCTAGGGACGGCATGGAAGAGCACCAGTAAGCCATTGACTCAGCCCCTGTAATAGGGTTTGAGGCAGAGAATCCCAGTGGAAATAGGGGAACCGGCCAGGCAGACAGGCACTTCGGGTCGTTGCTCCAGTGCCTTTCCATTCACCTTCACACTCCTGGGCCAGACTACACTCAATCATAGGACCTACTGAAGAGATGAGTCTTCAATAAAGACTTAAAGGTTGAGACCAAGTCTGGATAGGCAGACCACATGGATAGGCAGACCATTCCATAAAAATTTAACTATATTGGAGAAAGCCCTGCCTCCAGCTGTTTGCTTAGAAATTCTGGGGACAGTAAGGAGGCCTGCGTCTTGTGACCGTAGCGTACGTGTATTTATGTACGGCAGGACCAAATCGGAAAGATAGTTAGGAGCAAGCCCATGTAATGCTTTGTAGGTTAGCAGTAAAACCTTTTAATCAGCCCTATCCTTAACAGGAAGCCAGTGTAGAGAGGCTAGCACTGGAGTAATATGATCACATTTTTTGGTTCTAGTCAGGATTCTAGCAGCTGTGTTTAGCACTAACTGAAGTTTATTCAGTGATTTATCTGGGTAGCCGGAAAGTAGAGCATTGCAGTAGTCTAACCTAGAAGTGACAAAAGCATGGATACATTTTTCTGCATAATTTTTGGACAGAAAGTTTCAGATTTTTGCAATGTTACATAGATGGAAAAAAGCTGTCCTTGAAACAGTCTTGATATGTTCGTTGAAAGAGAGATCAGGGTCCAGAGGAACACAGAGGTCCTTCTCAGTTGTATTCGAGACGACTGTACAACCATCAAGATTAATTGTCAGATTCAACAGAAGATCTCTTTGTTTCTTGGGACCTAGAACTAGCTGTTTTGTCCGAGTTTAAAAGTAGAACATTTGCCGCCATCCACTTCCTTATGTCTGAAACACAGGCTTCCAGGGAGGGCAGTTTTGGGGCTTCACCATGTTTCATCGAAATGTACAGCTGTGTGTCGTCCGCATAGCAGTGAAAGTTAACATTATGTTTCCGGATGACATCACCAAGAGGTAAAATATATAGGGAAAACAATAGTGGTCCTAAAACGGAGCCAATCTCTCCAAAAGAATGCGGTGATCGATGGTATCAAAAGCAGCACTAAGGTCTAGAAGCACGAGGACAGATGCAGAGCCTCGGTCTGAGTGCATTAAAAGGTAATTTACCACCTTCACAAGTGCAGTGTGTGCTATGATGGGGTCTAAAACCAGACTGAAGCGTTTCGTATACTTTGTTTGACTTCAGGAAGACTGAGTTGCTGCTTTTTCAAAAATGTTTGAGATGAATGGGAGAATCGATATACAGTAGGCCGATAGTTTTTTAAATATATTCTGAGTCAAGGTTTGGCTTTTTCAAGAGAGGCTTTATTACTGCCACTTTTAGTGAATTTGGTACGCATCCGGTGGATGGAGAGCCGTTTATTATGTTCAACATAGGAGGGTCAAGCATAGGAAGCAGCTCTTTCAGTAGTTTATTTGGAATAGGGTCCAATATGCAGTTTGAAGGTTTAGAGGCCATGAATATTTTCATCAATGTGTCAAGAGATATAGTATTCAAAAACTTGAGTGTCTCCCTTGATCCTAGGTCCTGGCAGAGTTGTGCAGACTCAGGAAAACTGAGCTTTGGAGGAATACGCAGATTTAAAGAGGAGTGTAATTTGCTTTCTAATGATCATGATCTTTTTGTCAAAGAAGTTAATGAATTTATCACTGATGAAGTGAAAGCCATCCTCTCTTGGGGAATGCTGTTTTTAGTTAGCTTTGTGACAGTATCAAAAATAATTTTGTGATTGTTGTTATTTTCCTCAGTTAAGTTTGAAAAATAGGATGATCGAGCAGCATTGAGAGCTCTTCGATACTGCACAGTACTGTCTTTCTAAGCTAGTCGGAAGACTAGCGCCATTTCCGTTCCAATTTTCTGGACGCTTGCTTCAGAGCTCGGGTGTTGTCTGTATACCAGGGAGCTAGTTTCTTATGACAAATGTTTTTTGTTTTTAGGGGTGTGACTGCATCTAGGTTATTACGCAAGGTTAAATTAAGTTCCTCTGTTAGGTGGTTAACTGATTGTTGTTCTCTGACGTCCTTGGGTAGGCAGAGGGAGTCTGGAAGGGCATCTAGGAGTCTTTGGGTTGTCCGAGAATTTATAGCACGGCTTTTGATAATCCTTGGTTGGGGTCTGAGCAGATTATTTGTTGCGATTGCAAACGTAATAAAATGGTGGTCCGATAGTCCAGGATTATGAGGAAAAACATTAAGATCCACAACATTTATTCCACGGGACAAAACTAGGTCCAGAGTATGACTGTGGCAGTGAGTAGGTCCGGAGACGTGTTGGACAAAACCCACTGAGTCGATGATGGCTCCGAAAGCCTTTTGGAGTGGGTCTGTGGACTTTTCCATGTGAATATTAAAGTCACCAAAAATTAGAATATTATCTGCCATGACTTCAAGGTCCGATAGGAATTCAGGGAACTCAGTGAGGAACGCTGTATATGGCCCAGGAGGCCTGTAAACAGTAGCTATAAAAAGTGATTGAGTAGGCTGCATAGATTTCATGACTAGAAGCTCAAAAGACGAAAACGTCTTATTTTTGTAAATTGAAATTTGCCATCGTAAATGTTAGCAACACCTCCGCCTTTGCGGGATGAGCGGGGGATATGGTCACTAGTGTAACCAGGAGGTGAGGCCTCATTTAACACAGTAAATTCATCAGGCTTAAGCCATGTTTCAGTCAGGCCAATCACATCAAAATTATTATCAGTGATTAGTTCATTGACTATAACTGCCTTGGAAGTGAGGGATCTAACATTAAGTAGCCCTATTTTGAGATGTGAGATATCACAATCTCTTTCAATAATGACAGGAATGGAGGAGGTCTTTATTACAGTGAGATTGCTAAGGCGAACATCGCCATGTTTAGTTTTGCCCAACCTAGATCGAGGCACAGATACGGTCTCAATGGGGATAGCTGAGCTGACTACACTGACTGTGCTAGTGGCAGACTCCACTAAGCTGGCAGGCTGGCTAACAGCCTGTTGCCTGGCCTGCACCCTGCTGCCTGGCTTGCACCCTATCTCATTGTGGAGCTGGGGGAGTTAGAGCCCTGTCTATGTTTGTAGATAAAATGCGAGCACCCCTCCAGCTAGGATGGAGTCCGTCACTCCTCAGCAGGTCAGGCTTGGTCCTGTTTGTGGGTGAGTCCCAGAAAGAGGGCCAATTATCTACAAATTATATCTTTTGGGAGGGGCAGAAAACAGTTTTCAACCAGTGATTGAGTTGTGAGACTCTACTGTAGAGCTCATCACTCCCCCTAACTGGGAGGGGGCCAGAGACAATTACTCGATGCGACACAGCTTTCTGGCTGATTTACACACTGGAGCTATTTTGCGCATGGTGACCTCTGACTGTTTCATCCTAACATCGTTGGTGCCGACGTGGATAACAATATCCCTATACTCTCTACACCAGTTTAGCCTTAGCCAGCACCATCTTCAGATTAGCCTTAACGTCGGTAGCCCTGCCCCCTGGTAAACATTGTATGATCCCTGGATGATTCGTTTTTTAGTCTAATTCTGCAGGTAATGGAGTCGCCAATGACTAGGGTTTTCAATTTGTCAGAGCTAATGGTGGGAGGCTTCGGCGTCTCAGACCCGGTAACGGGAGTAGAGACCAGAGAAGGCTCGGCATCTGACTCCGACCCGTTGCTTAATGGGGAGAACCGGTTGAAAGTTTCTGTCGGCTGAATGAGCAACACCGGTTGAGCAATCCAACAGCATTTCCCTCCAGAAGCCATGAGAAAATTGTCCGGCTGCGGGGACTGTGCGAGGCGATTTATACTACTATCTGTACTTATTGGTGGCACAGATGCAGTTTCATCCTTTCCTACACTTGCCCAACGATTGCGTCTGAAGCTGGGCTTGCAGCACAGCTATCCTCGCCATAAGGCGATCGTTCTCCTGTATTTTGAGTACAGCAACTGCAATTAGATGGCATAATGTTAATGTTACTACTTAGCTTCGGATGGTGGAGGTCCTGATGAACCACATCCAGATAAAACGTCTGGGGTGAAAAAGTTGAATGAAAAAAGTCGAAAGAGGGGAAAAAAATGTAAATATAAAACGGTAATTAAAAAGTAAAAACCGTAAAGTTGGCAGGTAGCAAAGTAAGGTTAGCAACAAACCGCACAGCAGCACATAAACAAGTCTACAAGTTGTGACCAGAAATGACGTCAAATCAGTCCTTGCAAAAACCCAACAAGTGCTCAGCATATGTTGGAACTCCTTCAAGACTGTTGGGAAAGCATTCCAGGTGAAGCTGGTTGAGAGAATAAGCATGTGCAAAGCTGTCATCAAGGCAAAGGGTGGCTACTTTGAAGACTCTAAAATCTAAAATATATTATGATTTGTTTAAAACTTTTTTGGTTACTACATGATTTCATATGTGTTATTTCAGAGTTTTGATGTCTTCACTATTAAAAATAAAGAAAAACCCTTGAAGGTGTCCAAACTTTTGACTGGTACTGTACGTATCTACCTCAATTAGCTTGTACCCTTGCACATCGACTTGGTACTGGTACCCCGTGTATATAGCCAAGTTATTGTTACTTATTGTGTATTTATTATTATTTAGATGTTTTATGTGTTATTACTTTTGTATTATTTCTCTATTTAATTTCTCTGCATTTTTGGGAAGGGCCCGTAAGTAAGCACTTCACTGTTTACGAAGCATGTGACGAATAACATTTGATATGATTTGATGTATGTTTATCAGTTGCAGTAATAGAGTTGCTTGAGGGGAGGCTGATTATATCAGCGCCACTGTGCTATTCAGCCAGCGAGTCAGGCAATGCGTATCTCTGGAGACCTGATCCTGGAGTTATATAGTAATGAGTCCCACTGTGGCCCGCACTACACTCAACCTTCTCTTCTCCTCTCCTCTCCTCTGAGTCTTCATCTCAGAGACTCTCTCCTTCCCGTGCCGATGATTGATTCACAACCTGAAACAGAACTATTCACTCTTCTTCTCCTCTCTAGCTGCACAGGGTTCATTATTTCCCTCTCCTGGCTCATTACTACCAGTCTACGTGTCGGCTGGAGATATTGCCCACTCCGCACCGAACCAATGCAGGAAGGACTGCTGCTGCTGCTGTAAACAGCACTGTTGAAACACTTGGAAAAGGGAATTTAATCAACGCTTTGAAAGTTTTTGCGATGAAGAAGACAAAAATAACACCCTCCTCTGCCAGAGTGTAGACTGAGTAGCTAATGGCTTTTGTGTGATTATTAGAAGAAGAAAAAATTCTGGATGCAATCATTCTGGCTCTGAAATTATACTTCAGTCTGCTCTCCTGGCCCAAAGAGCTATTCTGGGAGATGGAGTGTGTTCTTTACATGGTCTAGTCAGTGGAAAACAGCAAAGAAGTTGCCCTTTAATTCAGTGGTGCAGGGCTTTCAAAACAAATGGCCACTGGATTGGTGCAAATAATCATGATTCTGCCAGGTAGGCATAGGCTACTTTGTAGTTACCGTTTAGTTGCCTTTCCACCTATATGAAAATGGTTAGGCTATCATTAGCATCACTAACCGTTACACACAGTTGTAGATACATAGGGCCTACAGGCATTGCACACAGCAACTGAAAACTACTTGCCCGAATGAAATAAATACTGGCAGGAAAGCAAATGATGTGTGCATAATTTCAATAGCAGGTGATTTTAATTACGGGCTGAGCAAGTAGCCTAAGGACTTTTTCAAGCACTATTTTTTGTGAGAAAAGAAATTTCCCCCAAAATGTATGCGAAAAATGTGGCCTATTAATTACCATTTGAAGAATAATTCATTATTTAATAGGCCTGCATTGACACTGACATTATTTTTATTTTCAAAAATATGTCAGAATAATGTGGGCATTGCTTGACTAAATAGACAGCATTATCTTTTACCAGATCTAATGTGTTATATTATCTAACATTTATTTCACATTTCCACACACTTCAAAGTGTTTCCTTTCAATATCCATATCCTTGGTTCAGGTCCTGAGCTACAGGCAGTTAGATTTGGGTATGTCATTTTAGGTGAAAATTGATGATGACTTAATTCCAAATATTCAAACAAGACTTTGAAATGTTTAAATACCTGCTTTGCATATCTGTTCTTGCCTTAGCATTTACTGGGAGATATCATAACTTGCAACATCTTTACTAACACTAACCCTGTCAGTCTTCACTCCACACAACAACCAGCTGCTTGAGAGCTGCATGCTCTCTCTGCCCGACAGATAATATATAGGCTATATGTGTACAGCATGCGTGTGATAAATAATCGACATAAGAAACAAACAGCTTCGGGAATGCATCCGTTTTTGAATCAATTACAGTGCCTTCAGAAAGTATTCAAACTTTGTTTAGTTACAACCTGAATTTAAAACGGGTTAAATTTAGATTTTTTTGGTCACTAGCCTACACACAATACCACATCTTTTCAAAGTGTAATTATGTTTTTATACATTTTGTGGTAAACCGTGGGGTGTTGGGTTGAGCGTGCAGAGATTGATACAGAGACAGTGAGGTTTTAATCCGCAAAAACAACTTTACTAGGACAGAAAATAAACATAACAAAGAAAATCATTTAGGTTTGGCACGGTCCTTCTCTCCTTTTGCTTGGTGTCGGTCTTGCCCCGTTCTCTCTCGCGAGGTGCCACAGTGCTCCTTATATTTTGCCTCCACGCCTGGTTGGCACTTTCCCCTAATTACCTCCACTTGGAGCTGTCCGTGTCGGGGTGCCCAGCTCCCGTATTCTCAGCAGAGGATACGGGACCTCCCCGCGTCGCCTCACATACCTCCCCTCTATTACCATCCCCCGGGGTAGACCTCCTGGGATACCCCTCCCCCCCTTAGCCCTGACTGGGAGGGAGGCATGCTCAGGGCTAGGTTTGCATCCCTCCTGGAGAGGGCGACTGCATTGCCGTGCTGGGCCCCCGACCTGTGGATGACAGAGCATCGCTGTAAGGACAGGAACCAGCGGGTGACACGGTCATTCGTGTCCTTACCTCTTGCCATCCACACAAGGGGGGCATGGTCAATGATCAGGGTGAACTTCCTCCCGAGGAGGTAATACTTGAGTGTGTCCAGTGCACACTTCACGGCGAGGCACTCCTTCTCGACAATCAAGTATTTCTTCTCCCTCGGGAGGAGCTTCCTGCTGACATAGATGATTGGGTGCTCCTTGCCTTCCTGCTCTTGGGACAAAACGGCCTCTACCCCTGTGTCAGACGTGTCTCTCTGGTCTAGGAGGTGCTGACGTATCTGACGTATCTCGCCATCCCCAAGCGATCGATCAGTTCGTCCACCCGGGGCATGGGGTAGGCATCAAACTTACTGACCTCTTTCAGGCCCCGGAAGTCATTACAGAAGCGGACAGTTCCGTCCGGTTTCGGAACCAGCACTATGGGACTAGACCCCTCACTGTGTGTCGTGTCCAGTACCCCCATTTCTAGCATTGTCGTCACTTCCCACTGGACCGCCACCCTCCGGGCTTCTGGTAGGGCCGTTTGCGCACCTCGGAGCTGTTTGCGGCACCTCGGAGAACACAGCCGTATTCCGCTGGACCAACTCTCTGACCTCTTGTCTTGGCTGGGGCTGAGGTCTTCCCCATTGCAACTTAGACCGAGGGGGGGCCCTGCTGTGGCCGGGTCCAAGTTACGCACAGCGCCTCACGTGCGTGCCACGCGAGTAAAGTTGACATGATAAAGCTGGAGGGGTTTTCTCCGGCCGGTTGGCGGACCTTATAGTTGACATCTCCTACCCACTCAACAATGTCGTAGGGCCCATGCCACGTAGCCAGGAATTTACTCTCTGTTGTAGGGATGAGCACCAACTCTTGTGATTGGGCCCCCCGGTTGTGGGCTTCGGGGTGCCCAGCTCCCGTATTTCCAGTAGAGGGAACCAACGTCGCCTCACGCACCTCCCCTCTATTACCATCCCCCGGGTAGACCTCCTGGGATACGACAGTTGTTTACAAATTAATGAAAAATAAAAAGCTGAAATGTCCTGAGTCAGTAAGTATTCAACCCCTTTATTATGGCAAGCCTAAATAAGTCAGGAGTGCTGAACAAGTAAAATTATAAGTTGCATGGACTCACTCTGTGTGCAATAATAGTGTTTAACATTATTTTTTAATGACTACCTCATCTCTGTACCCCACACGCAATTATCTGTTAAGGTCCCTCAGTCAAGCAGTAAGTTTCAAACACAGATTCAACCACAAAGACCAGGGAGGTTTTCCAATGCCTCGCAAAGAATGGCACTTATAGAAAAAAAAAGCAGACATTGAATATCTCTTTGAGCATGGTGAAGTTATTAATTACACATTGGATGGTGTATAAAAACACCCAGTCACTACAAAGATAAAGGCGTCCTTCCTAACTCAGTTGCCAGAGAGGAAGGGAACCACTTAGAGGTTTCACCATTAGGCCAATGTTGACTTTAAAACAGTTACAGAGTTTAATGGCTGTGATAGGAGAAAACTGAGGATGGATCAACAGCATTGTAGTTACTCCACAATATTAACCTAACTGACAGAGTGAAAAGAAGGAAGCTTGTACAGAATACAAATATTGCAAAACATGCATCCTGTTTGCAACAACACGCACTAAAGTAATACTGCAAATAATGTAGCAAAGCAATTAACCTTTTGCCCTGAATACAAAGTATTATGTTTGGGGCAAATCCAATACTACACATTACTGAGTACCACTAAGCACAGGCAAAATCCTACAGGAAAACCTGTTTTAGTCTGCTTTCCGCCAGAAACTGGGAGATTAATTCACCTTTCAGCAGGACAATAACCTAAAACCTAATGCCAAATCTACACTGGCGTTGCTTACCAAGAAGAGTGAAAATGTTCCTGAGTACTCAAACAGGAAACTGATTACCTAAAAAAATAATAAGTTAAGAAACTTAAAGAGCTGAAGTAAGCACTACTACCTTCATATGAGTAATACAAATGCAGCTTTTTTTGTAAGGTATACTTAAATTTAACGCCCCCACTAAGCCACGCCTCCAATCATATCCCAGTGTTCCTTGCCTTTTCAATTGAATTGTAGAGTTACCACCCATGACTGTATTTCTTAGTGACAGCGACATGGTGAGTTCTTGGGCAAATGTAAAAAATTATAATAAAACTATTACATATATTATAAGGCCTTATACTGTGGCCTGAAACTCAGTTTACAGGCCACACCAGGCCTGCAAGTAGGGTTGCAAAATTCCACAAACTTCCCCCAGAGATTGTTTAGAGCACTTCCAACCAGGATTTCTGGAAAACCTGAGAAATGTACCAGAATGTTGCAACCCTAACTGTAAATCACATTATACTGGCTTGTAAAAGTATGTGTAATTCCTATTGGAATCTAGCCAGCACTAGGCTATCCAACAGTTGAAATGTGTATTAATCCGCAACTTGCATTCGTAGTGACTGCCAGGGTTAAGCACCGTGGAGTAAACTACCTAAGCCTGTTAAACTGGAACAACCATTTCAGTAACGGGTGCAAAAACTTAAATGATTGGCTTAGTTTATACTGAAAAAAAATCTAAACACATCTAAACATGCAACAATTTCATAGATTTTTGTGAGTTACAGTTCATATAAGGAAATCAGTCAATTGAAATAAATAAATTAAACCCTAATCCATGGATTTCACATGACTGGGAATACAGATATGTATCTGTTAGTCACAGATACTTTTTTTTTAAAAAGGTAGTGGTGTGGATCAGAAAACCATTCAGTGTCTGGTGTGATCACCATTTGCCTCATGCAGTGCGACACATCTCCTTTGCATAAAGTTGATCCGGATGTTTATTATGGCCAGTGGAATGCTGTTCCACTCCTTTTCAATGGCTGTGTGATGTTGCTGGATATTGGCGGGAACTAAATGACGCTGTTGTACACGTCAATCCCGAGCATCCCAAACATGCTCAATGGGTAACATGTCTGGTGAGTATGCAGGCCATGGAAGAATTGGGACATTTTCAGCTTCCAGGAATTGTATACAGATCCTTGTGACATGGGGCCGTGCATTATCATGCTAAAACATGAGGTGATGGTGGCGGATGAATGGTACGACAATGGGCCTCGGTATCTCGTCATGGTATCTCTGTGCATTCAAATTGCCCTTGATAAAATGCAATTGTGTTCGTTGTCCGTAGCTTATGCCTTCCCATAGCAGACCACCACCACCATGGGTCACTCTGTTCAAAACGTTGACATCAGCAAACCTCTCGCGCACATGATGCCATACACGCTGTCTGCCACCTGCCCGGTACAGTTCAAACTGGGAATCATCCGTGAAGAGCACACTTCTCCAGCGTGCCAGTGGCCATCGAAGGGGAGCATTTGCCCACTGAAGTTGGTTACGACTCCGAACTGCAGTCAGGTCAAGACCCTGGTGAGGACGACGAGCACGCAGATGAGCTTCCCTGAGACGGTTTCTGACAGTTTGTGCAGGAATTCTTCAGTTGTACAAATGCACAGTTTCATCAGCTGTCCGGGTGGCTGGTCTCAGACAATCCCGCAGGTGAAGAAGCTGGATATGGAGGTCCTGGGCTGTCATGGTTACACATGGTCTGCGGTTGTTAGGCTGGCTGGACGTACTGCCAAATTCTCTAAAACAACGTTAGAGGTGGCTTATGGGAGAGGAACATTCAATTCTATGGCAACAGCTCTGGTGGACATTCCTGCATTCACCATGCCAAATGCACACTCTGTCAAAACTTGAGACATATGTGGCGTTGTGTTGTGTGACAAAACTGCACATTTTAGAGTGGCCTTTTACTGTCCCCAGCACAAGGTAAACCTGTATAATGATCATCTTGTTAAATCAGCTGCTTGATATGCCACACCTGTCAGGTGGATGGATTATCTTGGATATGTAGAAATGCTCACTAACAGAGATGTAAACACATTTGTTCATAAAAGTTGAGAGAAATCTTTTATTTTTGCTCATGAACCATGGGACCAACACTTCACATTTTCGTTTATGTTTTTATTCACTACTGTATATATGGCAAGACTGGAAATGGTTGTCTAGCAATGATCAACAACCAATTTGACAGAGCTTGAAGAGTTTTGAAAATAATAATGGGCAAATGTTGCACAATCCAGGTATGGAAAACTCTTAGTGACTTACCTAGAAAGACTCACAGCTGTAATCTCTGCCAAAGGTGCTTTTACAAAGTATTGAGAAAGGCTGTGAATACTTATGTAAATTACATATTTCAGTTTTTCATTTTAAATACATTTCCAAAAATGTCTAAAAACATGTTTTCACTTTGTAGTTATGGAATATTGTGAGTAGATGGGTGTGAAATTATTTTTTTTTTATGAATTTGGAATTCAGGCTGTAACACAACAAAATATACAATAAGTCAAGGGGTATGAATACTTTCCTAGATAAAAAATAGCATTATTACAAAAGAAATTCACTGGCCCAAGCGGGCCACTGACCGGGATGATCGACTGGCCAGGAGGCTTTCTAAAACCTCCCCTGTATGTGGAGCCCTGACACACACAAAAAAGGTCATTTCAGTGTCATTGTTGCCTATTCAGAAAGTTGGTTTATCTTTGGTCAATTGCACATTACTGTTTGAATAAATCAGGATGATAAGAAAAAGCAAATTTTGAACCAAGGTTAAAAAAAATTGCTGGCACCCTTGCGACCAGTTAAGAATGTGTCTCACTGCGAAGTCAAACGGTCGCAAATGCGACTGTTTTGGTCGCGATATCGAACCTTGTCGGTGAAACATAGCGTACGACTATAAAACATGTAGCTTTCTGAGCAAGTATTTGAGGAAGCAATAACTAAAACTTGCAATATTCACAGGATAGTGTTTTACCACAAAGTCGACAGACACCACATACCAATTTTTTGATGTCAAGTTTGTCGGAGATTCCTTTATTGCTAAATAATGCAGGCTAGTATCTGGCTAGCAGCTAGCTAGCAGCTAGCAATGGCACATTTGCTACAGTAGCTTGCGCTCTGAAGTTGTTCTATCAGGAATATTAACAAGGTGACACTCCGTCTTCACCCCTCCTCCACATTTACTGGATTGGTTGAACAGTGCAGAAGAGAACCGACCCCAACAGCTTCTCGTCATATGGGGCATTTCGTTTCAGGTGTTTCTTTAACACCTACTACATGAAGTTAGTCCTGCTGTGACCTTTACCTTCTACTAGCCATTAGTAAAGGAAGGCTTACAACGAGCATAGCAGATGCCTCATACGTCATGAATGATTGGTGTTGTCAAAAGAAAATAAGTGAACCTTAATGTACAACGGGATTGTTTCCCAATAAATTTACTCACCTAGAAATGTGCATTTCTTACATAAAATGTAGTTTTACCTAACTATTTGTTACTCCTAATACTACTACAAGATTAGAACTGTTTTGAAATCATGTGCAACTACACTACCTAATAATACAGGAATGGTAATGGCTCATTTACAAAGGCCAAATGCCTTATTCCCTGTATCATATATTTTTGTTGTTTCCTCATATATTCATGATCCTTCCATAAGGACGTGTTATTTTCCTCTACCACAGAGTGAAACCTCGCATTGATTTTCCACCAGAGATGAGGAATCCATTTTTCTTCTCATAATAGGGACATGATTGATGGCTCCACTGAGATGGCACCTCGGTCAAATTCACTCTCCTCCTCCTCCTCCCACTGTATTTCACTCTGCTTCCTCTGCTGCCAAATCAACAGGATTGTTCAGCAGCCAGAAACCCATCCAGAGAGGATCATATTCGTATTGCATGTATTCAGGGAACTGTATGCTTTGTTCAGGAAGAACAATAGCTACCGCTGCTCCTGGTGGTATTAATAGCCCCAAGGCTGAATACTGAGTATGTAATGCTGCTGTGGACCAGATTCATGGAAACCTATTCAGTTCTATAAAGTAACTTTGTAAATGGTGATTTCCCTTTGTTACTCAATCAAAGACAATCAATTCAGTTTGCTTCTGAGGATCACACTGGCTAATAAGTAAATTAGTTAGAAAAGAACAAAGAATGCTATCCTGAATTCATGAAAATATGAGCGATGTGCCGGAAATTAAATCTATGTTTCACACTGAAACATTTGGCAGCTTTTCTTTTATTACATGCACCCCCCCCCCCCCCCCCCTCCCCCCCCCGTCACCGGTCTTCGAGCCATCATTGATCCATTTTTCATTTTCCATTGGTTTTGTCTTGTCTTCCTACACACCTGGTTCCAATCCCATTAATTACATGTTGTGTATTTAACCCTCTGTTTCCCCTCATGTCCTTGTTGGAGATTGTTTGTGGTTATGTGTTTCGTGTATTTTGTATAGGTGTGCGACGGGTTAGTTTACCCATGTTTATTTTTATGTACGTTGGTTTCTTGGAGTTTGTTTTATATAAATTAAACTAATCCAGTTACACCAAGTTGGTTTCTCCTGCGCCTGACTTCCCTGCCACCTACACACACACGACAATAACATTCAGAGTACTCTCACAGAGATACAGAGAGCAGACAAAGGTTGCAGCCGCAATGCCAGTACGGGGCTGGCTGGCTCACTGTTGAGTAAAAAAAAATACGCCTTCCAGACTACTGGAGACTTAAGTCTTTGTACAGTAGAGTTATGTGATGGATGAATATGAATTAATCAGGTCATTTTCAAGGTCCCAGGGCATACAATGTTCTCTAAAGAGTTTAATCGAAGTCATTATCATGTTGAGTTCAAAGTGCATTATGAACTCAATGACCGGCATATTCGATAAACACATTTTGAAAATGATAAGTGCATGCTGGCTAATGTGTGCATTGATTGAAAGAATACATTTTTTGGTCTGCACCTTAGTTGTTAGCAATGACAGGCTACTTCTAGACTGGATACCTCTAACACAATGCCAGGCCTGGTCTTATGTAACCTCACTCAGATATAGTATAGTTACACTTATGTTCAGCAAAGTGGACTGCTACAGTAGGTAGATGAGGGATTTAATATCCAGCAGGAACCTATTACAATTGTGCCATTTAAAACTAACAGTGACACGCTTCCTTATGGGCCCTTCACAACAATGCAGAGAGGAAAATGTAGAAATAACAGAAAAATAATAACACAAGGAATAAATACACAATGAGTAACGATAACTTGGCTATATGCACAGGGTACCAGTACAGAGTCGATGTGCAGGGGTATGATGTAATTGAGGTAGATGTGTACCTACAGGTAGGGATAAAGTGACCAGGCAAAGGGATAGATAATAAACTTTAGCAGCAGCGTATGTCCTGGTGCTCTTATTCAGTTGTTTAGTAATGAGATGGAACTCGTACCTATGACCGCAGCACAACCACGCTAAAGAAGTTGTTTAACATGCCTTCTCATGTACAATTGCTTTAATGTGTATTGTAGCAACAATATGCTCTGTCTTGTTAACAGGTGGTGCTGGTGTGATTTCCCTGTGAAGGGCAGGAGCTGCCATGCCATTTGGCTGTTTGACACTCGGGGAGAATAAGGATTACAACAATCCCTCAGAGGTGACCGATAAATATGACCTTGGACAAATTGTCAAATCGTGAGTATTCCTTCACAATGTTTAAACGACCGTTACATTCTGTATTCTGGGACTGTGACTTAATAGGAACACATATACCTCTTCCTTTCAGTATAGATTTGGCCATTTTAAAATGTTTCTTTCGTTTGTTCTTGTGTGTGGTCCTGATTAAGGGAGGAGTTCTGTGAGATCTTCAGAGCGAAGGACAAGAACACACTCAAAATGTTCACCTGTAAAAAGTTTTTGAAAAAGGACGGGAGGAAAGTGAGGAAAGCTGCCAAGAATGAGATTCTAATCTTGAATATGTGAGTGAAATTCATTTTTGGCTTATTCATTAATGCAAAGATTTATCCGTGGCATCTGAAATGCCACAGGAAAGCACGAATCATTCTGTTACAATGATCTATAGTTTTACAATTCACATGTATGCAATTGAAATGGAGAAAAAAAACGCAGTAGAGATAGTTAACAGAAATAAGTTAATAATGGTTACTAATTACTAACGTTCTTGTTTCTATAACATCCCCATAATGTTTCCATAACATCACCATAACATTCCCGTAACACCAGTCCTGTTCAGCTTGAATTATCCATCTGCCTTTAACAAATAATTACAATGAAGCAATATCTCTTGAGCAGTCCAGTCTTGAATTTGAAGTAGGATCTGTAATGAAAGAGCCACAGACCCATCAGTATTTTAAAAACAAATATTAAAATGCAATTGAAACTATTGGGATTACATTAATTAAAACATGAATTAACTTAAAACTATGAATAAAATATGTCAATCAAGATTCCTTTACATACCTAATTAAATGTCTTATTAGCATGTCAGTGGAGTACTTTGGGGTGGCAGGTAGCCAAGTGGTTAGAGCGTTGGACTAGTTAACCGGAAGGTTGCAAGATCAAATCCCCAAGCTGACAAGGTAAAAATTGTTCTGCCCCTGAACAAGGCAGTTAACCCACTGTTCCTAGGACGTCATTGAAAATAAGAATTTATTCTTAATTGACTTGCCTAGTTAAATAAAGGTAAAAATAAACTTTGGTAGTGAGACCAATCTCTAGTTTGAATTCTTTAACTGGAGTTGGAAATGGTCTACTCTCCATACATAACAAAACATAATCATTAATCCACTCCTACAATATCACAAATTATGTCTGTTTTTAATGCCTATTTGTACATTTTTGTCTATGGGGAGAGTGGGCCAAGTTGAGCCATGTTTTACATTCAGCAGCCCTCTGTCAAGGGAAATATAGTATTCTTTCGAACAAAGATATCTACATACAGTATATTTCAGGGTGTTGTGTATCCCCCCAAAAATCAGAATTCATGTAAACATTGCAGTTTTGAAAACATAGCTTGTCCCAAAAAAGTGGTCTCTTGACACAATTTACCCCGGGTATGGATTAAGTTAACAGCCTTCAAATGTATGTACCGAATGAAATGTTACCACTACCTTTTTAAAACCATGTCTATCTTTATTTCCCAATAACAATTGCTTTTCTGTCTTTCAACCATTTTAAGCATCTTTTAACAGAGGCTTAACACCTAACACGTTGTACTTTTTTAAAACACTTTTGACATAGGCCACGCCCTGTTGTTACCTCATATCCCAGTGATAATGCCTTTCATTACGCCTAGGAAGAAAACACTTTAATATGCTCAACTTGCCTTTGGCTCAACTTACCCCAAGGCAAACATTTTGACTATACTGACCCACACAGCTACAATGATTCACTTTCATGCTAGGTTTAGAACCTCATATTGAAGCTCATAGAGACCACAACTGATGTTTAGAACAATCTTAAAACGATCTACTTTGGTTTAGATACTAGCGTCATGAAACTTATACCACAATAAATTAAAGGTCTTCACGGATCCACCTGTACCCGAATACCCGAGACCCAATCCGGGACCCGAGCAGGACCGGATCCAGAATTCTAAATAATGTCACGGGTCTGGGTCAGATCTGAAATAATTGTCACGGGTCTCAGGTATGTGTAATTTTAGCTGACTTGTCCGGAAGGACCTGTACATATCCAAACCCGAATGCTGCAGTAGAGAGAGAGAGAAATTGTATAATTTATTCTGCTGATCTTTTCACGAGAGTGGTACATGTAGCTTGTCGTTCTCCAATCATAAGTCATCAAAGTGTCATAGATCCTCCTTATGTGGCTAAATTTAGGAGATACATGACCAAAAGTATATTGACACCTGCTCGTTGAACGTCTCATTCCAAATCATGGGCATTAATATGGGGTTGTTCCCCCCTTTGCTGCTATAACAGCCTCCACTCTTCTGGGAAGGCTTTCCACTAGAGGTTGGAACGTGGCTGCAAGGACTTGCTTCCATTCAGCCACAAGAGCATTAGTGAGGTCGGGCACTGATGTTGGGTGATTAGGCCTGGCTCACAGTCAGCGTTCCAATTCATCCCAAAGGTGTTCGATGGAGTTGAGGACTGCGCTCTGTGCAGGCCAGTCAAGTTCTTCCACACTGATCTCGACAAACCATTTCTGTATGGACCTCGCTTTGTGCACGGGGGCATTGTCATGCTGAAACAGGAAAGGGCCTTCGCCAAACTGCTGCCACAAAGATGGAAGCACAGAATCGTCTAGAATGTCATTGTATGCTGCAGCGTTAAGATTTGCCTTCACAGGAACTAAGGGGGCTACCCTATAACCATAACCATAAAAAACAGCCCCTGACCATTATTCCTCCTCCACCAAACTTTACAGTTGGTACTATGCATTTGGGCAGGTAGCATTCTCCTGGCATCCGTCAAACCCAGATTCGTCCGTCGGACTGTCAGATGGTGAAGCGTGATTCATCACTCCAGAGAACGTGTTTCCACTGCTCCAAGTCAAATGGCAGATAGGTTTCCACCCCTCCAGCCGACGCTTGGCATTGCGGGTGGTGATCTTAGGCTTGTGTGCGGCTGGTCGACCATGTAAATCCATTTCATGAAGCTCCCGAAGAACGTTGTTTCCGGAGGCAGTTTGGAACTCGGTAATGAGTGTTGCAAATGAGGACAGACGATTTTTACGCACTACGCACTTCAGCACTCAGCGGTCCCGTTCTGTTATCTTTTGTGGCCTACCAATTCGTGGCTGAGCCCGTGGTTGCTCCTACAGGTTTTCACTTCACAATAACAACACTAACCATTGTCCGGGGCAGCTCTAGCAGTGCAGAAATTTGACGGACTGACTTGTTAGAAAGGTGGCATCCTATGACGGTGCGATGTTGAAAGTCACTGAGCTCTTCAGTAAGACCATTCTATTGCCAATGTTTGTCTATGGAAATTGCATGGCAGTGTGCTCGATTTTATACATCTGTCATTAACAGTGTGGTTGAAATAGCCAAATCCAGTCATTTAAAGGGGTGTCCACATACTTTTGTACATATAATGTATCTAATCAATGGAAGATGGAATTACAATTACGGAATTAAAAGTTAAAGGATAAGCTACAATGACCAAGAGCCAACAGGTATGCTGCTACTTAATATTCTGAATGGAGTTGTTATTTTAACTGTAGGAAGAGAAAGTGCAGCCTCAATTAGCCTAGCTTGCTAGCTAGCTTATCTACACTGAACAAAAATATAAATGAAACATGCAAAGTGTTGGTCCCATGGTTCATGAGCTGAAATAAAATATACCAGAAATGTTCCATTCGCACAAAAAAACGTATTTCTCTCAAATGTTATGCGCACATTTGTTTACTTCCCTGCTAGTGAGAATTTATCCTTTGCCAAGATAATCCATCCACCTGACAAGTGCGGCATGTCAAGAAGCTGATTAAACAAGATGATCATTACACAGGTGCACCTTGTGCTGGGGACAATAAAAGGCCACTCTAAAATGTGCAGTTTTGTCACACAACACAATGCCACAGATGTCTCAAGTTTTGTGGGAGCCTGCATTTGACATGCTGACTGCAGGAATGTCCACCAAAGATGTTGCCAGATAATTGAATGTTCCTCTCCCATAAGCCACCTCCAACGTTGTTTTAGAGAATTTGGCAGTACGTCCAACCAGCCTCATAACCGCAGACCACATGCAATCATGCAATCAGACAGCCCAAGACCTCCGCATCCGGCTTCTTCACCTGCGGCACCGTCTGAGACAAGGCATCCGGACAGCTGATGAAACTATGGGTTTGCACAACTGAGGAACTGTCTCCGGGAATCTCATCTGCATGCTCGTCGTCCTTACCAGGGCCTTCACCTGACTGTAGCTTGGCGTCGTAACCAACTTCAGTGGGAAAATTCTCACCTTCGACGGCCGTTGGCATGCTGGAGAAGGGTGCTCTTCACGGATGAATCCCGGTTTCAACTCTACTGGGCAGATGTGTGGGCGAGTGGTTTGCTGATTTTGAACAAAATGCTTAATAGTGGTGGTGGGGTTATGGTATGGGCAGGCATAAGCTACGGACAACGAACACAGTTGCATGTCATTGATGGCAATTTTAATACACAGATATACTGTGATGAGATCCTGAGGCCCATTGTCGGGCCATTCATCCGCTGCCATCACCTCATGTTTCAGCATGATAATGCACGGCCCCATGTCGCCAGGATCTGTACACAATTCCTGGAAGCTAAAAATGTCCCAGTTCTTCCATGGACGGCATACTCACCTGACATGTCACCCATTGAACATGTTTGGGATGCTCGGGATCGACTTGAACGACAGCGTGTTCCAGTTCCCACCAATATCCAGCAACCTCGCACAGCCATTGAAGAGGACTGGGACAACATTCCAGATGCATATCTGTATTCCCAATCATGTGAAATCCTTAGATTAGGGCCCAATGATTTTATTTTATTAGACTGATTTCTTTATATGAACTGTAACTGAGTAAAATCTTTGAAATTGTTGCATGTTGCGTTTATATTTTTGTTCAGAGTATCTTCTCGGGTTTGATGTAGTCAAAACTGGTACTACGTAATCATATTGGATGATAAATAACCTAACTATGGCAGGTATTATTCTACTAAAGCGTGAGTCGGCTTGGTTGGTTGCTGTCTCTCATCTCTCTCTCCCTCCTCCCTGCTCCCCATGTCACTCGCTCACAGTAACACTCCCCCATCCCCTCGTCTGCTAGAGCAGCAGCTCTCTCTCCCTCCTGTACCTCACGCTTTATCAGCTCCTGTTGATAAAGTAGCTTAAAAATGTGACTTTCCTGCTGCTTCCTTCACACGGACCAGGTCTATAGGGAACAGGTCTAATTGTCCTCAGGTCCGTTCGGAACAGGTCTCTATAATAAAAATATATTTTTATGCATATCGGGTCCGGGTGGGAAAGGTCAGGTCCATTTTGGAACGGGTCCAACTTCACAATAAAAGTATTTGTGCTTGTTGAAAATGTGTTTTTTGGACCTAACTTGCTTACCCCTTCTTCCATGTGCTTTCTTCCTTTGCAGACTCCATGAAATGATTACCTCTTTTTAAATATTTGGTCAAATTATACATTTTGTGTCTGGTTTCCTAGAAACAAGGGCGGCTCAACTTACCCCTTTGGCTCAATTTGCCCCACTCTCCCCTACTGATTTTATTTAGTGCATGAGTAGGCATTTCATAATTTGAATTTCACTTAAATTGGAAATGATCCAATTCTCTAATGGTTATTAAATCATTAAACCACTGATACAAATGATCAAATGTAATATCTTTTGATGATTGCTAGTTAATCTTATAATTGCTTGATATATAATATTGTCTGTCTTTCTCTGTTTCCTTCTGTGTCTCCCTTTTTAACAGGGTCAAACATCATAACATCCTCCAGCTGGTTGATGTCTTTGAAACTAGAAAGGAGTACTTCCTCTTCCTGGAGCTGTGAGTGATATTGGATATTATTGAATGACGTTGGTTATTTTTTTATTTTTTTGTACTCATTCCCTTGAGGTCATTGTGGTTCCCTCCCACTGTTACCACCATTTTAAGGAGTGTACAAAAGAGATAGCCTACATCCTGCAGACTTTTAAATGCATGCTTCCCTTTCTGAACCCCTGTGTGAAATGTCTATTTTCCATATTCTGCAGGAGAATCTCATTTTAGTCATCTCATCTGAGAGTTGATTTGACTTCTTGAGTGTTGCAAGAGACCTACAGAACATTTGAATGATACAGAGAAAACCACTGTCATATGTTGTACGTTCTCTGTAGAGCTACAGGCAGAGAGGTCTTTGACTGGATCTTAGACCAAGGCTACTACTCAGAGAAGGACACCAGCAACGTTGTCAGACAGGTGTTGGAAGCCGTGGCCTATTTGCACTCCCAGAGAATTGTCCACAGGAACCTCAAGGTATACTGCACACTCAGCACACTGCTCCCATCTGGTGTTGCATAGTGGCTATTACACCACAGGCCATTTACTTGGGTGCCAGCATAGAAATTAAGCTACTTTGCCCTCTGCCTGAAATAAATATATTGAATGGCACCCTGAATAATTCTTTAACCTGACAATTATGTATATTTTGTGAGGATTTCTACATAACAAAAATGAATTATGATGTATTCAAATGTACACTTTGTTTTGTCTCACAGCTGGAGAACTTGGTGTACTTCAACCGCCTGAAGCACTCCAAAATAGTGATCAGTGACTTCCACCTGGCCAAGCTGGAGAATGGACTCATCAAGGACCCCTGTGGAACCCCAGAGTACCTTGGTGAGGGGGTAGGGAGGAGGGCAGATCATAGACTTATGGGGGCAGATGGGTTTGGCATGAGTGTTTGGCCAACTTTAGAGCTGGAGACCATCTTGCTACCTCTGGGCATTCCATTTTTCTATTAATAAAATATTGGATGCTGTGTATCTTCCTGCAGCTCCTGAGGTGGTGGGACGTCAGAGGTACGGAAGGCCAGTGGATTGCTGGGCCATCGGGGTCATCATGTATATTCTGTGAGTGTTCTTTATCACTTAAGTTCACTAAAGTTTACAGTGTCTTGCCCATACAGTATTAATGTCATTGCCCATCTCAGGTGACTATCAACAGTCTTGTTTTCCCTTCCTCTAGCCTGTCAGGAAACCCCCCTTTCTACGATGAAACGGAAGATGAAGACTATGATAATCACGACAAAAACCTTTTCCGCAAGATTCTGTCGGGAGACTATGAGTTTGACTCACCGTACTGGGATGATATATCTGACTCAGGTATAAAGAGTCATGTAATCTCAAATCAAAATGCAGTACTATGTATCACATTTAGAAACCAGTAAACCAGATAGATGGAAAAAGTAAGGTTTTTAGGCGTGTCCACTTTATTCCACCAGAGAGCAGTGTACTGTATTGTTCTTGTCGATTTCTTTCACAGCGAAAAGCCTGGTGTCATGTCTGATGGAAGTGGAGCAGGATCAAAGACTGACTGCACAGGAGGCCATCAACCATGAATGGTATGGATCCAAGATTGAAATACATACCAATTTCTGTCTTCTCAAGTGTTTTGGTGGGTTTTCTGTTTACCTGTCCCTTGTTTCAGGATTTCTGGGAATGCAGCCTCCAACAAGAACATCAGGGATGGAGTGTGTGGGCAAATTGAAAAGAACTTTGCCAAAGCCAAGTGGAAGGTACTCTTCCTTTCTGTCAAACTAACTTAAAAAACAAATACAACCATTTCTGAACTGGGCTACACCGTAGTATGCAAAATGCATGAATGTTGTGCATATGAAGTTCTATTCATTCAGTGGACAGTTTGTTCAGTTAGATGATGGTGTTCTAAAAACATCCTTCTATGGTCTTGCTCTTTCACAGAAAGCTGTAAGGGTCACAACCCTGATGAAGAGGCTTCGAGCTCCAGAACAGAGTGACTCCGGTGCCTCCAGCCCAGTTCCAGGGGCCACCGCTGGACCTGTCACCCCTAGCAACACTCCAGTACCCCCAGCTGAGGGTTCTGAGGGCACCCCTGCCAGCACAGAGGCCTCACTCACCCTCCAGGTTCCCAATTCACAGAATGCACCCACCATCATCACTCCTGGTTCCCCCTCCCAGCTCCAGCCCAGCCCAGCTCCTGAGGAGCCAGAGGCTGAGCCCCTGGAACGGTGTAACGGGGACTCAGCAGCACCACTCCAAACACCCCCACAAACACAGGAGGATCAGAATGGCTAGACAAAGCAGGACCAGTGTCACCCCACCACACACACCCTGTAAATAAGGCGCTGGCATGATGATCCAGAATCTGCTTAACGTCCCGCCCCACTCACCCTCTTGCAGCATTAGTGCAGCAGCATCTCACACAGTCTGTTTAATCTTGAGCCTTTGCTCTGCACCCTGTGATTGGTTGAGTGATCTGTCTATCTTTTGCATTGTTTCCTCTTACTCTTTTCCCCTCTAGTTTTGTTGATACTCATCTTGAAAAAAAAGAGTGTGAGGAATACATACCTCTAACATTTGTTTTGAGCAGGTCTAGTAAATTTCTGTCTCACACTTTCTCTTCACTTAATTACTTTTTATTTGATAGAATTCTCAATTCTATAAATGTATCTGTTTGAATCTGAATTACACCTTTAGGGAAATTCTTAGACACCTACATGTTTGTAATGGCCAGCCTCTTTGGTTCCTTAAAGGTCAACTTAGAGAGCAATCTCAAAATCTGTTTTCTGCTATACCGTACCCAATGTTACTGAGAAATGGTCTAATAACTGCTTATATTCTCTCTGTATACTCCAGTTTTTTGGAAAGAAGAAGGAAACCTGGTGAGAAAATCTGTATGCTTGATTATTGATCCCAATAAAATAGTGTATAGGCCTTTATGAACATTTTGCGAATAGTAGCTCATGTTGTATGTAAGTTTAAGATAGTGTCAAGCCTGTTAAAGTGTGTGTTATTTATGTTTTAAGCATCTTTTAGCTGAGCTGAAGTGCTGCCAAAGTATTATGTACATCTATGAACTGAGCAATATTTGTATTGCTGTATAAAACTGTGACACTTTTCAGAATTTTATTTAATTGTGACTGATCAGTATGATTTATTTTTCATATGCCATGACCAGCCAATTCCATCTGATTGCATTTCAAATGACACATTCTTCATTGATTCAAAAATGTGTTCCTATGTAGGTATGGGACAGTATAAAATATTTGAAACAGATCATAACTTTTTCACATTATTGTTTTTTTCCATTTAATTTTGCCCATGAATACCTGTAAAACTGAAAAAATGTTTTCTTAATTCACTTTGTCTGATTCATATCATGGGAGCCACCACAAAACAAAGTGTAACAAATCAAAGCAATGATTTAATCAATCCTCACACATTTAAAAGTATTCTATATGGTTAATGTATGGTGAATTATTTAACAGTATGCTTTTATTATGCATTTATTTAGCTAATGTACTTTTTCTTGTATTTTGAGTCATGTCCCATTTGTAGTCTGTATTTCTTGACTGTAATCTAAAATAAAATCTATTGTGATTCACAAGTTATAATATATATTGTTGATGCACAATGTACTGTATAGGTGCTGCATCTGTGCTGAAAAGGTGAGTTGGAAGACAATGTGTAAGTTTATGGTCTAGTAGCTATCAAAGGGGAAATAAACGTATCATCCTAATTTCCAGAAAATACATTCTCTGTCATCACATCCTGCGTTAGGGGAGGCTGAAATTACACACACAAAAAACGCATTTTATTGTCTATGTAGCTACCGTAGCAAGAAAGCAAGTAATGTGATTATACTTGTGTTCCGATACTTATTTGTGCTGTTGGTTTGTGTTACTTATATTTATTTGTGGTGTTGGCTTGTGTTACTTGTGTATTATTAAAAGTTGCAGGTTGAGGTTTGTAACAAAAGGTGGCTCACACTGCTTTTCCAACTTGCACAGAGCTCGAGACCAACTGAGCATATGTCGCTCGATCACCACTACCAAACAAGTTTATTAAAAGTTCTAAAAAGTAGTTTATCTAGCGGAAAGTTTTTTGAGTAAAGTCGATTTAAGCCGTTTTCCAGCGCAGTATTTTTTTATGTGCATCAATTATACCATGTTAACCCATTACAGTCTATGCCCTGTCTAAGCCGGGGGGGGGTGGGTTCTATTAATAAGCTATATGGAATTGTTTTAAGAAGGTCATACCAAGGATTATTTTTTGCTATTTGATTTTGAATTTTAAGACCCCTTGAAGTATGAAAAAAATATATAAAACAATTATTTCATGAACATTTTTATTTGGCCTTGCTTCTATTATCCCATACAAATGCATTGAATAACAGATTCACTACATGGAACAGATAGCCCCCCCCCCCCCCCAAAAAAAAAGAAAGAAAAGGAAGTGTGTCCTATTTCTGAGAGATAAGAAAGGTGTATTTACTTCAATACATTTTTTCCACTGATACCTGGGGACCTTCAGAAGAGTCTTGTGAGGCCTGTGGCCCTCAAAACAACTGACAGAAATAATTCAGACCCCTTCATTTTTTCCACATTTGGGACTTCTTGGGTATGACGCTACAAGCTTGGCACACCTGTATTTGGGGAGTTTCTCCCATTCTTCTCTGTAGATCCACTCAAGCTCTGTCAGGTTGGATGGGGAGCGTCGCTACACAGCTATTTTCAGGTCTCTCCAGAGACATTCAATCGGGTTCAAGTCTGGGTCACTCAAAGATATTCAGAGACTTGTCCCAAAGCCACTACTGCGTTGTCTTGGCTGTGTGCTTAGGGTCGTTGTTCTGTTGGAAGGTGAACCTTTGCCCCAGTCTGAGGTCCTGAGTGCTCCGTTTATCTTTCCGTCGATCCTTGCTAGTCTCCCAGTCCCTGCCGCTGAAAAACATCCCCACAGCATGATGCTGCACCACCATGTTTCACCAAGGTTTCCTCCAGGAGTGATGTTTTTGGCATTCAGGCCAAAGAGTTCAATCTTGGTTTCATCAGACCAGAGAATCTTGGATTCTGGAGCTCTGTCAAAGTAACCATCATGTTCTTGGTCACCTCTCTGACCAAGGCCCTTCTCCACCGATTGCTCAGTTTGGCCGGGCGGCCAGCTCTAGGAAGAGTCTTGGTGGTTCCAAACTTCTCCCATTTAAAAATGGAGGCCACTGTGTTCTTGGGGACCTTCAATGCTGCAGACATGTTTTGGTACCCTTCCCCAGATCTGTGCCTATACACAATCCTGTCTCGGAGCTCTACGGACAATTTCTTCAACCTCATGGCTTGGTTTACATCCACTCTAGTAGGTTTTAACAGAGAGGAAGAAGCAAAGCGAGAGGCTCCACTCCTGTCAAAATCTGCCCACGCGAGAATATAGCAATAAACGGACCAAGTGGGGAGCTGTCGCTGTCTGTTCATACTTTAGTCACACTCGATATCTCAGACACACACCACTGGCCCGATTTTGACGAAACTTAGGTGAATGATGTGTCCCGTGTGGCTCAGTTGGTTGAGCATAGTGTTTGCAATGCCAGGGTTGTGGGTTCGATTCCCACGGGGGACCAGTACGGAAAAAAATGTATGAAATGTTTGAAATGTGTGCATTCACTAATGTAAGTCGCTCTGGATAAGAGCGTCTGCTAAATGACTAAAATGTAAATGTAATGTGTCTTGCCATAGAGATCTGGCATTTACAACATTACACTGATTGGCACAAGAGGTGCACTATAGTAATCAACTGAAATTCCGAACAAGCATATCTCCTGTCTTGTTTGAGCTAGTCATGATGTAAATGCATCTCCTCATTGTGCAACATGTTTCCCATAAATACTTATAAGCTTGTCGACATTACATTTTCTGCAAATTAGAGTTTTTGTATCCCACCAAATGTTGAACAAGCATATCTCCTGTCCCTTTTGAGCTACCGTTATGACATTTTGTACATACAGTACCAGACAAAAGTTACTCATTCAAGGGTTTCTCTTTATTTTTACTATCTTCTACATTGCAGAATAATACTGGAGACATCAAAACTGTGAAATAACACATATTGGATCATGTAGTAAGTGTTAAACAAATCAAAATATATTTTATGTTTGAGATTCTTCAAAGTAGCCACCCTTTGCCTTGATGACAGCTTTGCACACTCTTGGCATTCTCTCAACCAGCTTCATGAGGTAGTCACCTGAAATGCATTTCAATTAACAGGTGTGCCTTGTTAAAAGTTAATTTGTGGAATTTCTTTCTTTATGCGTTTGAGCCAATCAGCTGTGTTGTGACAAGGTAGCCCTATTTGGTAAAAAGACCAAGTCCATATTATGGCAAGAACAGCTCAAATAAGCAAAGAGAAATGACAGTCCATCATTACTTTAAGACATGAAGGTTAGTCAATCCGGAACATTTCAAGAACTTTGAAAGTTTCTTCAAGTGCAGCCTCAAAAACCATCAAGCTCTATAATGAAACTGGCTCTCATGAGGACCGCCACAGGAAAGGAAGACCCAGAGTTACCTCTGTTGCAGAGGATAAGTTAATTAGAGTTAACTGCCTCAGAATTGCAGCCCAAATAAATGTTTCACAGAGTTCAAGTAACAGACACGTCAACATCAACTGTTCAGAGGAGACTGGAAATTGCCCTCGCTGGAAGCCTGTGTTACAGAAATAAGGAAGTGGATGGCTGCAAACTTTCTACTTTTAAACTCGGACAAAACAGAGAAGCTTGTTCTATGTCCCAAGAAACAAAGAGATCTTCTGTTGAATCTGACAATTAATCTTGATGGTTGTACAGTCGTCTCAAATAAAACTGTGAAGGACCTCAGCGTTACTCTGGACCCTGATCTCTCTTTTGACGAACATATCAAGACTGTTTCAAGGACAGCTTTTTTCCATCTATGTAACATTGCAAAAATCAGACATTTTCTGTCCAAAATGAATGCAGAAAAATTAATCCATGCTTTTGTCACTTCTAGGTTAGACTACTGCAATGCTCTACTTTCCGGCTACCCGGATAAAGCACTAAATAAACTTCAGTTAGTGCTAAATACGGCTGCAAGAATCCTGACTAGAACCAAAAAATGTGATCATATTACTCCAGTGCTAGCCTTCCTACACTGGCTTCCTGTTAAGGCAAGGGCTGATTTCAAGGTTTTACTGCTAACCTACAAAGCATTACATGGGCTTGCTCCTACCTATCTTTCCGATTTGGTCCTGCCATACATACCTACACATACGCTATGGTCACAAGACGCAGGCCTCCTAATTGTCCCTAGAATTTCTAAGCAAACAGCTGGAGGCAGGGCTTTCTCCTATAGAGCTCCAATTTTATGGAATGGTCTGCCTACCCATGTGAGAGACGCAGACTCGGTCTCAACCTTTAAGTTTTTTTTGAAGACTCGTCTCTTCAGTAGGTCCTATGATTGAGTGTAGTCTGGCCCAGGAGTGTGAAGGTGAACGGAAAGGCACTGGAGCAACGAACCGCCCTTGCTGTCTCTGCCTAGCCGGTTCCCCTCTCTCCACTGGGAGTCTCTGCCTCTAACCCTATTACAGGGGCTGAGTCACTGGCTTACTGGTGCTCTTCCTTGCCGTCCCTAGGAGGGGTGCGTCACTTGAGTGTGTTGAGTCACTGACGTTGTCTTCCTGTCTGGGTTGGCGCGCCTCCATGGGTTGTGCCGTGGCGGAGATCTTTGTGGGCTATACTCGGCCTTGTCTCAGGATGGTAAGTTGGTGGTTGAAGATATCCCTCTAGTGGTGTGGGGGCTGTGCTTTGGCAAAGTGGGTGGGGTTATATCCTGCCTGTTTGGCCCTGTCCGGGGGTATCATCGGATGGGGCCACAGTGTCTCCTGACCCCTCCTGTCTCAGCCTCCAGTATTTATGCTGCAATAGTTTATGTGTCGGGAGGCTAGGGTCAGTCTGTTATATCTGGAGTATTTCTCCTGTCTTATCCGGTGTCCTGTGTGAATTTAAGTATGCTCTCTCTAATTCTCTCTTTCTTTCTTTCTTTCTTTCTTTCTCTCTCTCGGTGGACCTGAGCCCTAGGACCATGCCTCAGGACTACCTGGCATGATGACTCCTTGTTGTCCCCAGTCCACCTGGCCGTGCTGCTGCTCCAGTTTCAACTGTTCTGCCTGTGGCTATGGAACCCTGACCTGTTCACTATGATTACGATTATTTGACCATGCTGGTCATTTATGAACATTTGAACATCTTGGCCATGTTCTGTTATAATCTTCACCCGGCACAGCCAGAAGAGGATTAGCCACCCCTCATAGCCTGGTTCCTCTCTAGGTTTCTTCCTAGGTTTTGGCCTTTCGAGGGGGTTTTTCCTAGCCACCGTGCTTCTACACCTGCATTGCTTGCTGTTTGGGGTTTTAGGCTGGGTTTCTGTACAGCACTTTGATATATCAGCTGATGTAAGAAGGGCTATATAAATACATTTGATTTGATTTGACTGTGTGAATCAGGCCTTCATGGTCGAATTGCTGCAAAGAAACCACTACTAAAGGACACCAATAATAAGAAGAGACTTGCTTGGGCCAAAAAACATGAGCAATGGACATTAGACCGGTGGAAATCTGTCCTTTGGTCTGATGAGACCAAATTTGAGATTTTTGGTTCCAACCGCCGTGTCTTTGTGAGATAAAGAGTAGGTAAACAGATGATCTCCGCATGTGTGGTTCCCACCATGAAGCATGGAGGAAGATGTGTTATGGTGTGGGGGTGCTTTGCTGGTGACACAGTCTGTGGTTTGTTTAGAATTCAAGGCACACTTTACCAGCATGTCTTCCACAGCATTCTGCAGCAATATGCCATCCCATCTGACTTGTGCTTAGTGGGACTATCCTTTGTTTTTCAAACAGGATAATGACCCGACACACCTCCAGGCTGTGTAAGGGCTATTTGACCAAGAAGGAGAATGATGGAGTGCTGCATCAGATGACCTGGCCTCCACAATCACCCGACCTCAACCCAATTGAGATGGTTTGGGATGAGTTGGAAAATCAGCCAATAAGTGCTCAGCATATATGTGTGAACTCCTTCAAGACTGTTGGAAAAGCATTCCAGGTGAAGCTGGTTGAGAGGATGCCAAGAGTGTGCAAAGCTGTCATCAAGGTAAAGGGTGGCTACTTTGAAGAATCTAAAATAGATTTTGATTTGATTAACACTTTTCTGGTTACTACATGATTCCATATGTGTTATTTCATAGTTTTGATGTCTTCACTATTATTCTACATTCTTGAACCTGTTACATATGGACTGCTACATATGGACAGTACCAAAACAAATGATTTAATGATTCTTCTCTTTGCAGCAAAATCTGCAGAGCTGGGATGGTTGTATCTTTTTTTAATTATTATTATTTAACCCTTATTTATATTTATCCCCCATATATATATATATATATACACTGCTCAAAAAAATAAAGGGAACACTTAAACAACACATCCTAGATCTGAATGAAAGAAATAATCTTATTAAATACTTTTTTCTTTACATATTTGAATGTGCTGACAACAAAATCACACAAAAATAATCAACGGAAATCCAATTTATCAACCCATGGAGGTCTGGATTTGGAGTCACACTCAAAATTAAAGTGGAAAACCACACTACAGGCTGATCCAACTTTGATGTAATGTCCTTAAAACAAGTCAAAATGAGGCTCAGTAGTGTGTGTGGCCTCCACGTGCCTGTATGACCTCCCTACAACGCCTGGGCATGCTCCTGATGAGATGGCGGATGGTCTCCTGAGGGATCTCCTCCCAGACCTGGACTAAAGCATCCGTCAACTCCTGGACAGTCTGTGGTGCAACGTGGCGTTGGTGGATGGAGCGAGACATGATGTCCCAGATGTGCTCAATTGGATTCAGGTCTGGGGAACGGGCGGGCCAGTCCATAGCATCAATGCCTTCCTCTTGCAGGAACTGCTGACACACTCCAGCCACATGAGGTCTAGTATTGTCTTGCATTAGGAGGAACCCAGGGCCAACCGCACCAGCATATGGTCTCACAAGGGGTCTGAGGATCTCATCTCGGTACCTAATGGCAGTCAGGCTACCTCTGGTGAGCACATGGAGGGCTGTGCGGCCCCCCAAAGAAATGCCACCCCACACCATGACTGACCCACCGCCAAACCGGTCATGCTGGAGGATGTTGCAGGCAGCAGAACGTTCTCCACGGCGTCTCCAGACTCTGTCACGTCTGTCACGTGCTCAGTGTGGACCTGCTTTCATCTGTGAAGAGCACAGGGCGCCAGTGGCGAATTTGCCAATCTTGGTGTTCTCTGGCAAATGCCAAACGTCCTGCACGGTGTTGGGCTGTAAGCACAACCCCCACCTGTGGACGTCAGGCCCTCATACCACCCTCATGGAGTCTGTTTCTGACCGTTTGAGCAGACACATGCACATTTGTGGCCTGCTGGAGGGCATTTTGCAGGGCTCTGGCAGTGCTCCTCCTGCTCCTCCTTGCACAAAGGCGGAGGTAGCGGTCCTGCTGCTGGGTTGTTGCCCTCCTACGGCCTCCTCCACGTCTCCTGATGTACTGGCCTGTCTCCTGGTAGCGCCTCCATGCTCTGGACACTACGCTGACAGACACAGCAAACCTTCTTGCCACAGCTCGCATTGATGTGCCATCCTGGATGAGCTGCACTACCTGAGCCACTTGTGTGGGTTGTAGACTCCGTCTCATGCTACCACTAGAGTGAAAGCACCGCCAGCATTCAAAAGTGACCAAAACATCAGCCAGGAATCAAATCAAATCAAATTTATTTATATAGCCCTTCGTATATCAGCTGAAATCTCAAAGTGCTGTACAGAAACCCAGCCTAAAACCCCAAACAGCAAGCAATGCATGTGAAAGAGGCACGGTGGCTAGGAAAAACTCCCTAGGAAAAACTCCCTAGAAAGGCCAAAAACCTAGGAAGAAACCTAGAGAGGAACCAGGCTATGAGGGGTGGCCAGTCCTCTTCTGGCTGTGCCGGGTGGATATTATAAGGAAGCATAGGAACTGAGAAGTGGTCTGTGGTCTCCATCTGCAGAACCACTCCTTTATTGGGGGTGTCTTGCTAATTGCCTATAATTTCCACCTGTTGTCTATTCCATTTGCACAACAGCATGTGAAATTTATTGTCAATCAGTGTTGCTTCAGAGCTTCAGAGTTACATTGTGTTGTTTAAGTGTTCCCTTTATTTTTTTGAGCAGTATATATATATATTATATATATATATATATATATATATATTATATATAGCATTCTATTCTAAACGCATCAGCGTTTGTGTGGCGACGACCAGCCCGGTACTGTATCTGGTAGTCGTACTCATATAGCTTTTCTATCCAGCGAGCCACCTGGCCCTGTGGTTCTCGAAAGTTGAGGAGCCAGGTGAGTGAGGCATGGTGAGTAATGAGGAGGCCTTAGGTCCCGTAGAGGTAGGGTCAGAAATGATGCAGTTCGTCGACCACAGCCAACAACTCTTGAATTGTGACAAAGTAGTTACTCTTGGCAAAGTTGAGGCTGCGACTGTAGAAGGTCACCACCTGGCCCCTCCTGCGACAGAACAGCCCCAATGCCCACATTGCTGGCATCTGTATCCATGATGAATGGGTGTTGAGGGTTGGGGTACGCAAGGACCGGAGCCTTGATAAGGGCCTCCCACAGTTAAGTGAATTGAGTCCACGCAGTCCTCATCCCAGTCAAACCGCTGGTCCTTGTTTGTAGAGGGCTGTCTACTGTTGCAAAGTCCTTGATGAACTTCCAGTAGTAAGAAGCTAGGCCAACAAAGCTTCTCAACTCAGTGAGGTCCTTTGGGACCGACCAGTGCTTAACCGCCACCACTTTGGCTTGATCACCTGCAACTCCATCTGCCCCTGACAACATTGCCCAGGAACCTGATCTCCCGCTGCAGTAGGTTACACTTCTTGGGATGTAGCTTGAGTCCTGCCTGACAGAAGGCGAGTATGACCTCACACAGATTCGCCAGAGCTCCCTGGATGTCTGCTGTATGCACAAGGAGGTAATCCAGGTAGACCGCACACTTGTTGCAGGGGATTGTGCACAGCACTTGCTCCATAAGAAGCTCAAAGGTTGGTGGAGTGTTGCAGAGCCTGAAGGGCACCATGGTGAACTGCCACAGTCCCTGTCCAATCGAGAAGGTGGTCTTCGGCCTGGCTTCTGGGGCAAACTCCACTTGCCAATAACCACTGCAGAGGACAAGGGAACTGCACCACAGTGGCCTTGTGATTTAGTCCAGTTCATTATCTATGCGCGGGGGGGGGAGATGGGAATCCTTCCTAGTCACATAGTTCAGCTGCCTGTAGTCTGCACAGAAACGCCACAAGCTGTCCATCTTCTTGACAAGGACTACAGGGGCCGCCCGAGGGCTGTTGAATGGCTTGATGAAACTTGTCTCCGCCATCTCTTGGATCTTCTGCTCCGTTACCTCTCTTCGCCAGTGGCAAGCGATGGGGCCACAAACGGAAAGGTTCTGCGTTGCCAGTATCAATAGAGTGCTGGACCAGACGGATTCTCCGGCAGTCTTCATCTCATGCTGCAAAGACATCCACAAACTGCAAGCAGTGTTTCCAACTTCTCCAATTGATCAGGCTCCAGACCTTCCGAACACCTCTGCCCTTGTTTCCGCACAGCTTGCTGGGTAGCTTCTGAAGGTACGTCCACTGTGCCACTTGTCACCTGCTGGGGCACACTCACCTGTTCAGGCGGCATCAACTCTCATCTGGAGGAAGGATCTTTCTGGGGCTGTCTGTCTACAATTTCCTTGCCTTATTCCACTGCTTCGAAGTTCCATCACAGAGACTTTCATCTGGAGTTTCCGTGTTCCAACATCTAGGCATGCCCCATCTTGACTGAGGAAATCAAACCTAGGATGTAGTCATCTTGGATATCGGCCAACCAGAACTTGTGCTCCAACGAGACATTGCTGACTCTCCCCGATAAGGTCCTCCGACCCTTCACGTCCGCAAGCTCCCGTCACTGTGCGAAGACATACAGAGGTAAAGGTCCAACCCGGAAGGCCTGGTGGCTGAACAAGGGCTATCGTGGAATCTGTGTCAGTCAATGCCTGCCAGGCCTCCCCGCTGACGCTGCATGGAAGGTAGATACCCTGCATCTGGCCCAAACAACAAACTTCATATTCCAGCTCAACAAGGGGTCAGGGGACTGGGATGATGTTCCCCTCGTCATTATCCCAATGGCAATTCTTGTCAACTCAGGTGTGGGCAAGGGCTGAGGTGGGCTTCACAGTGGCGAGCGATGTGGCCTTTCTGCCCACAATGGAAACAAATTAACTACGGCTGTCGTTGCCCTCTTATGAGGAGGGGGGGGGGGGGTGCATAGGGCCAGTTCATCTTTATCAGCTGTGGCAAACTGGGGGTATCTGCAGCCCGGGCACCAAGGCTCTAACCTCTATTTCACTTGCAACTTGCTAGCTTCTCCCACATGCTGGAGTCTCTATTGCCAAATCTCTACGTCAAGGTGGTAGTTAGGGCGATGTAGTCCCTCCACTGGTCAGAGCTGAGGTTTAGTACGGCCCCTACAGGGGCAAGCTGCACAGCCATTTCCTCTTCAGCCCATCCATTTTACCACACGGCTAGCTGAAACTGGGCTAGGTAGGGTTCCTAGGACTCCACTCACATTAGCAGGCAACCTTCACTGTCCGGATGGGCACCTCATTCCTTGGACCACTTTCCGCCGAGACTCAGCACCTGGAGCAGAGTGCTAATTTCCTCCTCTTCTTGCCCAGTCTTCTTCATCAGATGCTTCACAGGCTTGGATGTATAGCTATCCCAGTTCTGACACCAATGTAATGGTGACTGTCTAGTAGACCTTTTGGTATCACATGCACTTACTGTATGTCAAATCCTCAACATGTTCTACAGCTGTACCATTGAGAGCATATTGACTGGCTGCATCACTGCTTGGTATGGCAATAGCACCACCCTCGATCACATGGCGCTAAAGAGGGTTGTATGGACAGCCCAGTACATCACTGGGGCCGAGCTCCTTGCCATCCAGGACCTCTATATCAAGCGGTCTGAAAAGAAGGCCTGGAAAATCGTCTAAGACTCCAACCACCCAAGCCATAGACTATTTTCTCTGCCACCGCATGGCAAGAGGTACTGGTGCATCAAGTCTGACACCAACACGCTCTTGAACAGCTTCTATCCCTAAGCAATACGACTGATAAATAGCTAACAAAATAGCTACACGGACTGCCTGAGTAACCTCTTTATTTACCTTTATTTCCATCCTTGCTGTAACGACGTGCACTGAGAGTCAGGAAGCAAGTTCAGGGAGTGAGTGTTTCAATAAATAAACGTAACATAATACAAAACAAGAAAACACGAACAGAGCACCAACATGATACAGAAACAGAAACAATGACGACTGGGAAGAAACCAAAGGGAGTGACATATAAAGGGCATGTAATCAAGGAGGTGATGGAGTCCAGGTGAGTGTCATAATGCGCTGATGCGAATAACGATGGTGACAGGTGCGCGCCATAACGAGCAGCCTGGTGACCTAGAGGCCGGAGAAGGAGCACATGTGCCACTTACACTATTTCTAAGCACACTCATAGGGCCCTACACACTCACATACATTGTCACTCCAACACACAAACAAACACTCACTCCATCATATGCCCACTCAAAAATAATATGCACATAGAGTTATACTGACTCTATGCACCTGCACACCCACTCACATACAAACTGCTGCTACTTTATCTTATATCCTTTTGCCTAGTCCACTTACTCCTATACATATCTACCTCCATCACTCCAGTATCCCTGCACATGTAAATATGGTATTGGAAGGGGAAGGGGGAGGGGGTGTATCTGATCTCCATCACCTAGTACTTGACAATGGTTAATTAATCAAATCTCCCCCATTTATGTCAATTTTGCATGCCTTCTCAAACAGCTGCAACTGTATATGCATTCTTAAATCAATTCCTTTCTCGAGTTGGGCTCAGGAATGGAAAAACTGTTGAGCATCTGAGTTTATGGTTGTTTGTAGGAAAAAGGAGTTGTGTGTGTATGTATCCCACATCTGTTCCTAGGGAGTAGTGATGTTAGGGACAATACAGGATGAATCACAATAATTGCTTGCTAAAATAATAATTGCCTGCCAAAAATATTTTTTTTGTAATGGCAATCCTGGTTAGAGGTAACAATCCTTTGCATGAACTACCTACATTATTACAAATATTATTTGTTAATTATGGAAATTAAGATATGCAGGATTCTCTCTGCAGCTCTGGGATCCGGGGGGACAGGGGTGGTCTGCCGGTCACCGGGATTACAACCCAACTTGGGATGGGGAGGGGTTTAGCGGGTGGAAAAGTTGGGAAAAATTGGAGGTTTACTTAGTAGCAATGCAAATATCATGGACACTCAATCACTATGGTATTATTATTTGTATTTGGTACTTTTACTCCTTTTCCTGATATCCAATTGGTAGTTACCGTCTTGTCCCATTGCTGCAACTCCCCTACGGACTACGGAGAAGCGAAGGTCGAGAGCCATGCGTCCTCCGAAACCCGACCCTGCCAAGCAGCATTACTTCCTGACACATTGCTCGCTTAACCCAGAAGCCAGCCGCACCAATGTGTCGGAGGAAACACCGTCCAGCTGGTGACCAAAGTCAGCTTGCAGGTGCCCGGCCCACCACAAAGAGTCGCTAGAGCGTGCTGGGACAAGGAAATCCTGGCCGGCCAAACCCTCCCCTAACCCCGACAACGCTGGGGCAATTGTGAGCCGCCTCATGGGTCTCCAGGTCACGGCCAGCTGTAACACAGCCTGGGATTGAACATGGGTCTGTAGTAACGCCTCAAGCACTGCGATGCAGTGCCTTTTACCGCTGTGCCACTCGGGAGGCACTATGGTACGTTTTAATGGTGAGTTTACAAACATATATTCTGATCAATAGATTTGAAATGGCATGACGTTGCCCAGTTGGGTGAGGTTTATGACCCCCCATAAATACATTTTCCCCTTCTCTCTCCACTCTACAGAATGGACTCTTGAAAAGCCCTTTGTTACCACAGAGAAAGTATGGAATTTTTTTAAATGTTCTTTTATTTCACCTTTATTTAACCAGGTAGGCCAGTTGAGAACAAGTTCTCATTCACAACTGTGACCTGGCCAAGATAAAGCAAAGCAGTGCGACACAAAATAAAAATCTATATACAGTGTGTGCAAATGTAGTAAGATTAGGGAGGTAAAGCAATAAATAGGCCATAGTGGTGAAATAATTACAATTTAGCAATTAAATACTGGAGTGATAGATGTGCAGATGATGAATGTGCAAGTAGAGATACTGGGGTGCAAAGGAGCAAATAAATAAATAACAATATGGGGATGAGGTAGTTGGGTGGGCTATTTACAGATGGGCTGTGCACAGGTGCAATGATCGGTACGCTGCTCTGACAGCTGATGCTTAAAGTTGGTGAGGGAGATATAAGACTCCAGCTTCAGTGATTTTTGCAATTCAATGCTATTAATACATTTTTTATTGCAACAATAGTAACAATATTACACATCAATACAGGGACATTCCTGTGAAAACAATGAAACAAATTAAATAATAGAACACCCCCCCCCCAAAAAAAATACAAATAAAGAATAATTCAGGACATCATTAACATACAATGACACTAATGGCGTCAGTCCAGCAACTGACCCGATGACTCCCACTGGTGAAACACTTTGCGATATCACAGACAGACAGATATCCTCATCTCAGTTCGCAGGTACTGAAGAGGTTGCCACGTGGACGCTGTGGTGACTGACAGGCCTCAACAGCCACTAAGCGTTTTGAAGCACAAACACCAGGAGATTTGGTTGAATGGTTACAGCCAATCTACAACCTACGCGGCTGCTGACAACTCGTACACAGGGTCCGATCTTTTCGTTTGTGCCTCGGATACCCACACCAACCACTGGTGGGGGGTCCCGAAACACAAAGGGGGGGGGGGTACCAGCCCAGACCTATGAGTCTTTTCAAGGCCGGGGGGGGGGGGGGGAGACGAGAATACGTGCATAAACTGTATGAGGCTGTCAGAGCAGGAAACAATTCTAGTTGTAAACTTCCCCATGAGAACAGAGAGGAGCGAACAAGCCCTCGACAGGGATAACTCAGAACACATCGTAGATATCACTGAGGTGTACCACACTGGTGGTAAAGGAAGTCCAGTGGACTTTTCCACTTCCAAAACAAGATTGCCATCACGTGGAAGGGAGTCTCCAGAACACTCTTCCAATGGCCTAGACATGACATTACAGACAATGCCATGATCGTCATTTTGCCAAGACCTTGGACGTATATAGAATACAGTCCAATTAGATGTTTAAGGTGTGATAACTGTATTTTGTATTTATCTTTCACTTATGCTTTTATTCATTTTCTTTGACACTTAGGAAGTGATAGAGCCATAAACAACTTCCCCATACAACCATCAGTTAGTGCCACAACGTCGCTTATTTGGGAGGAAATGTAATTATATATTTTGTGAGTGTGTGTACGTTGTTAACATCTGCCTAAGTTACTGCCCAGATCTTCCAGTCTGGAGACAAGATGACAGGAACGCAACAGCGATAACCAATTGGACATCCCCTGCCCAGCCCTGGAGCGGCCTGCTTCATTCGCAGAAACCCTACCCGGGTCAAACACCAGAGGGGGACCACAACGATGGTCCACAACCAGGAAAACCCAAGGTCATTTTTTTGTTAGTTTACAGCTTGCAGTATAATTGCAAGATTGAACCCAACAAAGAGAGACTGTCATGACATTGCCCTGTTGGGTGAGGTTTATGACCCCCCAATAAATACCTTTCCCCCTTCTCTCTCCACTCTACAGAATGGACTCTTGGAAAGCCCTTTGTTAACACGGAGGAAGTATGCTAACATCAAACGTTTGGGGAATGGAACAATACTTCCCTTTCTCAAGCAGTTGAAAGTATCCATTGGTACTTAAAGAATATGATGTCAGATCAGTTGTTGTCTGGGACATTATATCTGATGATATATATGATATATATCAGATTCACATGGAATTGTTGTGCAATTTAAATGTTTAAATATGAAACTATTTGTGAAAGTTTAAATGTAATTTAAGCCTCCTAAATAAGATAATTGTTTCATGGTAAAACGTAGGCCTAGTCAGTGGCCACACCCAGGTGAACAGGTTGAGAACTATGAAACATGCCCTTCTCTCCCCCAGTACAAAAGCCCGTTGACGGAAGTCAACCTTAGTTCCAGAAATGTTAGGACTGCTGTCCTAACGATTAAATGGGTGAATTTCAAGGTGGAGGTGACGATCACTACAATGGAATGGTGAATTTCGACTAGACCAGCCAGAATACAGCACGAGCTGATTATGGCAACTTGGTATGAACTTTGAACTATTATTCATTAAAGAAGAAGTGATACATCCTAGACGTTGAGTTATTATACCATTTTTTTCTGATGTCTTGGCTGATTTCATTTGATTTTCCCATGATGTCAAGCACATCCACAGGTACACCTACAATTGACTCAAATGATGTCAATTAGCCTATCAGAAGCTTCTAAAGCCAAGACATTTTCGGGAATTTTCCAAGCTGTTTAAAGGCACAGTCAACTTAGTGTATGTAAACTTCTGACCCACTGGAATTGTGATACAGTGAATTATAAGTGAAATAATCTGTCTGTAAACAATTGTTGGAAAAATTACTTGTGTCATGCACAAAGTAGATGTCCTAACCGAGTTGCAAACTATAGTTTGTTAACAAGAAATTTGTGGAATGGTTGAAAAACAAGTTTGAATGACTCCAACCTATGTGTATGTAAACTTCTGACTTCAACTGTATATATGTAATTCTTTGTGATTATTTAGGTATTTAGTAAATAAATAATGAAGCCAATTGTTGTATTGCTGATTCAACTTGTTAGCCAGGGCTTGTGCAGACGAGACTGAATAAGGTGATGATTAATAATTGACTGCTATTTATATTAAAGATATTCAGATCTTTAAGAGAGTGGATTCGGGAGATAACCGCTCTATATAAATGAATGCTTCCATGGTGCAACATGTTTTTAATGGTTTAATTGTTGAATGGTTTAATTCAATCATGTAATCAATTAAACGTCAGGTAATCGATTTGATAAAATAGCATGTCATATAATTTAATCATAGACACGACAGAAATTTGTATCTCATTATGGTAAGTGGTGAAATAAGTATAGCCACTTATAATTGTAACGGCTTAGCAGATTATAAGAAAATACTATCAGTATTTACTTGGCTGAAAGAGAAGGAATATAATATCTATTGTTTACAGAAAACTCATTCAACAATTTTAGATGAAGATGTGTGGAAATAGAATTGGGGGGGCAAAATACATTTGGGATAAGACATTCAAAAGGGGTGATGATATTAATTAACATACATTTTTAAACAAATGTGCAAATTGTCCAAACAGATCCTCAAGGTAGAAGGATGATTTTAAATATGTTATTGGAACATAAACAGATATAGCTCATTAACCTATACGGTCGAAATAATGATGATCCACGCTTCTTTGAAAATATAATAATTTATCAACCCTACAGGCAATACAGACTCTAATATCATGGTGGGAGATTATAATACCTCTATGGACAGAAAAGGAAATCACACTACAAACTATCACACTCATGCACTTCAGGAAACCACAAATGCCATGCATATATTGGAACTAGTGGATATGTGGAGGCTTAAATATCCTAACCTAGTGAGATATAAACTCAGCAAAAAAAGAAACGTCCCTTTTTCAGGACCCTGTCTTTCAAAGATAATTCGTTAAAATCCGAATAACTTCACAGATCTTCATTGTAAAGGGTTTAAAATCTGTTTCCCATGCTTGTTCAATGAACCATAAACAATTAATGAACATGCAGCTGTGGAACGGTCGTTAAGACACTAACAGCTTACAGACGGTAGGCAATTAAGGTCACAGTTCTGAAAACTTAGGACACTAAAGAGGCCTTTCTACTGACTCTGAAAAACACCAAAAGAAAGATGCCCAGGGTCCCTGATCATCTGCGTGAACGGGCCTTAGGCATGCTGCAAGGAGGCATGAGGACTGCAGATGTGGCCAGGGAAATAAATTGTAATGTCCGTACTGTGAGATAACTAAAATAGCGCTACAGGGAGACAGGACGGACAGTTGATCGTCCTCGCAGTGGCAGACCACGTGTAACAACACCTGCACAGGATCGGTACATCCGAACATAACACCTGCGGGACAGGTACAGGATGGCAACAACAACTGCCCGAGTTACACCAGGAACGCACAATCCCTCCATCAGTGCTCAGACTGTCCGCAATAGGCTGACAGAGGCTGGACTGAGGACTTGTAGGCCTGTTGTAAGGCAGGTCCTCACCAGACATCACCGGCAACAACGTCGCCTATGGGCACAAACCCACCATCGCGGGACCAGACAGGACTGGAAAAAAGTGCTCTTCACTGACGAGTCGTGGTTTTGTCTCACCAGGGGTGATAGTAGGATTCGCGTTTATCGTCAAAGGAATGAGCGTTACACCGAGGCCTGTACTATGGAGCGGGATTGATTTGGAGGTGGAGGGTCCGTCATGGTCTGGGGCGGTTCATAACAAGATAACTCCTATACGAATGGTAGATTATCAGACACTCAACAAGAAGTTCTGATTTCATTATTACTGAAACAGAATCCAAATGGTAAAGATCCAGTCCATTAAAAAAATTGGAGGCCTCTTACACTTCAGTGTTGTGATACAAAAATTCTAGCAAAATGCATAGCGCATAGAATAAAAAAGGTATTGTCGGACATTATTAATCCTAATCAG